>NC_092339.1:32527500-32885000 GCF_046630445.1 Rutidosis leptorrhynchoides | reverse complement strand
TTGCTAAGATGCCCGCTTCTAGACAAAGACGACATACGAGACTCCACTTTCACGATTGAATCACAATTAGAATCGAATACAAATACAAAACTCCTTAACGATCTTTCTTATGAAGTACTTTGGAAAATGACCAAGACTCAGTTAAGTCTTGGCCTCAATGTTGTTATTGACTCACCACTTTCGCGTAAGACCCACTTAGATCGGCTAGTTAAGCTAGCTGATTCTTTCGATGGGTGTCGAGTTGTAGTGGTCGAGTGCAAGCCAAGGGACCAAGTTGAGTGGCGTCGACGGCTCGAAAATAGAGGGAAAGATGGTTGTGGTGGCAGTTGGCATAAGCCAGCCACGTGGCAGGATATGGAGAAGTTGTTGGAAGGTTACAATGGGTGCACTGATTTTGATGTTGGTCAGGTGCCAAAACTAGTTTTGGATACCACTGCAATAGATGTTAAAGTCAACGAGCTTGTCGAAATAGTGTTGAGGTTTATCGATGATTCTACAAATTTAAGCCTTGTTTCTAATCAAACAAGATGTGCGTAGTATTTACTAATTTGATATGTTAAGTAATATGTAAACTTTAACTAAATAAAAATTAGTTTATTTCACTAATGTATAAATTATAAGTAGCTTTTTTATGTATAAGTTAAACCTTGTAATCATCAAATATCTACTTCAATTAGCCAAACCGTATTTAACTAAATTATGAGAGTATTTTGTGTGCTATGCTAGAAGTTTCTTTGAGACCTTTCATCGAACTGTCTGCAAGTTCATCATCGATGGTGAGTAGAAGTATGAGTACATATCTCCTGCTCCTTCTTCGCCGCAACGTCACCGTTCTGGCGCTGATCATACCAGTAGCGGAAAGGACGATAGGCCTCGATTCTTCAACAGTATAACGAAGAAACTGTGCTGGTCCAAAGCTGAAACAGTCCACAGACGACATCTAGAACAGTAGCGTTGCAAATGAGGTTAAATAGATTTAAATGGGACAAGGATCAAATCCAATTTCATTTATACCAGATTCATTTTTTCCCATAGTTCTAGCTCATATAAACCCTTATTTAAAAAATTGGAAAAAAGCCCATACATAGATTTAGAAATATTGAAAAAAGCCCGTTTACACCAACTGATTGTTGCCTCGTTGTGCATCCAAACGTCGAACTCGTTCCCCATATATCGATCAAAAGGAGTTTTTGAGGTTATTTTGTTTCTTTCCGTCACTTTCCGACCCATATAATTTTCCGTTTCGTGGTACAAATGAAAAGTTGTATGAAAATAATAATGGAAACTTTTTAGGAATACTTCAAATGATTGCCGAGTTTGATCCTGTAATGAAACAACATTTTCATAGAATTGAAAACAAAGAAACACGTTATTATTACCTTGATCATAAAATTCAAAATGAGTTGATTAATATGTTAGCATCCGAGGTAAAAAGTGCAATAATAAAGAAAATTAAAGAAGCGAAATATTTTTTAGGAATTCTTGATTGCACCATGATGTAAGTCACAAGAACAAATGACTTTAATCATAAGAAGTGTTGATGTGTCTGGCTCGCCTATAGAGGTAGGAGAGTTTTTTTATGGAGTTCTTAGTCGTAGAAGATACATCGGGTTTATGTCTTTTCAATGAACTACAAGATGTTTTAAAATCCCTAGATTTAGATATTAAATATGTAAGAGGACAAGGCTACGATAATGGATCTAGCATGAAGGGTAAATATCTTGGTGTACAAAAAAGATTACTTGATATAAATCCTAGAGCTTTTTATATGTCATGTGGTTGTCATTGTCTAAATTTTGTATTATGTGATATGGCGAATTCTTGTTATAAAGCAAAGACTTTTTTCGAAACTTTTCAAACAATATATAATGTGTTTTGTAGTTCTACAAAACGGTGGAGGGTTCAACTTAATTATATTGATGATTTGACTTTAAAATCGTTGTCTGCTACTCGTTGGGAAAGTCTTATAGAAAGTGTAAAAGCAGAAGCTTTAATACAATTAGCTAAAGTAAGTGAAGATGGAAAAGTGTGTAGAGACGCAAAATCATTAATAGATGGTGAATTTTCAAGTTTTGAATTTATTGTAAGTTTGGTCATCTGGTATGAAATTTTATTTAAAATAAATTTAGTTAGTAAAAAGTTACAATCGAAAGATATGCTTCTTGATGTTGCTATTAAAAGTTTGGATGGATTAGTTAATTTTCTTGATAATTATAGGAATAATGGGATTGATAGAGCTATTATTGAAGCTAAAAAAATTGCGGAAACTATTGATGTTGAACCTGAATTTTCTGTTAAACGTGCTTCTTGTAGGAAATTTTTTTTGATTAGATTTCAAATACCGAAAGAGAACAATAATCCGCTAAAGAGAAATTTAGAACTGATTACTTTCAGTTATGCTATTGATAATTGTTTGTGTTCGGCATTGGGATTTGAAAGTGATTATTGAGATTGTGTTTTTGAGTGATACAGTTTACTTGTAAATCATCAAACTTTGCTAAACTGTCGAACAAAAGTACTTCCAAACACTATCACAACGTTAAACACTTCCATAGTAATAGTCTCAAAATCTAGTGTTATGATTTACATCATAGAATTAGTCAAAGAATGTTAACGCATGACTAGTACATATATTTATATAACATGAGATGTGTAGTTAGTATCTGTGAGGTAGTTAGGGCCATTGCCATCAGCGAATGCTGATGCTCGTCCTCAAATTGTCCTCGAGCACAATTGATGGCATTCAACCGCCCTCACTCGCCCTCAAGCCCCTCGTCCTCCATCTTGTAATTCTTTGGCATTTTGGAGGACAATGGGATATCTTTCTTTGTACATTTTGCTTCACGACATGTACTTTGGTATTAAAAAATTTTCATTGATGGCGGTGGTTGAATCCTCGTTTTGTTCTGGGAGGAAGTGTTGACATGGTGCTAATGTGGAAGTAGTCTATTTTGAAAAGAAATAGTGTCATTGTTGGGAGCGGTCTACCTATCACTACCAAGTTTGATATCTTTTTGTATGTTACAAACACAGGGTCTCATTAGATTTTGATAACCCCAAAGAAAAAATGATTTTGTCTAGGAATAGTAAATTCTGCCTTTACATCATCAGTTATATATCATAAAGTTATTAACTCGTGGATTAAATAGATAGTCCTACTATTTGTCTATATCATGATATCTGCCATTTTGTATTGTGAATATTTTTAGACATATTTTAGCTCTGCAATTCAACACTACTTGAATCACATCATGTGTAACATGTTCCCTGACACTATATACTTTTTTTCCCTTATTTGTTCTGCTGCCAATATCTGCAAAACTCATTCTTATTTCTGCAGTTCCTTAGTTTTTCATTTCATCTATCCTTGGATGCACTTATGATCTGCAGAGTGCAGACGTTGCAAGACTACAACAACAACAACAACGTTGCGTGATTTCTCTATACAATCAAGGATTTAAGTCCATTTATGAACGACCTGGGTCCTGAATACGGGTCGGTAATTCGGCTTTCAGAAAATAAATCCCACGGATATTTTTCTATATTGATATACTTAGTTTTCTCGAAAATATGTCCGAATTTGTGCCTAACCACTCCTCCAGGACCCAACCTACCTCATATTTATTTAATGTTCTTATACTTTAACGGTCAATGATTAATGATGATCGAAGTAGTAGGGACTAGAATATATTGAAGTCAACAACTACAAGTACGTGTCTAATAAACTAATATTTTCAACAGGATAACAACAACTTATAATCATTAACAACTCCAACTTGATACATACAAATTAATGATTCTGGTGGAGGTCAATTAAGATGATGATTAAAGATATAAAAATGCTTATCTTAATAAAGTACAATTAAAATGATGAGTTAGATTTTATTGGATTTGACAAACTTCCAACTGAGATCTTAAAAATTGACCCACTTATAATTATTGTAACAATTTAATAATGAGGAGTCTTAATTTAGAGTAACAAGTACATAATTGTGTTTGGAGATAAGGTGCTAGACATTATCGAAATGGCTATATATTTTGATGTAATTCAGCTAGGGAATTACATCACTCAGTTAAGTTGTTTTCGTTTTAGGATCTATTTTTAATCTTTAGGCTTAGGGTCTCATTTTTATAGGAAAGGAACATAAGCAATTGTAGAGAAATGGGCAAAAAAACTATTCCCTCAATCCCATGAAGAACATCATGTTGGGAAAATGAGAATCTGATGAGTCAAAAGTACTTTGTAGAATCTGGAGATTTAGAGTCTGAAGTTGCAGACTCTGGAATTTGCTGAAGTCAACGGTTGAAGTTTTCTTGAAGGCAAAGCTAAAGATTATTGTGGAGATATACTTAAAGTTTAAGAATATATGATTTGAAGATTCAGTTTTATCTCCAGAATTGACTTTTGAATTAATAGCTAATTTGTTTGATTTTTGGTTTATCTTTTCCTTATTTATAGCGAAGTAGTTTTGGAAATCAAATCTCTAGATTTGGTGTTTATCTGTATAAATAGGGACGTATGATTTACTTTGAAGATGTACCTTTACACGATCAATATCATTAGTCTTCTATTCTATTATCGTGTTCTCTCAATTTCTGCACTAATAATTCATAATCTATTGATTAAGTGAGAGTCTGGTGTTCATAGTTCAATTACTGTGAACTAATAACTGGTATCAGAGCGGGAAAGGTGTAAATTCTATCTCGGTGATCTTTAAAACGATCCATATTTTTTAATCAAAAGGTCTATCAGTATTATTACTACCCCAGATATGGCTATAATTGAAAAGGCTGGTGGTTCTAGCAAGTTTCAGGAAGATCTGAAAGCTGTTGAGAAGATGGATAAGGACACTACTTGCAATAAAGCTTCTGCCTATAAGGTACAAAACTTTGTGAACTATCTTGATAATGAAAAAGTGAGAATGTTTCAGTACTTGCTGCTTGACTTTCAATGGTGTTTAGATGATATTGATAGGTTAAGAACACAAATTTTTGATCTTAAAAACACTATCAAAGACAAAGATGCTGAAATTAAAGTCTTGAAAAAATGTGAGGTAGAACTTGACACATATAAAATGGCATACACAGAAGAAACTAAAAGGTTAAATATTGAATTAGGAAGATCAATTAAAAGGTCAAAACATTATGAATCAATTTGTAAATCTTGGTGTGTATCTTCCAAAAAGAATCCTGATGCTATTGCCAAACAAATTCCAAATGATGTCAAAGCTATACTAGGTGAAAACTACATATTAGATAATAATGTGGAAGTTGATCCAAGTGTATTCAAACATGACATTCTACCAAACACATTTGTAAAATTTGATGGTGACAAAAAGATTTTAACCAATGCTTTTGTAAGGTCATTAGATCATGTTGAACCTTCTGAGACTATAATACTTGAAAGTAAAAATCCATTAGAGTCTGAACTTTTGAAACCTTCAGACTCTAGCATTTTAGTCTCTCAAAATAATAGTGTATGTTCTGACCTAGAGTCTGACACCCAAGAGTCAAGTTGCAATAACAACTCTGAATCATCCTCTGACACTGACACTTATCCAGATCCAAAAGGGTTAACTAAAAGAAGGTCAAAGTCAAAACAAGCTAAGACTATTCAAAAACTCAAAAAGGAAATTTCTAAGCTCAATGAAAAAATCAAGAGTCAAGAAAAACCTTCAGTTAAAAGAACATCTTGTTTTCCTAAGGAAATTAAGAAGGGATGGAAACCCAAAGTTTGTGAAAATAAAATTGTCTTAAAATTTGTTAAGGACAAGTTGATCTGGATTGGAAACAAAGCTTTTGTCTGGAGAGTGAAGAGCACTCCAATTGAACCCACTGAAAAGTGGGTTCCCCTTAAAAACTAATCATTCTCTTTTGTTTGTGTCTTGTGTAGCAGGGTAATATGTGGTATCTGGATAGTGGTTGCTCAAGACATATGACTGGATGCAAAGAGCATCTAGTAGGGTTTGTTGAAGAAAAGGGTCCCTCTGTAAGATATGGGGATAATTCTGTTGCAAAGACTATTGGTTATGGTACTGTTAAAGCTGGAAGTGTTACATTTAAGAAAGTTGCTTTAGTTGAAGGGCTGAAACATAATCTGCTAAGTGTGAGCCAAATTGCTGATGAAGATTGTGAAATTAGAATTAGGAAGAAAGCTGGTATTATTTATGATCCTAAAGGAAGGCCAACTCTTGTGGCCTGGAGATTTTAAAATGTGTATATGCTGGATCTAGAATCTGTTGATGCTGGAATTGAGACATGTCTGTACTCTCAGACTGTCCCAGAACTTAATTGGCTTTGGCACAAAAGGCTTTCTCATCTTAATTTCAAAAATATCAATGAGCTTTCCAAAAAGAAGCTTGTAAGAGGTCTTTCACAACAACCTTTCAAGAAAGATAAACCTTGTTCTGCTGTATTATGGGTAAACAGACCAAAACAAAGTTTCCCTCAAAAACCATAGCTACCATTAGTGTTCCACTTCACATGCTTCACATGGATCTGTTTGGTCCAATGAACACTAGTAGTCTGGGTGAAAAAATATATACTTTGGTAATTGTTGATGAGTATTCCAGATTTACATGGGTTATTTTCTTAGCTGCAAAAAGTGATGCTCCTGAAGAAATCATCAACTTAATCAAGAAAGAGCAGGTGCAGAAGGGTGTTCTTGTCAAACAGTTGAGAAGTAATCATGGTACTGTGTTTAAAAATGTTACATTAATTAATTTTTGTGTAGAGTCTGGAATTGGTCAAAATTTCTCTACTGTTAGAACTCCACAACAAAATGGAGTTGCTGAAAAAAGAAATAGGACACTCATTGAAGTAGCCAGAACTATGCTATGCCAATCAAATGTTGCCCTAAGGTTCTGGGCTGAAGCTGTCAATACAGCATGTTACACTCAAAATAGGTCCTTGATTGTGAAGAAACATGGTAAAACTCCTTATGAGTTATATCATAAAAATGTGCCTACTATTCATTACTTCCATGTATTTGGGTGTAAATGCTATATCTTAAATCAAAAAGATCAGCTTGATAAGATGAGGCCAAAGTCTGATGAAGGTATATTTATGGGATATTCTTCTGTATCCAAAGCTTATAGAGCATATAATCAGAGGAGAATGAAGATTGAAGAATCCATTAATGTTTCCTTTGATGAAAGTTCTTTAGAAATGGATCAGTCATGTAGTACTGAGCTATCTGCACTTAGTGAATTATCTAATTTAATTTCAGGGAATAGTGTTCAGACCCTAGATTCAGAGTCTGAGTCAGATGAACCAAATTTTTCTGGATTGAGAAAAGAAGTTGCAGATAATACTCACACAGAAGAACCTTCACAGGAAGAAGAATTTGTTGTCAATCAAGATATTGGTGATCAGTCATCAAATACCACTTTGGATCTCATTGTTCCTACTAGAAAATCATCTAGAAACATAGTTCCTCCAAAGCATCTTGAGGATTATGTTGTGGATCCTATAGGTTTTCCTAAAACTAGTTCTTCTTCTCAGACATCTGTGTCTGATTTTGCTATAGCAAATTACCGCTTATTTTCTTGTTTTCTTTCACTAATTGAGCCTAAAGAAGTATATGAAGCATTGGCTAACAATGATTTGGTTGAGGCTATGACTGAAGAATTGACAGAATTTGAAAGAAATGATGTTTGGGAATTAGTTCCAAAGCCTGCTGATAAAACTGCTATAGGCACAAAATGGATTTTTAGAAACAAGGTTGATAAAGATGGTATTGTAATCAGAAATAAAGAAAGGTTGGTTGCTCAAGGGTATAGACAAGAAGAAGGAATAGATTATGATGAGACTTTTGCTCCTGTTACTAGAATTGAAGCTATTAGACTGTTTCTGGCATATGCTGCTCACAAAGATTTCAAGGTGTTTCAAATGGATGTGAAGAGTGCTTTTCTGAATGGTAAATTGCAAGAAGAGGTTTATTTGAAACAACCTCCTGGTTTTGTAAGTAAGAAATTTCCTAAGCATGTTTACAGGTTGAAGAAAGCATTGTATGGTCTGAAGCAAGCTCCCAGAGCCTGATGCAGACTATGCAGGTTGCAAATTAGATAGAAAAAGCACTTCTGGTGGATGTCAATTGCTAGGTGGAAAATTGGTCAGCTGGTCTAGTAAAAAGCAGAATTATGTGGCCACTTCCACAGCAGAAGCTGAATATGTTGCTACAGGAAGTTGTTGTGCTCAGTTACTTTGGATGCAACATCAACTTCTAGATTTTGGGTTAGCATTGACCAACACTCCAATAATGTGTGACAATGAAAGTGCAATTTCTATTACTGAGAATCCAGTGTTTCACTCAAGAACCAAGCATATTGAAATCAGGCATCATTTTATAGGAGATTGTGTTGAAAAGGGCAAAGTGTTTTTAAAGCATATTGGCACTAAGGATCAATTGGCAGATATTTTCACTAAAGCACTTCCTGAGGAAAGGCATTTTTATCTTCTTGGGCAACTTGGAATGTTAAATCCATCAACTGAAATGTTGTCCAGTGATGATACTCTCTAAACTGTTGTTGTAAAAAAAAAAAAAAAAATTAGAGTCTGGATTACGTCATATTCAGAGTCTTGATGACATCATGTTATTTAGAGTCTGGAAAGGTTTACTCTGCTGGTGTATTTTTACTGTAAACTTGTTTTCTTATTTAGTCAATAAAAGTTTTCTTTATTCGGGTTTCTAAAGTAAAAAGTTAAATTTTGAAGGGGGTTAATGGTAACTTTTTGAAATTTTTGTGTCAGGGGTATTTATATTTTCCCTAATTTTTCTTCTTCAAAATCTTCCTCAAATTAATCTTCAAACATAAACCCTAATTCCTCTCATTCGATCATCATCTTCTTCAAAAGCTCTCTCGGTTTTCATAATTCACTCGTGTTCTTGCAAGTTTTTGATTGAAGCAAATGGCAAATACGAAGTTCATTCATTTTGTTTTTGTTCCCACCGATAATATGATTAGGGCAAAAGAAATCAGAGGAGAGAAGGATGTGTAGGTTTCGGCTAACAATAGGGTTGCTTGTGCTACTATTCCTGCGAATTTTGCTAATGAAGGGTATGAGGATCTAGTTTTGTTCATGCAAAATCACCCTTTGAAGGAAGCTTTCTTCAAGACAACTATCATGTTTTCAGAGATGTTAGGTGAATTTTGGTATACCTGTGTTGGAAACAGAGAAGCTAGATCTATCACTGGTACTTATAGAGATGGTAAGAATTCTTTAACTGTTACTGAAAATCATTTAAGAATTGCTTTGAATCTTCCTGTTCAGGATAACTTTATTAGAACTGTGTCAAGGTCTGCTGTGAGATCTTGTTTTCCTATAGTTGGTCTGCCTTTAACTAATTCTTCTGTTAAGATTAGTATGTTCTCTCCAAGGTGGATGTTTTTGTTATCGAATGTCATTAGAAGTTTGAGCTTCAAATGTGGTAGTCTGACCGAGGTTAATGATTTTGAGGCACATCTATTTCATGCTATGGTCACAGGAAGGAATATTAATTTTGCACGTTTAATCTTCAATGAACTCTTGGTTCTCACTGAAAAAACTCCAAGAGATCATAATGTGCCTTTTATCAGGTTTTTAAGTTTAATGTTTGAACAGGCTATGACTCCTGCTTTGTATGATGGTGTGATGACCCGGAAATTTCTGACCAAATTTAAACTTAATCTTTAACGTTTCCGACACGATAAGCAAAGTCTATGAAGTTGAATCTTAAAATTTTTGAACTACTTTTATATATTTAAATACCCTTCGGTTGTTTTCGACGTTTCGCGAACAATTATATGTAAATAGATACATATATACTGTAACTTGAAAAGTTAACAATGTATTAATTGTTTGATACCGTACATTAAACTTATTGGTTTAAATATCTATTTGAATATATATGATAAGTTGAAATATTTATTATTAAAATTTATTTATAAATAACTTCCAATGTGTATTTAAAAACTGATTTATGTATATTAAAAAGATATATACATATATATAATTTCAAGTTATTTAGTAAACGATAGTAACATTCGTTTATTGATTCGATTGATATTTAGATAAGTTAACTAAAGCGTTTAAGATGAACCACTAAAACACTAATTTGCTACAGTATTTTCAAATTGCTACAGTATCCAAAATGCTACAGTGTTTTCGAAAATCACTATTTGCTACAGTGAATTGCTACAGTAAAAATTGATAAATCTTTAGTGAATGCCTTGCTTCCGAATCTAAACCCTTACGGATAAATCTTCTTCATCATCCATCGATATTAGAAATTTTAAGATATCATCGTATCTTTCATTATAAATATCCTCCATATTTCTGAAGATATTTTCATAACTATTCTTATCTGATATCATTAATCTCTTCATGATATCAGTGTTACATCATATAGAAACTGTTAGTTTCTATATTCTGTAAACTTTCGAGCTTAAAATATGAATGTTATTGAAGTAATATTGGGAACTGATGCATGAGTTAGTATAATTTAATAACACTTGATCAACGTGATTATATTACAGTAAGTCATGCTGACTTTCTAATGAAACGTGATGATTCACAGATCATAACATCATCATGTGCCATGTTACACGACTCTTACGTTCTGTCTAATCTATAAACATATCAAGAACATGTTTTTCTTGATAGTCCTATCTTTCCTTGAATTCTGGTAATTTGACAAGTCAAATTGTGCTATTACCGTTCCTTTCTTAGAACATTAACAATGTTCATTCTGAAACCTATATCTACGAATTCTGGACCATTACAAGAGATGCCCAATCGCAAGAAGAAGAAACGAAGGGACAAAGCTCCGAAATAGAAATTGGAGTATAAATTGCAGCAAATAGGGGGAAGTATTAACTGGGGATGACAATTATTATAGAAAACGGAAACAAGGACTTCGAAGTATAAGGGAAGATATAAAGCCCGATAACAACACATAAATTACAAACCGTGTATATCAATGTTTATAGCAACATAAAGACACGGGGGGATTAAAAGCACTATAACCCCAAGGGCAAAGTAGAAGTAAGCAGATTCCTCTGGTGGAAGTTGGAAAAAGGAGAATGATGGTTGTGATAGTAAGGATAAGGTTAGGAGTATATCAAGAATCAGAACTGGATAAAGCATATTAACGAATGCTTTAAAAGTATGAAATGAGGAGAAGGAATAGAAGGGGTGAGTTGTAAGGAAACGAAGGGGTGGATTTATAGCAAAAATATTCGACAGAACAATCAAAATAGATGATCGCATTTAAGGCGGATCCTAATTTCCTTGATTACCGAAGAATCAAATCTTATTACGAAGATTCCCTCTAAAATCCCTTGAATTCCGAAATTCAACTCTCTACTTCAAAAGTTAAGACGCACCTTATTTTCTAAATTCAACTCTGACTCTGTCAAAAGTTAAGATGAATCTTTACTTTCCTATTTCACTAATTGGTGATAGCTTCATTAGTGCTATTCGAATAATCGAATTATTTTATTTGTATTATTCAATAATGATAAAACTCTGTTTATCAGCTCATATTTGTCAGGAAAATATATTTATTGTTAGCCATGACGACCTCACTCAAATTTCGGGATGAAATTTCTTTAACGGGTAGGTACTGTGATGACCCAGAAATTTCTGACCAAATTTAAACTTAATCTTTATATGATTTCGATACGTTAAGCAAGGTCTGTAAAGTTGAGACTCAAAATTTTGGAACAATTTACATGAATGCATTTGACCTTTAATTATTCCCGACGATTCACGAACAATTGTGTGTAAACAAATATGTATAAATATAAATATAAGTATATGTAATAATTTGAATTAATAAAATTAACTTAATCAATTAAGTTAGTTATATAAAATAATTCGCAAGATAAAAAGTTATTATTAAAAATGAAGCTATACATAGATATATATATAAATTCTATTATTAAGTAATATATATAAAATGTATAAATAATAAATATACAATAAAAGTTATTATTATGATTATAAGATAAGTATATATTACATAAGTGATAAAACAAAAATATAATAACAGAATAAATAAAGTTATTATAATAATATTATCATTACTTTCAATGTTAATAATATTAATTAAAATATATAAATAAAACTTCATTATATACAAATTATTAAAGTTAATAGTATTATTGTTTTTTTTATAATATGAGTATTATTATAACTAGTATTATTACTTTTAAAAATATTGTTATGAATTTTATACTCATTAATAAAAATATTATTATGATTACTAGTAAGAGTATTATTATTATTATTATTATTAGTTATGGTTATCATGTTGATTATTATTATGAATATTATGATTTATATTAATATAGCTTATATTATTATAAATTATTTAAGTAGTATAATAATAATAATTATTATTAATTTGATTAATAATATTATCATTATTGTGGTTACTAGTATTATCGTTAAGTATTGTGGTTATTATTATTTTTACTAAAAGGTATTATTCTTATTTAAGAATTATTATTATCATTACTTTTATCATTAATATTAGTAATATTAGTATTAGTTGATATTATTAATAATATTATTATTACTCTGATTATTATTATTTGTAATTTTTAATAATACTAACAGTAATTTTATTATTAATATAATTAGTATTATTATTATTATTATTATTAATATTATTATTATTATTATTATTATTATTATTATTTCTATATTAACTATTAATATTAATCAAATAAATTATGAATTCTATGAACAAACAAATCGTACAGGTTGTTACAATTTTTTTTGTCAAATTCGATCCTTTCACTATCTGTACAATCCAAACAAGTAGCAAGATTACAAAATCTATTATCAATTGTTTTCCCCTTTTATTTTTTTTATATTCTTTTCTGTCCTTGTGAAACAATACTGTCAACCAAATTTGAGGGATAAAACCAACGAATTCAGTGGTAATTGATATTATCCAACTTCACAATATCATTTACCAATTACAAAAACCCATTACAGCTTTTTATTAAATGAAATTTCAACAGAAAAAGTCGATGAACACGAGCATACCTCTGTTCATGTACATTTAATTTAATTCGTCGAATTCCTAACAATTTTAAAAATCCATTAAAGCAGATATGTTAGGAATCATTCATTCCAACTTTCTGTAAAATATAAACTTCCAATTTTTCATATTGAATCTGAATTTCGAAGTCAAAGATTTATTTTCAAAAGTCAAACGTTTTGATTCTTGAGAAATTCGAAGTTTAGTTGATGTTTCAAAATCAATTGATGGTTCAAACAAGTTCTAGGAGTAATTTACAAACTTTTTCTTTTTATAATCACGGTCTAAAACACTTTCAAAATTAAAAAGCGAATTTGAGTTCATATATATGAAACAGCGACGGTTTCAGTTTTTTTTTTTACTCTTAAACTCGTGTAATTTATTTTCTGTTAGTTTATATCGTGACTGTTAGATGATGTTTTAATCCAACATCAGTAAATAGATTATAGATTAGTTTGGATTCAATGTTGAGTTGGTACAAGGAAGAAGAAGATGAACACATGAGTTAGGAGTTAAAAGAAATTTGTTGGGAGTTTAATCAGAAAAGTAGAGGTGGTGGAGTGGTGATGAGTGTGTTCGGGTGTGCGAGAGGTCAGGGTTCGAGTCCCGGCTGGGCTAATTCTTTTTAGAAAAAGGGTATACTCCTTGATTTATTTGCTTCTTTATCATTATTATTATTATTATTATTATTATTATTATTATTATTATTATTATTATTATTATTATTATTATTATTATTATTATTATTATTACTATTATTACTATTACTATTACTATTACTATTATTATTATTATTATTATTATTATTATTATTATTATTATTATTATTATTATTATTATTATTATTATTATTATTATGTTTAATAATTATTAATGTTATTATAACTACTAAAGTTGTAATTGTCATTTATTATTAATATATGATTTTAGTTACAATTGTGGTTATTTTTATTATTGATAAGATATTTATTATTATCACTATCAAAATGCAAATTAACATTATTATCATTAATAGTATTATTATTATTATTATGAAAACTATTATCTTTAAAGTTATTATTATTAGTATTATTATTATTATTATTAACAATATTGTTATGATTATCAAAACTATAAAATTTGTTTGTTAGATAAATGTTATGTACATAAAGTATACATAATACATATACCATAATTATATTAACTATATATCAAACAAATATATATATATTTTTCTTATAAATACCTTGTATAACAAATTACTAATTTTAAATAATACTAAACATATATAAATATATGGACATATATATATTAATATAATTGAATGAATAAATATAAATCACTTTAAGATATATATATATATATATATATATATATATATATATATATATATATATATATATATATATAAATAAATATATATCACATATAATTTAAGATATAATATAAGTATATGTTTTAAATAGAATTTAATATAAATCCTATATAAATACAAATATATATATATAAATAATATATATCAATAAATAAAAGTTATGTATTTCCGTTATATGTTTTAATATATATATATACAAATGATATAGGTTCGTGAATCCGAGGCCAACCCTGCATCTTCCAGTTGTTCAATGCCGTTATATGTATTTTTACTACAAAATACAGTATAGTGAGTTTCATTTGCCTTTTTACCCTTTTATATTTTTGGGCTGAGAATGCATGCGCAACTTTTATAAATGTTTTACGAAATAGACACAAGTAATCGAAACTACATTATATGGTTGAATGATCGAAATCGAATATGCCCCTTTTTATTAAGTCTGGTAATCTAAGAATTAGGGAACAGACACCCTAATTGACGCGAATCCTAAAGATAGATCTATCGGGCCCAACAAGCCCCATCCAAAGTACCAGATGCTTTAGTACTTCGAAATTTATCATGTCCGAAGGAGGATCCCGGAATGATGGGGATATTCTTATATGCATATTGTGAATGTCGGTTACCAGGTGTTCAATCCATATGAATAATATTTTTGTCTCTATGCATGGGACGTATGTTTATGAGAACTGGAAAATGAAATTCTTGTGGTCTATTAAAATGATGGAAATGTTTATTTATGTTAAACTAATGAACTCACCAACCTTTTGGTTGACACTTGAAAGCATGTTTATTCTCAGGTACGAAAGAAATCTTCCGCTGTGCATTTGCTCATTTTAAGGATATTATTTGGAGTCATTCATGACATATTTCAAAAGACGTTGCATTCGAGTCGTTGAGTTCATCAAGATTAATATTAAGTCAATTATAGTTAGATATATTATGAAATGGTATGCATGCCGTCAACTTTCGATGTAATGAAATATTGTCTTTTCAAAAACGAATGCAATGTTTGTAAAATGTATCATATAGAGGTCAAATACCTCGCGATGTAATCAACTATTGTGAATCGTTTATAATCGATATGGACTTCGTCCGGATGGATTAGGACGGGTCGTTAGAGATACAGGCCTCAAAATCTTCTATGTCCAAAGATTAGCTTTCTTTACAACAGGAAGGCTGTGAGGACATACCAACCATACCCTTATCTTCTGGCACTACTTCTCAGGCTGAGGCACCAGTCACCATGGTTGGCCTGCATCAGGATTTGACCAAGTTGACTAAGGAGTTTGATGACAAGCTCTCTGGTGTGCAGTCTAAGATTAATAATCTTAACTTTAATAATAATTTTGTTTCAAAAGATGAGCTAATGGAGGTAAGGAGGTTGGTTGGGGATATGCAGGGGTTGACTAGTACAGGTGGTTCAGGGTCTGTCACAGAAATTAATCACAGGTTGGCTGAGATGGAGAAAAGAATGGTTGGTGTTGATGAACTGAGACAATGTTTTACTGGCTTTGCACCTGATATTTGTTCTCTCAAGAATCAACAGACTGAAATTTGGAAGTTCATCTCTTCTCTGCCTTTAGATGATGTCAAAAAAGGGGAGAAAAGAAAGAGGTCAGATGATGCAGGTATTGCAGATGCAGGTATTGCAAGTGTTGAGGGGGAGCAATCTAAGAAGAGGACTCACATTGAGGGGGAGCAACAAATTGTGAAATGTCTCATTCTTATTGATTAAAAACGTTCCATATTAATTGATTTCGTTGCGAGGTTTTGACCTCTATATGAGACGTTTTTCAAAGACTGCATTCATTTTTAAAACAAACCATAACCTTTATTTCATAAATAAAGGTTTAAAAAAAACTTTACGTAGATTATCAAATAATGATAATCTAAAATATCCTGTTTACACACGACCATTACATAATGGTTTACAATACAAATATGTTACATCGAAATCAGTTTCTTGAATGCAGTTTTTACACAATATCATACAAACATGGACTCCAAATCTTGTCCTTATTTTAGTATGCAACAGCGAAAGCTCTTAGTATTCACCTGAGAATAAACATGCTTTAAACGTCAACAAAAATGTTGGTGAGTTATAGGTTTAACCTATATATATCAAATCGTAACAATAGACCACAAGATTTCATATTTCAATACACATCCCATACATAGAGATAAAAATCATTCATATGGTGAACACCTGGTAACCGACATTAACAAGATGCATATATAAGAATATCCCCATCATTCCGGGACACCCTTCGGATATGATATAAATTTCGAAGTACTAAAGCATACGGTACTTTGGATGGGGTTTGTTAGGCCCAATAGATCTATCTTTAGGATTCATGTCAATTAGGGTGTCTGTTCCCTAATTCTTAGATTACCAGACTTAATAAAAAGGGGCATATTCAATTTTGATAATTCAACCATAGAATGTAGTTTCATGTACTTGTGTCTATTTTGTAAATCATTTATAAAACCTGCATGTATTCTCATCCCAAAAATATTAGATTTTTAAAGTGGGACTATAACTCACTTTCACAGATTTTTACTTCGTCGGGAAGTAAGACTTGGCCACTGGTTGATTCACAAACCTATAACAATATATACATATATATCAAAGTATGTTCAAAATATATTTACAAAACTTTTAATACATTTTGATGTTTTAAGTTTATTAAGTCAGCTGTCCTCGTTAGTAACCTACAACTAGTTGTCCACAGTTAGATGTACAGAAATAAATCGATAAATATTATATTGAATCAATCCACAACCCAGTGTATACGTATCTCAGTATTGATCACAACTCAAACTATATATATATTTTGGAATCAACCTCAACCCTGTATAGCTAACTCCAACATTCACATATAGAGTGTCTATGGTTGTTCCGCGATATATATATAGATGGGTCGACATGATAGGTCGAAACATTGTATACGTGTCTATGGTATCTCAAGATTACATAATATACAATATAAGTTGATTAGGTTATGGTTGTAATAGATTTATTACTAACTTTCACGTAGGTAAAATGAGTAGTTTTTATCAATCTTGTTTTACTCGCTATTTCTTCGTTTCTAATCCGTTTTGAGTGATTCCAGTGGCCACGGTTTCGTATTGAACTTAACTTTATGAATCTAAACAGAAAAAGTATAAGTTTATAGTCAGAAATACAAGTTACAAGTCATTTTTGAAAGAGGTAGTCATTTCCGTCGAAAGAACGACATCTTGATGACCATTTTGAAAAAACATACTTTCACTTTGAGTTTAACCATGATTTTTGGATATAGTTTCATGTTCATAAGAAAAATCATTTTTCCAGAAGTATAGCTTTTAAATCAAAGTTCTTCTTAGCTTTTAATTATCCCAACCAAAACAGCCCCCGATTTTACTACGACGGCGTATATCCAGTTTTATGGTGTTTATCGTGTTTCCGGGTTTTAAATCATTAAGTTAGCATATCATATAGATATATAACATGTGTTTAGTTGATTTTAAAAGTCTATTTAGAAGGATTAACTTTATTTGCGAACAATTTTAGAATTAACTAAACTATGTCCTAGTGATTACAAGTTTATAACGTTGAATAAGACAGCTTTTTATGTATGAATTGAATGATGTTATGAACATCATTACTACCTCAAGTTCCTTGAATAAACCTACTGGAAATGAGAAAAATGGATCTAGCTTCAAAGGATCCTTGGATGGCTTGAAAGTTCTTGAAGCAGAATCATGACACGAAAACAATTTCAAGTAAGATTTCCACTCGAAATAAGATTGTTATAGTTATAGAAATTGAATTAAAGTTTGAATATGATTATTACCTTGTATTGGAAAGATAACCTACTGTAATTAACAAAAGTTTCTTGATCTTGGATGATTACTTGGAATGGATTTAGAAAACTTGGAAGTAAACTTGCAATCTTGGAAGTATTCTTGATTTTATGAAACTAGAACTTTTGGAATTTATGAAGAACACTTAGAACATGAAGATAGAACTTGAGAGAGATCAATTAGATGAAGAAAATTGAAGAATGAAAGTGTTTGTAGGTGTTTTTGGTCGTTGGTGTATGGATTAGATATAAAGGATATGTAATTTTGTTTTCATGTAAATAAGTCATGAATGATTACTCATATTTTTGTAATTTTATGAGATATTTCATTCTAGTTGCCAAATGATGGTTCCCACATGTGTTAGGTGACTCACATGGGCTGCTAAGAGCTGATCATTGGAGTGTATATACCAATAGTACATACATCTAAAAGCTGTGTATTGTACGACTACGAATAAGGGTGCATACGAGTAGAATTGTTGATGAAACTGAACGAGGATGTAATTGTAAGCATTTTTGTTAAGTAGAAGTATTTTGATAAGTGTCTTGAAGTCTTTCAAAATTGCATGAATACATATTAAAACACTACATGTATATACATTTTAACTGAGTCGTTAAGTCATCCTTAGTCGTTACATGTAAGTGTTGTTTTGAAACCTTTAGGTTAACGATCTTGTTAAATGTTGTTAACCCAATGTTTATAATATCAAAAGAGATTTTAAATTATTATATTATCATGATATTATGATGTACGAATATCTCTTAATATGATATATATATACATTAAATGTCGTTACAACGATAATCGCTACATATATGTCTCGTTTCAAAATCATTAAGTTAGTAGTCTTGTTTTTACATATGTAGTTCATTGTTAATGTACTTAATGATATGTTTACTTATCATAATATCATGTTAACTATATATATAACCATATATATGTCATCATATAGTTTTTACAAGTTTTAACATTCGTGAATCACCGGTCAACTTGGGTGGTCAATTGTCTATATGAAACCTATTTCAATTAATCAAGTCTTAACAAGTTTGATTGCTTAACATGTTGGAAACACTTAATCATGTAAATAACAATTTCATTTAATATATATAAACATGGAAAAGTTCGGGTCACTACAAATTGAGGGGGAGAATGTTGTTGATAAGGGTAATTCTGGTGTTGTTTTGGTTGCTGCTACTACACAAAGAGCAGATGGTGATCTCAGAGCCCAGATGAACAAAAGATTCAGATTCAGAAGATATGATAGTGATGTTATGAAAGTTGAAGTTGAAAAATCTGAGTTTGAAGGTGTGACGATCGCTCCAAATCCATATGGACAATACGTCATTCATTGATTTCATTGCGAGGTATTTGACCTCTATATGATACACTTTGTAAACATTGCACTCTTTTGAAAAGGCACACCATAAATGAATATTTAAATCAAAGGTTTTCGACATCTGATGATTTCTACATATAGACAATCACCGTAAATAATAGTTTACAATAGTACTTCCGTTGACAATGCAGTCAAAATAAGATACATGGTGATGATTTGGTGAATGCAACGTTTCCTTGAAAAGTATGTCATGTAAGACTCCATGCACATAGCTTGTCTAACATATAAGCAACAGCGGAAGACTTCTAGTAAACCTGAGAATAAACATGCTAACAAGTGTCAACACAAAGGTTGGTGAGTTCATAGTTTTATTGTTTCGTATAATCTGTATGTAAAGGTGAATCACAAGTTTTCAGTTGTTTCATCCAGAAACGTTTATCAAAATATTCTACGAAATTGAGCACCATGGTAACTAAACTTAACGTATATATATTTTATACCCTTTGTATAATCATCTTAATAATACACGCAAACCAACGTGTACGCTTCTCAAATAGCATACGTCCGTTAAAAGGCTAGCGCTCTAGCTCGGACGGGGATATCAAGCCCTATGGATCCATATATAACTACTCGCGCCCACCAGTTCTTATAACCGGCAGTTACTAGTTACCAAAGCTAAGGGATTTTCGGTTCAAACTCGGTGTAGAATTTAGTATGTACTTGTGTCCTTTGCGTTTAAAATAAAGTGCATGTATTCTCAGCCCAAAAATATATATTGCAAAAGCATTTAAAAAGGGAGCAAATGAAACTCACGCATATAAATCTAGTATTTTCAGTATTTATAAACAGTCGCATGTATTCTCAGCCCAAAAATATATTGAGTAAAAGGGATCATATGAAACTCACCTTAGCAGCACATAAGGTCATTCACCGAAATGTGATCGAAACTCGAAATGCAAAATAATCGTAGATCTCAACGTATCAATATTGTGATTCAATATTATAGGAAAGGACGTAGACGCAACGGAGATGATAAACATTAGTTTGACTCACGAGCAATACCCTCGAACAATACCCATAACCTCCATAACTATAACCCATAATTTCTGTAGCTAAAACCCATTTGAAAACTTATTTTGAAATCACCCGAGCATATTCCCGTCGTAGTATTTTATGTATATATGTAGTAATAATAATACTACTAATTATAATAAGATTACTAATAGTAATATTAATAACCTTAATATTAATAATAATAACATAAATAATAATATACAAAGTAGATAGATAGATGGATATTTGCGTTTGATAAAAGAGGAAGTGAGAAGGGATCATATACTCCCGAGAAATGTATCATGCATGTGTTTTTGTAAATTATCGACATATGATCATATATATATATGAATAATATAATAATATAATAATATAAATATAATATAATAAAGTAATAATAATAATATATTAAATAAAAAAGATAGGAAACGTGCATAAATAGTAAAGCCGCCATCACTTTTTATGTCGACAAACTTTTTATGTCGACAAACATTATGCGTTTCGCGTAGATAGGTACGCGGTCCGCGTATGGTGTCTTCACGAAAGTTGTAGATTTTTGAGTTACGGACGTCTGGACACCGGAATCACCCTTTTTTGAGTTAGTATGATTTAGTTATGATTTTTCTCGTGCAAGTGCGCAGGTTTAGTGATTTCCATCATTTTAACTTGAAATCTTGAGATAAAATGTTGTAGTCTGTTAGTGCTCATTAGAAACCTTTATTTTATCTTTATTTTCATTTTCATATCATTGAAAATCCATAAAAACATTTTAACAATTAAATTCTATTATATCGAAAAACGTGTCCATACTAAATCGAATAACTATAGTTCTCTAAAACTAATTACATTCACATCTTTTTATCGAAACGTTATAATAATTAAAAATCTATTATTTCAAAGAATGCTTTCATATATTTGAACTAAATCGAATAAATATAATTTAGTTTTCCAGAATTAGTTATATTCAAATTCATTCTTTAAAAGGTTTCATCTATGTCGTAAAACGTTTTCAATATTAAGAAAACTAAATAATTAACTTTATCAAGAGACACGAGACAATCATTGTGTTGAAAGTTAATCTCTACTAACCTTTGTCCAGTAATTGTTAATTGAAATATTTGTTCTTACTTGTAGGTCACTTTACCATTTATTCCGAATATCGTTAAAAAGGAAAGGTTTCCTAAATCAAAGTGGACCTCTCAATAGAGACTCACGATCATACAATGTATCTGATAAATCAATCATTTGATATTATCTTTTAATTCCGTTGATAATTATATTAAACCTGTATTGAAACAAATACGTTCGTGTAAAGTATTATACGTCTAATACTTTGTTAACGTTTTCAAGTTATAATATATACACATATACATATATAATCATGTCAGTTCATATAATGGTTCGTGAATCATTGGAACTTGATCGAGGTTAAATGAATGTATGAACATAGTTTAAAATTATTGAGATTCAACTTAACAAACTTTGCTTATCGTGTCGGAATAATATAAAGATTAAAGTTTAAATTTGGTCAGAAATTTCCGGGTCATCACAGTACCTACCCGTTAAAGAAATTTCGTCCCGAAATTTGAGTGAGGTCGTCATGACTAACAATAAAAATGTTTTCATGCCGTATATGTGTTGATAAATAGAGTTTTATCACCGTTAAATAATATGGATAAAACAATCCAATTACTCGAAGCGTATGAGGGAAGTTATCGTAATAAAGTGAAATGAAAGAATAGAGATTCGTCTTAGCTTTTGACGTAGTTACGATTGATTTCCGAAATTTAAGGAATAGAAAATCTTCATAATATAAATACGATTTGATTCTTCGGAATTTGCGGAAATTAGGATTTTATTTGATTAAATGCGTAATCCGCCTTGATTGTTATGTCTGATATTTCGCTATAAATTGACCTCTTCCGTTTCATTTATTTTCACCACTCCTATAATCTTCTTTCTTATTTCATACATCCCAATAGATTGTGAAAATGCTTAATCCAGTTCTGATTCTTGATATTTTCCTGGCTATCGTATCCTTCATTCTTCTTTTTCATCTGCCACCAGAGGAAGTTATTTTCTTCTACTATTACCTTAGAGTTATAGTGTTTTTCATTCTCCCGTGTCTTTATATTGCTATACGCATTGATATACACGGTTTGTAATTTCGAGGTTGTTATCGGGCTTTATGTTCTCCATTATATTTCGGAGCTTCATGCTTTCGTTTTCTCTTCCCGACCTTAAGTCAAGCGGATAATGGTCTAGAATTCGTAGGTATGAAGTTTCAGATGAACATAACTAATGTTCTAAGAAAGAAATGGTAATAGCACAATCTGACTTGTCAAATTACCAGAATACCTCGAAAAAGACCGAATCATTAAGAAAATATTTTCTTGATATTTTTAGAGATTATATAGAATGAAAGAGTTATGTAACATGGTTCATGATGAGGGTATGATCTGTGAATCTTTATCACGTTCCATTAGAAACTCAGCATGACTTACTGTAACATAATCACGTTGATCAAGTGTCATTATATTATACTAACTCATGCTTCAATTCCCAACATTACTTCAAACATCCATTTTTCTAATTTTTCAGAATTTTAGAAATTAAAATAGTTTCTTTTATGTTATAACACAGATAGCGCAAAGAGATGAATGATTTCAAATAAGAATGGTTATGAAAATATCTTCAGAAATATCGAGGATATTTATAATGAAAGATATGATAATATCTTAGAATATTTAAGATAATGATGATGATGAAGAATATCGTCCGCAAAGGTTTTAGAGTAAGGAGCAAGGTATTTACTAAGGATTTCAGCAGACACTGAATCATTTGGATTCTTTGAAGGCAGGTTCAGTCTTTGTGATTTATCCACAGCCTCATTCATACTTTGCTCAATCCGTTTTCCAGTTCCAAACCTTCTCTTTTTCTGAGCTTTGCCACCATACCATTCTTTATCATCAAACTTTTGACTGTTATAGTCGTTTACAGTTTTTGCTGCTTCATCAGCATTGTTCCAATTTCAAAGAACTATTTCATAGTTTGGGATGTTTTTCAGAAACTTCACCTTCGAAGTATGTAAGTCTAGAAGATAGATGTTATCTATATATAACTGTTGTCGTAGAAAATGCAGCAGATTCAAAATACTGATTGCTAATTCCCGGTAGTTGGTATGGCAATTACCGTTATGAGATGTGGATGAGTACATGATAGGGTTTCAATGAGTATAAGGATTTTTCGGAAGGTCAAGGATCAATGAAGTTGTTGGTAAATTTACTGCTAATGTGGTGGAACATAAAAGGTTCTCCGGTAAAAAAAATGTATATGTCAAGGTTATAATAAAACTAATCTGAAAAGTCAAAATTGGCTGGTTGGAAGTGAGGTAAAACTGGATACTTTGAAAAGAAATTGCAAGGTTATTTTCGGTAAAAACAACGCTAAAGGATCTTGCACAGTTTTGAAGTCAAAGTATAGATTTGAAAGATGTAGAGATCTAAGAATGATGTCACCGGTTCAGAGTTATGACTTGGATTCTGATCCGTCAATATCAGAATATGTAATTGAGTTTGTATGGAAACGATTGTATATCGCTGTGAGCATGGTTAATAATTTTTTTGAATCAAAGTTGAAGAATGTACAGTATAACATATTAATTGTGAACTTATATATTTCTCGAGAATTACCTACCCGTTAAAGATTTCACAAGTAATATTTTGTACAAAAGAATTTTCATTACAGTCTTTATGAAAATATATGTATGTATATTTCTTCAGATGTAATACGGATTTAATGAGTTAATATCATATTAAGCTCATTTGATTTTCGGCTTGACTTAGAAATGATTAATCTCTAAAACATTAAAGATTACATAATCTTTGCGGAGTTGTTCACTAATGAAATCAACACTTCATTATTTATTCTTATTGATATTCCTCAGTGAAGGATGTTGGTGTTCGTGGAATTTTTTTGTGAACCTTACAAGGCACAGATGATGTTTTCTGGAAAGTTTCGAGTATATCGAAATTGGAAATGTAAAATCAATTATGTAATTGAATATTACACTTGGTTTATTATGAAATGGAATTCATTAAGTTGAAACAGAGATTGTAGTTAACAATGGTTAAGTGTTAAGGAAGGATGTACATCATTGCATATTAGTAATATGAACTAACCGAGTAGTACCTACCAGTTAAGATTCACACGTAACAGCTTAGTACGAAAAGATTTATTTTGATTTCAAAATTCATATATATTAAATATACATAAAATTTCTTCAGGGGAAATGAGTTAATACATCATCGGTTATTGTTGCTGGTATTTCTTGGTAACTACGGTGCGTATGACGTTGATGCTCGTGGAACAGATTGTGATGTTGAGGTGTGGGATGCGGATGTTGTTGGTGGTGGTGGTGATGGTACTGTTGGTGTTGTTGATGGTGGTACTGTTGCTGCCGGTGCTGCTGTTGGTGCTTGTAACCTTTGCACCACATTCTCCAAAGCCACTACCTGAGCGCGAAGCTCGTTGACTTCTTCTATTACACCGGGGTGATTGTCGGTTCGGACGAGTGGTTGAATAAGATCTAGAATTTGAGATAATATATAATCGTGACGAGACACTCTGGAAATGAGAGAGAAAATGGTGTCTCGAATAGGTTCGCCGGTAAGTGCTTCAGGTTCTTCGCCAAGAGGGCAATGTGGTGGATGAAAGGGATCACCTTCTTCTTGTCTCCAATGACTAAGCAGGCTACGAACCCATCCCCAATTCATCCAGAATAGGTGATGGCTGATTGGTTGATCCATTCCGGTTACACTATCTTCGGAATTCAGGTGAATATCCATATCGGAATAGCTGTCAGAGTTTAAGGAATTTGAACTAGATACGGGATCCATCTTGTATAATTAGGGAGATGATTTTTTTATATGAATTAGATTATAGAATTTAGTTTGGTATTCTTCAATACATAATTTACATATGTATATATAATACCAAATTCCATAAATCACGGAGAAATTTTCGAAAGATATCAGGAAAAGTTTACAGTAACAAATACGCTAAGATATGAATTTTTGTCTATACACTATTTATGCAATAAATGCAGGAAAACGTGTCTAGACTTAAGAATGATAAGCATGTAATTTCCGACAAGAAATGATAAGCAAAACTTTTAACATGCAGACACGGTCGAAGTCCAGACTTACTAATGCATCTTAACAACTATCAGTTAGACACATTCATGCAAGACCTGGTTCGCTAGGACCAACGCTCTGATACCAACTGTGACGATCGCTCCAAATCCATATGGACAATACGTCATTCATTGATTTCATTGCGAGGTATTTGACCTCTATATGATACACTTTGTAAACATTGCACTCTTTTGAAAAGGCACACCATAAATGAATATTTAAATCAAAGGTTTTCGACATCTGATGATTTCTACATATAGACAATCACCGTAAATAATAGTTTACAATAGTACTTCCGTTGACAATGCAGTCAAAATAAGATACATGGTGATGATTTGGTGAATGCAACGTTTCCTTGAAAAGTATGTCATGTAAGACTCCATGCACATAGCTTGTCTAACATATAAGCAACAGCGGAAGACTTCTAGTAAACCTGAGAATAAACATGCTAACAAGTGTCAACACAAAGGTTGGTGAGTTCATAGTTTTATTGTTTCGTATAATCTGTATGTAAAGATGAATCACAAGTTTTCAGTTGTTTCATCCAGAAACGTTTATCAAAATATTCTACGAAATTGAGCACCATGGTAACTAAACTTAACGTATATATATTTTATACCCTTTGTATAATCATCTTAATAATACACGCAAACCAACGTGTACGCTTCTCAAATAGCATACGTCCGTTAAAAGGCTAGCGCTCTAGCTCGGACGGGGATATCAAGCCCTATGGATCCATATATAACTACTCGCGCCCACCAGTTCTTATAACCGGCAGTTACTAGTTACCAAAGCTAAGGGATTTTCGGTTCAAACTAGGTGTAGAATTTAGTATGTACTTGTGTCCTTTGCGTTTAAAATAAAGTGCATGTATTCTCAGCCCAAAAATATATATTGCAAAAGCATTTAAAAAGGGAGCAAATGAAACTCACGCATATAAATCTAGTATTTTCAGTATTTATAAACAGTCGCATGTATTCTCAGCCCAAAAATATATTGAGTAAAAGGGATCATATGAAACTCACCTTAGCAGCACATAAGGTCATTCACCGAAATGTGATCGAAACTCGAAATGCAAAATAATCGTAGATCTCAACGTATCAATATTGTGATTCAATATTATAGGAAAGGACGTAGACGCAACGGAGATGATAAACATTAGTTTGACTCACGAGCAATACCCTCGAACAATACCCATAACCTCCATAACTATAACCCATAATTTCTGTAGCTAAAACCCATTTGAAAACTTATTTTGAAATCACCCGAGCATATTCCCGTCGTAGTATTTTATGTATATATGTAGTAATAATAATACTACTAATTATAATAAGATTACTAATAGTAATATTAATAACCTTAATATTAATAATAATAACATAAATAATAATATACAAAGTAGATAGATAGATGGATATTTGCGTTTGATAAAAGAGGAAGTGAGAAGGGATCATATACTCCCGAGAAATGTATCATGCATGTGTTTTTGTAAATTATCGACATATGATCATATATATATATGAATAATATAATAATATAATAATATAAATATAATATAATAAAGTAATAATAATAATATATTAAATAAAAAAGATAGGAAACGTGCATAAATAGTAAAGCCGCCATCACTTTTTATGTCGACAAACTTTTTATGTCGACAAACATTACGCGTTTCGCGTAGATAGGTATGCGGTCCGCGTATGGTGTCTTCACGAAAGTTGTAGATTTTTGAGTTACGGACGTCTGGACACCGGAATCACCCTTTTTCGAGTTAGTATGATTTAGTTATGATTTTTCTCGTGCAAGTGCTCAGGTTTAGTGATTTCCATCATTTTAACTTGAAATCTTGAGATAAAATGTTGTAGTCTGTTAGTGCTCATTAGAAACCTTTATTTTATCTTTATTTTCATTTTCATATCATTGAAAATCCATAAAAACATTTTAACAATTAAATTCTATTATATCGAAAAACGTGTCCATACTAAATCGAATAACTATAGTTCTCTAAAACTAATTACATTCACATCTTTTTATCGAAACGTTATAATAATTAAAAATCTATTATTTCAAAGAATGCTTTCATATATTTGAACTAAATCGAATAAATATAATTTAGTTTTCCAGAATTAGTTATATTCAAATTCATTCTTTAAAAGGTTTCATCTATGTCGTAAAACGTTTTCAATATTAAGAAAACTAAATAATTAACTTTATCAAGAGACACGAGACAATCATTGTGTTGAAAGTTAATCTCTACTAACCTTTGTCCAGTAATTGTTAATTGAAATATTTGTTCTTACTTGTAGGTCACTTTACCATTTATTCCGAATATCGTTAAAAAGGAAAGGTTTCCTAAATCAAAGTGGACCTCTCAATAGAGACTCACGATCATACAATGTATCTGATAAATCAATCATTTGATATTATCTTTTAATTCCGTTGATAATTATATTAAACCTGTATCGAAACAAATACGTTCGTGTAAAGTATTATACGTCTAATACTTTGTTAACGTTTTCAAGTTATAATATATACACATATACATATATAATCATGTCAGTTCATATAATGGTTCGTGAATCATTGGAATTTGATCGAGGTTAAATGAATGTATGAACATAGTTTAAAATTATTGAGATTCAACTTAACAAACTTTGCTTATCGTGTCGGAATAATATAAAGATTAAAGTTTAAATTTGGTCAGAAATTTCCGGGTCATCACAGAAGGTGTGATTTTGCTGTTAACAATGGCACATTTGCCAGACAGAAAGTTAAGAGTAAAAATGAATCAAATTGTTCGTTTAGGTTTCTGTGAATGGAGAGGCATTGCTGTTTGTATCAAGGAATATGTAGGGGATCAAGTTATTGTGAATGAAGTGTTAAAGAGAGTGTGCATGTTGGTTCACTTGGTATTTGAAGAGGGATTCATCTGTGTTAAATATTATGAAGTGTTTTGTGAAACTTTTAACCTGGAAATGAAGAAGAGAAGAGTTAAGGGACATGTTGAAAGATATGCTGTTCCTGAGCATTTGGAGTTTGTTGATGACAAGTATGTTGAATACTTGGATGGCTTGATGATAAAGACTTCTGGAAATCAAAAGATGTTGATTAGATGTGATCAGTTTGAAGAGGCAAGCATTGATATGTTGATTAATCTTTTGTCCAGGTGTGAAATAGAGCAAACATTTCCTTTTAGGGTGAAATTGTTGAAACACTTGCATAGCAAGCTGAATATGTTGAAGAAAATTCCTCACATGAAGAGCAAGTGTAAGCTTATTGAAAAGGAGTATGTTAAGGTGGTTAATTAGGTGTACAGGTTGTTTTGACATCATCAGATAGGGGGAGATTGTTGGGAAAATGAGAATCTGATGAGTCAAAAGTACTTTGCAGAATCTGGAGATTTAGAGTCTGAAGTTGCAGACTCTAGAATTTGCTGAAGTCAACGGTTGAAGTTTTCTTGAAGGCAAAGCTAAAGATTATTCTGGAGATATACTTAAAGTTTAAGAAGATATGATTTGAAGATTCAGTTTTATCTCCAGAATTGACTTTTGAATTAATAGCTAATTTGTTTGATTTTTGGTTTATCTTTTCCTTATTTATAGCGAAGTAGTTTTGGAAACCAAATCTCTAGATTTGTTGTTTATCTGTATAAATAGGGACGTATGATTTACTTTGAAGATGTACCTTTACACGATCAATATCATTAGTCTTCTATTCTATTATCATGTTCTCTCAATTTCTGCACTAATAATTCATAATCTATTGATTAAGTGATAGTCTGGTGTTCATAGTTCAATTACTGTGAACTAATACACCCCTTTGAAATTTTTGTTGAATTTAAGATAGGTTTAATAAATGCCTATTGATAATGTGAAGCATACCTGATACCCTTAACGAATTTTGACTAAGTCAAACCTTTAAGCCATTGTGTTTTTATGCCAATCTCATGCATTACCAAGTGAGATATACACTATTGACCTTTAGACCACGTATAATGGTGATTGTGACGTGAAGTGGATAAGGTGCACTTTTTGAGGCATTTGTTAAAGGTTGTTGGAGCGTTTGTGGGTGATGTGGCAAAATATAAGTGGAGGTTGAGTTAAACTGAGACGACCCGTCCTAATCCATAAGGACGAATACAATAGCATATGATTACATCGCGAGGTTCTTGACCTCTATATGATACATTTTACAAGCATTGCATTCGTTTTTAAAAGACAAACTTTCATTACATCGAAAGTTGACCGGCATGCATACCATTTCATAATATATCTAAACTATAAATGACTTTTTAATATTCTTGATGAACTCGATGACTCGAATGCAACGTCTTTTGAAATATGCCATGAATGATTCCAAGTAATATCTCTAAAATGAGCAAATGCACAGCGGAAGATTTCTTTCGTACCTGAGAATAAACATGCTTTAAAGTGTCAACCAAAAGGTTGGTGAGTTCATTAGTTTATCATAATCGATCATTTTCATCATTTTAATAGACCACAACAATTTCATTTCCATTTCACATAAATATACGTCCCATGCATAGAGACAAAAATCATTCATATGGATTGAACACCTGGTAACCGACATTAACAAGATGCATATAAGAATATCCCCTATCATTCCGGGAAATCCTTCAGACATGATAAAAACAACATCGAAGTACTAAAGCATCCGGTACTTTAGATGGGGTTTGTTAGGCCCAATAGATCTATCTTTAGGATTCGCGTCAATTAGTAGATCGGTTTACTAATTCTTAGGTTACCAAGCAAAAAGGGGCATATTCGGCTTCGATCATTCAACCATATAATGTAGTTTCGATTACTTGTGTCTATTTCGTAAAACATTTATAAAAGCGCATGTATTCTCAGTCCCAAAAATATATATTGCAAAAGCATTTAAAAAGAGAGTAATGAAACTCACAATACTGTATTTTGTAGTAAAAATACATATGACGACATTGAACAAGTGCAGGGTTGGCCTCGGATTTACGAACCTATATCATTTGTATATATATTAATATATATAATCATAATTGAACAAGTGTATATATTATATCTTAAATTATATATTATACTTATCTAGCTTATGTATATATTCAAAATTTTTAATATTTATATAGTTATATTGATATATATTTGATTAGTATTTTAATAAAAATACTTAAGATATTTTATATGAATATTTATATAAACTTTGTTAATTTGATTAAAAACATACTTACAGCCTTAATAATATCTTTAAAACTTTTATTTTCATAAACGTAATTATTTTTAGTAATATTGATATAGATAATGCTGATAATAATAATAATGATAGTTTTAACAAAATAATAGTTTTGGTAAAAATAGTCATAGTAATAATAATAATTATATTAATAATGATAATATCGATAATTTTTAATATAACGAATAATTTGATAATTATAATGATGATAATAATTTTGATGTTAATACTTAATGTCTATTAATAATAATAATTATAACAATCTTTTTTACGAATGGAACAAACATATTAAATAAATTGAGTAAGTCAGATAGCGATGTCCTCTCGTCTGCCATCCCCCCCAATCCTCCCGATCCCCACCTCCCTATTCACGCCGGCAATCAATCAACCCCGTTTTCCCCCTAATTGTTGTCACCAAAATAACACTGTTGTCTTACCCAATCATGATTTGGAGAACGATGAAGGTTGGGAGGTTTTCGAGAGAAGAAAAAAAACCTAATCAATCAAAAACCTCCCCAAACCGACTAGCGAAAGATCTCATTCATAAGTATGGTGGAACGGGCCTCCCCCGGAACGGTCATCGTCAAAAATGGATCCCTAGATCTATCCCTACCACCATTAACAGCCAACCTGGTAACCCTAAAAACCCTGCCACCTCCCCGAATAACATACCCTTAAATCAACACAATACACCGATTAAACCTGGAAATTCGATGAATTGTGCAAATGCAAAGAAGAACAATATTACGTCAATAATGTTTTTTGGTTTCCCCGAACACTGGGGAAAAACAGACCTTCATTTTTTTCTTAGCAGGTATGGGAAATTGAATGATATTTTTATTCCCTTGGTTAAGCGGCTTAAAAATGGGAGCAGGTTTGGATTTGCAAGATTTGAAGATATTGATGATCTTAATTTTCTGCTCAAAAGGCTCAACTCAATAAACCTAGGTAATGGGTGGTTCCGGGCATTCAAAGCTCACGATCGGAATAAGCAACCAGAAGTTAAAGGGCCTAAACCGTCCCCTACATCTGGTGTGAAGGCTGCATCGGCTACGAAAGACCTTGCTAGTTGCGGGATGACTGATGGTAGGACATTTCAAGAAGTGGTGAAGGTAAAAGATGATGTTAAAAATGGAATCAAACAGGATTTAATTGACTTGGGGTGGTTTAATAGATGGGATTGCAATGGCAAATTTCGGGTCACCTCCGTGGATGAAAAAGATATACAAGTCGGTTTGCTTAATAAGGCTATCTTCGGGACGGTGTCAAAACTTGAATATCTCGAGCACATCCAGTTTCTTTGTGAAATGGAAAATCTAGATAATGTGGAAGTTAAATATTTGGTCGGAATGGAAATCATGATCATTTTCGGCACAGAAGTACAAGCCACACAAATATTAAACGCTCCAAACCACTGTATTCATAAATGGTTGACAAATATTCGAAAGTGGGAACCAAATCACAAATGCCAAGGCCGTATCACTTGGCTTAACATTACGGGTATCCCGGTTTAATTTTGGTATGAGAGTACTTTTCGATCTATAGCCGAATGGTGGGGCGAACCTTTGGATTTTGTTAACTGTACATTGAAGGGCAACCAAAATCTTATCGTTGGTAAAGTTTTGGTGAAAATGTCCGATGCTCATTTGGTTCATGATATCGTTCGGGTTATGTCTAAGGATTCAATGTTTTTTGCTTATGTATCTGAGGAAATTAAAGGGATATTTGAAATTGATACGGCTACGGATAAAGGTGAGAGTGATGGCAGTGAAGGCATATCGGATTCGCTATCGGAGAAGGAAATTAACGATGGGGGGTCTTTTGCCTCGGATGAGTGTTTCGAGGATCGTTTTGTTCGAGCTAATGATGATGAAGATGTAGAAGACCAACAATCAAAATGTTGGGTGTCCGACAGCACTTTTAACGAAGTTGATTCCGGAAGATCAGAAAATACACAGCAGGTCCCTGCCGTTCCAGTGCCCGAGGGTGCTCCCTTGGATGTTCCTGGACAGGTTTTCAATAATCCCCCAAATGCCCAATTCGAAAGTAACAACAGGCCAATCCTTGATGATGGGCCACCACCTATTCCCAAGTTTACTCCTGATACTGAATATATACCACATAAAAATGTTTTTGTGCCTAAGTCAGTTAAAGAACCTGCTTCACATCCTACCATAGTTGAACCCTCTAATGTAAGATCTCCTAACCCGGATAAAAATATTGAAGTTGAATGTTTTCATGGAGATCAACAATCAGATACGGGCATCACCAAACCATTATCTCCGGTTAGTATCACTGGTCCTGGAAGTTCCCTAAACACACTGGCCCCCAGAGCTGCGAGTAAAAAAATGAAATTATCGAAAGCCAAAAACAAAGTACGCACAAAATCAGGTGGTAGCACTGATTATTCATTGTCTAACAGCAGCACTGGGATTCAAGAATTCGGAAAAGACATAGGTCTTGAATGGATCGGTGATTCTCCAGCGGTATAATCGTACTGTTGTAAGACGTTTTCTTTCATTATTATTATTTTTAATGAAGATAATCTCACTTAATGTACGTGGGCTCGGGAAATTGGGGGAGGATAAATTTAATTGGGTAAAAGATATAATTCGAGAACATAATCCGGATATTTTTGCAATCCAAGAATCAAAACATAAATCTGTAAATGATGGGATCATTGAGACTTTGTGGGGTAATCAAAATTTCGAGTACGTGTTTAAACCGGCGGTGGGTTTTTCGGGCGGAACGATCCTTATTTGGAACCCCCAAAAATTGTGTGTATCTTAAGCTGTTGAAAAGGAATTTTTTCTGGCCATAAAGGGGAAATGGGCGGGTAAATCTTTGGATTCAATCATTGTAAATGTTTATGGACCGCATTCTGACGCCCTTAAGCAAAAGTTTTGGGATAGTCTTGAAAATATTATGCAGGTAAACCTGGACGATTGGATCATATGTGGCGATTTTAACGAGGTTAGAAATATGTCCGAAAGGCAAAATTGTGTATATGTGGATAGCAGGGCAAAAATGTTTAACGATTTTATCGACAAAGCCAATCTTATCGAGATCCCGCTGGGAGGTATGAAATTCACTAGGATTAGTGACGATGGGCTGAAATATAGTAAACTGGACAGATTTTTGGTATCCGAATCTTGTATTGCAAATTGGGTTGATTTGGCCGCCTGCACTCTTGCGAGGAAATATTCGGATCATTGTCCTATCATTTTGAAAGACACCACCTATGATTTCGGACCAAGACCTGTTAGAGTTTTCAACAATTGGTTTGAAGAAGTGGAATGTGACGACTTAATTCAGAACGCGTGGTCTGATATTACAAGGAATCCTAAAGCCGATTGTATTTTTCGGGATAAATTAAAAAAGGTAAAAGGGGTACTAAAAGAAAGATGTAAACCAAAATTTAACCAGCTCAACTCGTAGAGTGACACCTTGCAGAGAGAAGTGGAAGACTGGGAAAAACTTCTTGGTACCAGGGTTCTTAACGAGTCTGAAATATTCACCTGGCTCGAATCTAGGAAGAAATGGATTTTGAAAGACAGGGAAAAGGCAGGTATCTTGAAACAAAAGGCCAGAATTAAATAGGTGGTGGACGGGGACGAGAATAGTAAATATTTTCATTCGTGTATCAAGAGAAGACAAAACAAAAACAATATTCGAGGGATTAACTCTAACGGCAGGTGGATCGAAGATCCTGAGGTAATCAAAGCGGAAGCGTTTTCTCATTTTCAAGCAAGGTTCAGTCACCCGGGTCCGAGGATTTCTAAACTCCAAGGTCCTCTTGATAAGCGTCTCTCTCCACTAGAAGCTGCTAGTATTGAAGAGCCGTTTAGTCTAATGGAAATTTTTAATGCGATCAATAATTGTGGCGGTGACAAAGCTCCGGGTCCCGATGGTTTTAATATGAAATTTTTTTATAAAGTATTGGGATTTAATTAAGGATGATCTCCTCTCGGCTTTCACTCGTTTTTGGGATGTTGGTGAAATATCTAAAGGTTGTAACGCTTCTTTCATCGCTTTGCTACCAAAGAAGAATGACCCTCAAGGCTTCGGGGATTTTCGCCCTATAAGCTTAATCGGATGTTTTTACAAAATTCTTACTAAGGTTTTGACGAAACGCATCCAGGGGGTTATTTCTTCTGTTATTTGTTTTGAGCAAAGCGCGTTTATAAAAAACCGGTACATTTTGGATGGTATCCTTGTGGCTAATGAAGCATTGCATGATATAAAAGTCACTAAACGTAAGGGTTTTCTTTTTAAGGTAGACTTTGAGAAGGCTTTTGATAGTATTAACTGGGAGTTTCTGATGGAGATTATGGAACTAATGGGTTTCGGTTTACGGTGGAGAAAATGGATAAAAGCCTGCTTGACCTCGGCATCGATTTCAGTTCTAGTTAGTGGCGCACCTACAAAGGAATTCAACCTACATAGGGGCGTGAGACAAGGAGACCCGCTGTCTCCATATCTGTTCATCATGGTGGCCAAAGGACTAAATCACCTTACCAAATTAGCTGTTGCAAAACAGCGTTTTTCGGGAATCCCAATCGGGCGTGAAAATGTTCCTCTAACACATTTACAATACGCTGACGATACTTTATTTTTCGGTGAATGGAATAGGAGAAATGCGCGGAATCTTATCAAATTACTTAATTGTTTTGAGGCGGCATCAGGACTTAAAATTAACTTACATAAGAGTTGTGTTTACGGGCTTGGAGTTTCGAAAGTGGCGACGGAGGACTTGGCGGAATGGCTCGGGTGCTCGTCAGGATCTCTCCCTATTACCTACCTCGGGATACCAATTGGCTCTTCCATGAAAAAGGAGAAAGATTGGGATCCGGTGTTCGTAAAATTCGATAAAAAACTAGCCGATTGGAAGGCTAGATCGCTATCCTATGGGGGCCGGCTCACTCTCATCAAATCGGTCTTAACTAGTCTTCCACTCTATTTTTTTCGCTTTTCAAGGCCCCAGTGCCTGTTATAAATAAACTAGAAGGGTTGAGGCGTCGTTTTTTTTGGGGCGGGGTTAGCGACGTCTTGAAAATGTCATGGGTCAAATGGGATACATGTCTTCTACCCCATGACAAAGGGGGACTCGGCATCGGGTCTCTTAATATTAAAAATCGGGCCCTCCTCGGGAAATGGTGGTGGCGCTTCAAAAAGGGTAGCAACTCCTTATGGGTCAAAATTATCAAAAGTATCTATGGGATTGAGGGTGGATTAAATGAATCGTATTCTCCAAAAGCGGGTAGTCTTTCGTCTACTTGGTCATCTATTATAAAGGTAGGAAAGAATTTAAACAATCTTGGTTCACCTTTTGCTTTTTCCTTTAAAAAAAGAGTTGTTGACGGTTCTTGCACTCGTTTTTGGGATGAACCGTGGCTTGGGGATTTTCTACTTAAGGACAAATTTAATCGCCTTTTTCGTCTAGAGGCTAACCAAAATGCCACCATTTTTGACCGGGTTCGGTGGGTTGATAGTCGCCCTATTATTCATTGGTGTTGGTCCCGTAGTATCTCGGGGAGATTGCTAGGGGACGTCACCAATCTTTCTAACATTTTATCTAGATTTGTCCCGAGTAGTACAGGGCGCGAAGATTGGATTTGGACGTTAAGCCCGAATGGTTTCTTCTCGGTTAGCTTGCTCACACGCCTTATCACTCGAGCAAATTCTGAAATTGCTACATCTTGTTCGCCCACTCTTCGCAATAACCTGGTTCCACCTAAAGTTGAGATATTCGTGTGGCGTGTAAGGCATAATCGTCTCCCAACTAGAGTAGAGCTCGACAAAAGGGGCATTGATTTGGGTACAATCCGCTGCCCGATCTGTGACGACGCATTGGATACTGTTGAGCACTCCATTTTCTCGTGCAAAGAGGCCTCTGACATATGGTCTATTGTCCGAAATTGGTGGAAACTATGTCCATCCGCAAACCTCAGCTTGGCCGATTCTTTTCTAGGGAATGGTGGCAACGGTCATTCGTTTTCTCACTCCTTGGGCAAGCAAATGTGGCAAGCAACCGAATGGATCACGGGCTACATGATTTGGAGGAATAGGAATGCGGCCATTTTTTCTAAATCGAGGCTCACCGGCGCTCTTCTTTTTAAAGAAATTCAACTTAAAAGCTTTGAATGGATCACGAATCGTAGCAAGGCGGTTCATCTCGAGTGGAATCTTTGGTTATCTAACCCAATCGATTTTGTTTCCAACGCTTTTTGTCGCTCCGGGATTGATTGATTTATTGTCCTCCACGCAGGTTTTTTGCCCACTCCTGGAGTAGTCGTTTTGGTCGAGAGAATTTGGGGTGGATCGGGGTGCTTTGTCGTTGAATTGCCAACACTGTGCTTCGTCCCCACTCCAGCTTGTTTAGTTAATTCTTCTCAAGTCCAATCTCGTCCTTAAAGATAATGGACGGACTAAGGCATTTTCCTGCTCACTTGTGGAGTATCACCATCCCGTTTTATATAGATTTCGTTTTGGGGTTCCTAGATGTAGTTTCGTATTGTATTTGTGACACTATTGTAATTATTTCGTGTTTCATATATATAATATATACCTTCTTGCTGTTAAAAAAAATCTTTTTTACGAATGGTAATCTTAATAGTAATACTTTCGTTAATAATAATAATACGTCTAAAATGATACTGATACTAATATTAATGATAACATTTATGGTTATAATACTTATAATAATACTAATGATAATATTAATAATAATAATACTACTTAATAATAATATTAGTAATGATAATAATATTAGCAATATCATTATTAATAATCATAATCATAATTGTAACTAGGGTTATGATAATAATAATAATAAATGGTAACTAATATTTCAATAATAATAACGGTATTAACTAATATTTATAATACTTAACAATAATAATATTAATAATAATATTAATTCTACTACTTAATGATAATAATAAAAATAACACTAATGATAGGTGTAATAATAACAATAATAATAATCATGATAACAATAATAATAATAATAATAATAATAATAATAATAATAATAATAATAATAATAATAATAATAATAATAATAATAATAATAATAATAAAGATAATAAAGATAATAATAAAAATAATAATAATGCTACCTTAAAGCTTTTCCCAAAAACAATGCCTCGAACAAGACTCGAACCTGAGACCTCTCGCTCACACCCACTAACACCCAAACCATCCAGGCTAATCAGTTTTCATGATTTAATATACAACTTAAACTCATCTAAACCAAAATTCTGATTCTGTGAGTCTGCCATCGGCCCAAGAAAAGTTTCAGCCCAACTGCACAATTCAACAATTAATCTCTCGGCCCAATTATCATAGTAAATCCACGACCCAAGTAGGTTCTGTTTAAAAATAAAATTTGCCATGGCCTGCCTGGGTTCGAACCTAGGACCTCTAGAATATTACCAACACTCCACACCACTCCTCTATCTTTGTCTTTCTGATTTAATTCTTGGATTATTTCTTTTTAACCCAAATATTTCTGTTTCCATTTTCTTCTAAATCAAAAACCTAGAACTATTCCTTATCTTTATTTCTCAAACTCGATCACCTTCATGATCATCATCATAATCATCATCTCCTCATCGTGCTTACTTTTTATCATCATCTTCGTTTATATCTTGCATCGAATTATCATGTATCATCGTTCACTGTTTCACTATTGTTCGTAGAATCATCAACATCATCAACGAATCCTCACCTTCATCAAGTATCGTTTTCTTCGTGGTTTCATCATTTCTTACATTAACATCATCATCATCATCATCACTAAGTATCTCTATCATCATTTTCATCTTCAACGAACATCATCATAACTATCGTCCATCACGTAATCTCTATTAACACCATAATAGACGGTAGCAGTAGAAATAGAAAAAGGAACGTGGATATAGCAGCAATAGAGATTGTAGCAGCAGTAGAAGTTCGAGTGTAGACAGGAATAGAAGGCGTAACAGCAGCTCATTCGTGGGTTTGTGCATTGTGATCGAAACAGTAGCAGATAGTAGGTTGTTGGTGTGTTTTGTGGTGGTGTTTGAGTGTTAATGATAGAAACAGAAAACTTGGTTCGATGGTGATGAAGTGGGTTTTAGATGGGTGGCGTTTGGTGATCCGGTAACAAAAAAATAAAAAAATAAATGAAACGGTAATGTGTTGGTGAGGGTGATGATGCCTGCTTGTTCACGTCAAGGAAGAAAAATATAAAATGAAACAAACAATTGTGGTGGTTTATGGTGGAGCTTAGGGTGGCGAGATCAAGGTGGTGTTTGTTGGTTTCATCGTATAACAAAAGTAGAAACCGAAATTAAATAGCAACTTTTAAAACGGGTTCGATGATGGTGAGCGATATGGGTGTGGTGGTGATCGTTAGCAGAGAAAAGAAGTAATCACACTATGTTTGTTGGTTTTGTATCGAACCCAAAATAGAAACTGTAAGTATAAAGGGTGCGTTTATGGTGTTGCAGGTGGCTGAGGTGTTCTAAGGTGGTTGTGGTGGTTGTGATGGTGGAATGGTGGACGGTGAGTGTTCAACGAAGAAGAAGAAGGGAGGGGTGCTCGGTTATATGTATCACTCTAGACATATCTATAGTTTCTATTATATTGCTAAAATGATGATGTCATTATTAGGCTAATTCATTTGTTAAGAAAAAATCAAAAAGAAAAAGAAAAAAATCTAAGCATGGTGGGTGATGTCATTAAACTAAATAATTTTGAATTAAAATTAAATCTTATTAATTAATTATTATTATTAAATCTTATTAATAATTATTTTAATTATTAAAATTAAATTATTTTAATAGGCTAAAATGATGACATCATAAATAACCTAATTCCTTTGTTAAAAGAAAATAAAAAAGAAAAAGAAAAAAATCTAATGCCCTAAGCCGATGTCATTAATCTAATTTTAATTAATTAATAATTACTGATTATATATGTATTACGATTATGACGTTAAAAAACACCAAACCCTTCATCGCCCCCATTTCAAAACCCTAAAAAAATCCTTCATCGCGTCTTTCCTCCATCTGCTATCCCTGCAATTTTACTTAAACCCGACAAAAAAACACTACATATCTCTACCTTCTGCATCTTTCATCAACCACCATCACCATTGCCGCTGATGTTACTGCACTTACCACCATCGTTTCTGTTGATGTTGCCACCGTCATCGCTGCCACTGCTGCTACTATTGTCGTTTCCGTGACAATTAGATTCAACGTATAACGTTTCAATTTTAATTTTTGATTTCTATTTAATGTTTCATCTTTCTTTAAATAATTACTTTGTTCAACAATATTTTAGGTTAAAATTTTGTGTTTGTGATTAGAAATTTACGTGAAAACCTTACTTGGATCCTATATTCTTGGTTTTTAATCTGATATGCCTTCTATTGATTTGAATTTTTAGGGGTTTTTTGCTTGATTTTGTTACTTTAGGAATTTTAGTTTATTGATCTGCATCCAGATGCTGAGGAATTAACGCATACATCCAGTGACTAACAATCAGGAGCACACTTCTTGAAGAACTAATAAAGTCGACTGAAACATTAAACTTAAACCGATTACCACTCTAATAAATTCATAACTGGGGATGAAAAGCCAATGAGGTAATCTTGATGATTATTATTATTTACTTATCATTGGTTTTTGTATTGCTTTGCTAAATATTGGTTGTTGATTAGTTGAGGTTATATTGTTAAGATTATATGTTCTATTGTATGCCAGTTAATTGCTTCAATACTTACCAATTTGAAAGTAGGATTTGGTGTCAAAAGAGAGTAGAAAGAGTTCATTGATAATCATAAAAATGATTCAGAAACTGATATCCTTTTCATGATTTTGATTGGTTGTTATTTGCTTACTATTTTTTTAAATGCTTATTTGTTGTTTTCTTTGTTAAAGGTAATGAAGAAGATAAGCCAATAACTCCTTAAATGGATTAAGAAGAGAAAGGTATAAAAAATGTTGGCAATTGATCTTTCAACTATTTGCTTTGTTTGTTTAGTATATATACTTTTTTATAGCAACTAGCCATCAGGATGTCGCTTTATTCATTCAAGGCTGATGTTCCAAAATCAATTTTTATATATGAAATTGATTTTAAATGTTGAAATGTTGTCTTTGTACTGGTTATAACTAATGCTTGGAGTTCTCCTATTATGTGTGAAATTGCTTATTTATTTAACAGTGTTTAATAATTTTTCAATTGAAATGGTTCACTTTCTTTTTCAGTATAAAATAACTATGTTTGCTTGCTGATTTATGTTTATTTGTTAGTGTTGTACGTTTGAAAAGGGGAAGCAATTCCATCAAACCCGTTGTTTTAACTCTGACTCAAAGGTATGTTGAATTAATTTGGTAGCAATAGACACTTTTGTTGTGAGCTGAGTATGTTAAACTTTGTTTGATCTCAATTCTACAGGTTCATCTGACATATCTGAATATGGGTGTGGCTAAAAACGATGCCACCTTGGATATATGTGAAATGTCCCGTTCATATTGATTATAAACGTTCCATATTAATTGATTTCGTCGCGAGGTTTTGACCTCTATATGAGACGTTTTTCAAAGACTGCATTCGATTTTAAAACAAACCATAACCTTTAAAATATTACGACGATTATCAAATAATGATGATCTAAAATATAGCATTTTTCACACGACCATTACATAATGGTTTACAATAATATTACACATCAACATAAGTCTTCGAATACAGTTTTTAAACAATATTATACAAGCATGGACTCCAAATCTTGTCCTTAATTTAGTATGCAACATCGGAAGCTATTAATAATCACCTGAGAATAAACATGCTTAAAACGTCAACAAAATTGTTGGTGAGTTATAGGTTTAACCTACATATTATTAAATCGTAATAATAGACCACAAGATTTCATTTTTATAACACATCTCTTATCAGGCATTTCGCAAACTGCATAGAGATAAAAATCATTCATATGTTGAACACCTGGTAACCGACGTTAACTTAATGCATAGAATATCCCCAAAACAGAACCTCTCGTCTGTATAATAATCTCGAAGTACTAAACCATCCATAACCTGAATGGGGGTTGTTAAGCCCAATAGATCTATCTTTAGGATTCGCGTCAATTAGGGGCCATTTCCCTAATTCATAGGCTACCAGACTTGAAGGGCGACATTCGGTTTAATAATCCAACCATAGAATGTAGTTTTGCGTACTTGTGTCTATTTTGTAAAACATTTATAAAGCTGCATGTATTCTCATCCCAAAATATTAGATTTTAAAAGTGGGACTATAACTCACTTTCACAGATTTTTACTTCGTCGGGAAGTAAGACTTGGCCACTGGTCGATTCACAAACCTATAACAAATATGTACATATATATCAAAGTATGTTCAAAATATATTTACAATATTTTTTAATACGTTTTAATGTTTTAAATATTTTCAGTCAGATGTCCTCGTTAGTAACCTACAACTAGTTGTCCATAGTTAGATGTACAGAAATAAATTGATATATATTATCTTGTCCCAATCCACGACCCAGTGTATACACATCTCAGGCTAGATCACAACTCAAAGTATATATATATTTTGGAATCAACCTCAACCCTGTATAGCTAACTCCAACATTACTGCATATAGAGTGTCTATGGTTGTTCCAAATAATATATATAGATGGGTCGATATGATATGTCAAAAAATTTGCATACGTGTCTATGGTATCCCAAGATTACATAATATATTAGAATACATGTATAATACAATATAAGTTAGCTAGGATATAATTTGTATAGATTGGTTACCAATTTTCACGTAGCTACAACAAGTAAAAATATCCAATCTTGTTTTACCCATAACTTCTTCGTTTTAAATCCGTTTTGAGTGAATCCAATTGCCATGGTTTTTTATTGAACTTAAGTTTATGAATCTATACAGAAAAGTATAAGTTTATAGTCGGAAATACAGGTTACAAGTCATTTTTGTAAAGGTAGTCATTTCAGTCGAAAGAACGACGTCTAGATGACCATTTTGGAAAACATACTTCCATTTTGAGTTTAATCATGATTTTTGGATATAGTTTCATGTTCATAAGAAAAATAATTTTCTCAGAAGAACAACTTTTAAATCAAAGTTTATCATAGTTTTTAATTAACTAACCCAAAACAGCCCGCGGTGTTACTACGACGGCGTATATCTAGTTTTACGGTGTTTTTCGTGTTTTCAGGTTTTAAATAATTAAGTTAGCATATCATATAGATATAGAACATGTGTTTAGTTGATTTTAAAAGTCAAGTTAGAAGGATTAACTTTTGTTTGCGAACAAGTTTAGAATTAACTAAACTATGTTCTAGTGATTACAAGTTTAAACCTTCGAATAAGGTAGTTTTATATATATGAATCGAATGATTTTATGAACATCATTTCTACCTCAGGTTTTGTGGATAAACTCACTGGAAATGAGAAAAATATATCTAGCTTCAAAGGATCCTTGGATGGCTTGAAAGTTCTTGAAGCAGAATCATGACAAGAAAACAAGTTCAAGTAAGATTTCCACTCGAAATAAGATTGTTAGAGTTATAGAAATTGAATCAAAGTTTGAATATGAGTATTACCTTGGATTAGAAAGATATATTACTGTAAATAAGAAAAATTTCTTGAGGTTGGATGATCACTTTACAAGATTGGAAGTAAGCTAGCAAACTTGGAAGTATTCTTGATTTTATGAAACTAGAACTTATAGAATTTATGAAGAACACTTAGAACTTGAAGATAGAACTTGAGAGAGATCAATTTGATGAAGAAAATTGATGAATGAAAGTGTTTGTAGGTGTTTTTGGTCGTTGGTATATGGATTAGATATAAAGGATGTGTAATTTTGTTTACATGTAAATAAGTCATGAATGATTACTAATATTTTTGTAATTTTATGAGATATTTCATGCTAGTTGCCAAATGATGGTTCCCACATATGTTAGGTGACTCACATGGGCTGCTAAGAGCTGATCATTGGAGTGTATATACCAATAGTACATACATCTAAAAGCTGTGTATTGTACGAGTACGAATACGGGTGCATACGAGTAGAATTGTTGATGAAACTGAACGAGGACGTAATTTTAAGCATTTTTGTTAAGTAGAAGTATTTTGATAAGTATCTTGAAGTCTTTCAAAAGTGTATAAATACATATTAAAACACTACATGTATATACATTTTAACTGAGTCGTTAAGTCATCGTTAGCCGTTACATGTAAATGTTGTTTTGAAGCCTTTAGGTTAACGATCCTGTTAAGTGTTGTTAACCCATTGTTTATTATATCAAATGAGATGTTAAATTATTACATTATTACATTATCATGATATTATGATATATTAATATATCTTAATATGATATATATACAATTAAATGTCGTTACAACGATAATCGTTACATATATGTCTCGTTTCGAAATCATTAAGTTAGTAGTCTTGTTTTTACATATGTAGTTCATTGTTAATATACTTAATGATATGTTTACTTATCATAATACCATGTTAACTATATATATATATATATATATATATATATATATATATATATATATATATATATATATATATATATATATCCATATATATAACATCATATAGTTTTTACAAGTTTTAACGTTCGTGAATCACCTGTCAACTTGGGTGGTCAATTGTCCATATAAAACTTATTTCAATTAATCAAGTCTTAACAAGTTTGATTGCTTAACATGTTAGAAACACTTAATCATATAAATATCAATTTCATTTAATATATATAAACAAGGAAAAGTTCGGGTCACTACAATAGGAACACTTGATATCGGAATGGGTGAGCTTATTTTTTTACATGGTGTTTATTGTTAATAAAAAGATATTCAACATGGTTGATGTCATTATTTCACATATGATCTTGCACCTTGAATGAACTGTGATGCTTACATAAACAATAATGCTAATCTAATTGGTCTCTTATATAACAAATTAATAAAAACCATAACTGAATCGACGTACATTTGATTTTCTTTGTTGTCCTTTGTAATGTAACGTCGTATGAAATAAACGACGATTCTCAAGAGACCGGTGAATTGGACTATGTTAATGGAGGTATATAGTACTTTGCTTATAAGGCATGCTATTAATTATTTTCTTTGGTTTCTAACATAAGTTTCTCTCTCAGCTGCGTTGGTGCGATATTCGATAGTTGGAAATCTCTTGGATTTCCTGTTGTGACTGTTCCGGTATAGTGTGCCATAAAACTCCTTACTTCATCTTCTACCTGTAACACATTCAGTTGATGTTAAAAATATATGGATGAGTGACATGTAAAAATTGGTTTGGTCAAAATGGTTGAATTCTCATACATGATGAAACTGGTTGAGATGGGTTAGGTAGACCAGAACCACTTCTTGTCAAGATTTATACATTCTATTTCCAAATTAGTATTTTTAAATTAATAAATTGATTTATGACGCGTTAGAAGTAAATAAAACCCAAATGGGTTTAATTTGTCACATGCTAACTTATTTGGGACCAAGTGGTTTAAGGTTGATTATTTGTGATTGGTAGGGTATGACAAAGACGGGTTGCCCATTGGGCTTCAGTTTATCAAGAAACCATGGTCTGAATCTAAGCTGATCCAGATAGCTTACATAATGGAGGTAACTTTGCGCTTTATATATTTGTTTGTGGTTTTGCGCTTGTGTTGTATGATCATAACCTCTAACTCCTAGCTTTAATGGTATGTTTAGGAAATGTGCATTTGTGCAAGGCTGAATACAAGAAGCCTTAGGTTTCTACGATCTTACATCCGAGAGCTAATGGCATTATATATGATCAAAATACAACTTCTTCCTTGGTAAATCAAACAAGAATATGAAATTTTAATTTACTTGATAGAATGTGTGCACAATAACTTTAGTATTTACATTCACTTAATAACTACAACATATTATTAAATTGTTTCGTTTAAACAGACCCGTGATTTCACGGGTCATTTCACTAGTACATATATAAATGGAATATGTATTATAATATTAATTATATAATAATAATAATATTAAATAATGATAATATCAATCACATGAATCACAATTAACCAGTTGGCATGCATTTTGTTTTAATCTACCGACACATTTAATAGGATATTATATCGTGTCCTTTGCTAAACAGTTAAAATATAAAAGTGTTCCTAAAAATTTCAAATTTTTAGATTAAATATATTTAATTATTTCACTCATTAACTGTTTGAAACCTGATGAAAAAGGTTCGATAATTGTTTATTTTCTGTTCCAATTTATATGTACGGAGTACTAATATTTAAACTTAAAAATGTAAAAATATTTTTAACAAATCTAAAATCTTCGTAATCAATTTACAGTCCAACTTTTATCTTAATCATTCATGAACATGTATTATATCTATATTTAAACTAACGAAACGTCAACCGAGTGTCACTGACGTTTACTAATTTGGCTCAAAATTAATTATTTTTAATATATTCTCTTTCTAGATGCAAACAGTTTTAAATAACAAGTTTAACTACTAAAATAAATATATTATATATTTTTAACAAATACATTTAATATAATTTTATATATTTATAAGTAGTATTTATATACATTCTTATAATAATAGTTTTCATTACAGTGCATATTATTTTACATATTTATTTCCAACAATAAAATCATATATTATTTTAAATAATATTTCAATTTATGATATATATATATATATATATATATATATATATATATATATATATATATATATATATATATATATATATATATATATATATATATATATATATATATATATATATGTATGTATGTATCTATTTACAAATATTTGTTCGTGAATCGTCGGGAATAGTTAAAGGGTAAATGAATTTATGAAACAGTTCAAAATTTTTGAGACTCAACCTAACAGACTTTGCTTATCGTGTCAAAAATACAATATCGTATCGAGAGTTTGATTTAAAATTAGTCGAAATTTTCCGGGTCACTACAAAAAAAGTGGCTAAAATGGTAGGAAAATAATTAAAAAAAAAAAACCACAAACGCACCAAAATTCTTCCGTCTTCTTTTGACAAACGTCCATGCACAAATGCCCACAAACGCCCCATTCTGGGCGTTTGTGGGACGTTTCTCACGACATCTAGGCGGCATTAGGGGAAATTACGCTGTGTTATCTGTGGTCTTATAATGAGATATACATTATTAACCTTTATAATATTACTATGTTTCTTTTACTAATTTAACCTCTAAAGATTAAAAAAAAAAAAGTGATTTGAATAATAAGCTCATTTATAAGTTATCAATGAATTATAATAATCTCTATGAAAAATATTCATTTGTATCCTTAATTTTGATTGAAAATAATTTTGAGGACAAATCTCGGGCTAATATTATCAATTAGTAAGTTGGATAAAGTTTGAGCATGGTGTGCATGTGGCATCAATGTTGAAAAATCTTGTCGTTTGGTGGATGATTAAGTTCGTGAATAGCATAACTTTTGATTGTGATACTGCAACCACTTCACAAACAATACCCATAGCTTTAACAATCCTTACTTTACTTGCTACATTTATTATATATTTATATTTTATGTAGAGTTTGGTTTTCTTATTCTTTTGGTACTAATAGTTTACTATTTAAAACCTCCAAATGGTGTCTACTTGCTTTGACATTAACTTGATATCATTTGAAAGACATTAATACCCCTTGAAACTTCTTGTTCTTCTTTTGAGTAGAAAGTAACACATAAAATGGGCGACTTTAATTTTGATCTTCTCATATAGAAAATTGAGTAACCATGGAAACAAGTGACTAAGCTTTTCAGTATTGACTTAAATTCAGATTAGGTTTAAGCCGATTTTAAACATATAAACAAGGTTAGATGAGCCATAACTAATGTAATATGCATCATGCAGAAGTAGTGTCATTTATGAACGTGGCTATCTTTAAGAAAATGTGCATAAGTCAGTACCTTTAAGCCATACTGTAACATGCATGGGACCATCACTGATGAACTGTAATTATGAAATAGAGCACAAAACATGAGAATGTATTTAATGCAACTAATGGCGGATCGGATTTGGACGAAATGTATTTGACCAGTGGCGGTACCAGGATTTTATTTCACCGGGGGCAAAAAAAAATTTAAAACCGTGGCAATTTTTTGGCCAAAATTTTGAGATTTTGGGGCAAAAAATAGAGGTTTTGGTGCAAAATTTTAACGTTTGTGGTCAAAATTTGAAGGTTTTGGGGTAAAATTTGGAGATTTTTGTGCAAAATTTAAAGGTTTGGGGGCAAAATATGTAGATTTTGGGGGGAAAAAAATCCACTGGGGGCAAAGTCGAAAAATCCTAAAATTTTACACTGAAAATTGCAAATCCACTGGGAGCGGCTGCCCCCGCCTGTCCCTTAATAAAACCGCGCCTGTATATGACTAATGTAAGTAGTAACCCAGTGTCAAAATACAAAATTAATGCAACTTAACAAATGAGATTCGAACCTACGTTTCTGAAAGAAAAACTTTATTAGACTCGCTAAAATTAACTCCAATTTGATAAAGTTGGGGACCATGACAAATTTCTTGTTGGAAATTTAGTGTAATTGAGGGATTTAATCTACACTTGTAAACGGGTTAGGAGGTACGGAGTGTACACCCATTAAGTGATAGATTGCCCGGACCCGAAAGTGGTTTTCCATTATCACAAATTTGAGTGATTACGGAAGTATTATTCCTGCACTAGGTGAAACATCTCCATCGTGGAAATAAAACAAACAACTTTATGTAAAGGATTTGTTTTAGATTTGAAAACGATTTCCTAGATTTGGTTGTTGGAAATAAAACAAACAACTTTATGTAAAAGATTTGTTTTAGATTTGAAAACGATTTCCTTGATTTGGTTGTTGGAAATAAAACAAACAACTTTATGTAAAGGATTTGTTTAGATTTGAAAACGATTTCCTTGATTTGGTTGTTGGAAATAAAACAAACAACTTTATGTAAAGGATTTGTTTTAGATTTGAAAACGAAATTAGTTAGTGAAACATCTCCATTGTGGAATAATACTTATTTTTGGGTGCCTATAAATATAAATAAGGACTATCATTTATGAGAATAAGATATACGAAAAACACCTTAATACTCTTATGCAAAAGAGTTCTTGTTTACTGCCAATAACAAGAACTAATCTCTGTCTTATCCCAAAGTGATATTCGTGTAACCCATGCAATAAGGGTCGAATAATTACTTTCGGAAAGTGAAACCACGATTCAGTGATTTATCCGGCTATCGATTATTTTACCCTACACGAAATTTCAATAAAACCTTCAACAATCGAAAGTAATTATTCGTTATAATCGATGACGGCTACGATGAAACACATGACGACGAATTTCTCCAAACTTGATAAGTTTGAGGGAATTGATTTTAGGAGATGGCAAAAGAAGATGCACTTCTTTCTGAGCAGCATGAGTGTGGTGTACGTACTCAGCACACCAATTCCTGAAGATCATGGTGATGATGCCACTATTGAACAAATTCGGAAAAGGAGCAAGTGGGAGAACGATGACTACATCGCTAGAGGTTTAATCCTCAATGGTATGGCTGATTCCCTTTTTGATATTTACCTAAATGTTGAATCTTCTAAAGAACTATGGGACTGTTTAGAAACCAAGTATATGTCTGAGGATGCTTCTAGTAAAAAGTTCCTTGTGAGTAATTTTAATAATTACAAGATGGTCGTTTCTAGACCGATCTTGGAACAATACAATGAGCTCATTCGTATACTTGGTCAATTCACACAACATAAGATGAACATGGATGAGTCTATTCAAGTCTCAAGCATAATTGATAAACTACCTCCATCTTGGAAAGAATTTAAACATTCTTTGAAACATAAGAAGGAGGAGTTAACTCTTGTTGAGTTGGGTAGTCATCTGCGTATTGAGGAATCCCTCAGGTTGCAGGATAATGACAAGCCAAAGAGCAACGAAGTTGCTGGTACGTCTGTTGTCAATATGGTGGAACATAAAAAGTTCACTAGTAATAATGACAAAAAGGGCAAACGTAAACATCAAGGTTATAACAAGGCTAATCCGAACAAGAAGTCTAAATTGACTTGTTGGAAGTGTGGTAAAACTGGACACATGAAAAAGGATTGCAAGGTTATTTTTGGTAATAATAATGCCAAAGGATCTAGCACAAGCGGTTCGGGAAATGGTTTAAACAACCACAACTCGAAAGGTCAGAATATATTTAATAATTCAAATGAGAATTATTATGTTTCATATATATCTGAGGCTTATTTTGTGCAGGATGATGATGTCGCCTGGTGGGTTGACTCGGGAGCCACCACCCATGTATGCAAGGATAGATTTTGGTTCAAGACTTACGAGTCCGTGACTGATGGATCAATTCTTCATATGGGAAATGAGTCAACAGCCTCTGTTCATGGACGTGGAAGTGTGGATTTGTGTTTTAGTTCTGGAAAAACTATTTGTTTGTTTGATGTTTTGCATGTACCACAAATAAGAAAAAATTTGGTTTCCAGTAGTGTGTTAAATTGTTGTGGTTATAAACAAGTGATTGAATCTGATAAGTTTGTTTTGTCAAAACATGGTATGTTTGTTGGTTTTGGTTATTTATGCAATAGAATGTTTAGACTTAACATTAATCACTTGAATGTTAATTTTGCTTTTATATCTACTTCTAGCATAAATAATTCTACACTTTGGCATGCTAGACTAGGACATATACACTTTAAAAGAATGCAAGATATGTCTAAAGATGGATTAATACCGGTTTTTGACATGAACAATGAAAAGTGTAAAACGTGTATGTTAACAAAGATCACTAAGAAACCATTTCAAAATGTACATCGTGATACTGAAATTTTGGAATTAATACATAGTGATTTATGTGATTTGCATGCTACTCCTACTTTAGGGAACAAGAAATATTTTGTGACTTTTATTGATGATGCTTCTAGATTTTGCTATGTTTATTTGTTACATACTAAGGATGAAGCATTAGATAAATTTAAAATATTTAAAACTGAAGTAGAATTACAACAAAAGGCTTTGATTAAAAGACTTAGAACAGATAGGGGAGGTGAATACATTGACCAATCGTATTTCCAATCCATTGGTATTATCCATGAGACCACAGCTCCTTATACTCCACAACAAAATGGTATATCTGAAAGGAAGAATAGGGTCCTTAAGGAAATGGTTAATTCCATGTTATCCTATTCGGGTTTAAGTGAAGGATTTTGGGGGGAAGCTATGTTAACAGCTTGTTATTTGCTTAATAGAGTTCCTAATAAAAGAAACAAGATTACACCTTATGAACTTTGGAATAAAAGGAAACCTAACTTGAATTATCTTCGGGTATGGGGCTGTAGGGTGGTTGTAAGACTACCTGATCCCAAGAAGAAAAGTTTAGGTGAAAGAGGTATAGATTGCATATTTGTTGGATATGTTGAACATTCCAAGGCATATAGGTTCTTTGTAATAGAGCCTAATGAGTTTGTCTCAATCAATTCTGTGATTGATTCAAGGGATGCAATCTTTGATGAAAATAGATTTTCATCTATACCTAGACCAAAGGATATGATTCCAAGTAACAATGGAATCAATAAGGATTGTAATGATGAAGTCTCTGAAAAGGCTGTTGATCAGTCACTTGAGCTTCGAAAAAGCAAAAGAAAAAGGAAACCTAAATCATTTGGACCAGATTTTCAACTATACTTAGTTGAAGGTTCTAGGGATGATGTTTCTACCCAATATTCGTATTGTTTCAATGTTGATGATGATCCTAAAACATATGATGAAGCAATGAGGTCTCAGGATGTTGCATTCTGGAAAGAGGCAATTAATGATGAGATAGATTCTATCATGGGCAATAACACTTGGGTGTTAGCTGATCTACCTCCTGGTTGCAAACCATTGGGTTGCAAATGAATTTTCAAAAAGAAGATGAAGGTGGATGGAACTATTGAAAAGTTCAAGGCAAGGTTAGTCATTCAAGGCTTTAGACAAAAGTCTGGAATTGACTATTTTGATACTTATGCTCCCGTGGCACGTATCACTACCATTAGACTGCTGATTGCTTTGGCTACGATTCACAATCTAGTTATTCACCAGATGGATGTGAAGACAGCATTCTTGAATGGTGAATTGGATGAGGAGGTTTGTATGAACCAACCTCAGGGCTTTGTCATGCCAGGAAATGAAGGCAAGGTGTGCAAACTTGTGAAATCCTTATATGGTTTGAAACAAGCACCTAAGCAATGGCATCAAAAGTTTGATAAAGTGATTTTATCTAGTGGTTTTAAATTAAACCAAGCAGATAAATGTGTATATAGTAAATTTGATGATTCTGGTAAAGGAGTTATAATTTGTCTATATGTTGATGACATGTTAATCTTTGGGACTGACCAAAGTCAGGTTGATTTAACAAAAGAATTTTTGTCATCAAAATTCTCCATGAAAGATATGGGGGAGGCTGACGTTATCCTTGGCATTAGGATCAAACGTGAAAGCAAAGGAATTTCGATTTTTCAATCTCATTATATTGAGAAGGTGTTGAAAAAGTTCAATTGCTTTGAATGTAATCCTGTGAGTACCCCTGTTGATCCAAGTGAGAAGCTTATGCCTAATCAAGGTGATGCTGTATCACAACTTGAGTATTCTCAGGTGATTGGCTGTTTGATGTACGCCATGACTTGTACAAGGCCGGATATTGCTTTTGCTGTGGGAAAACTGAGTAGATATACTAGTAACCTAGTACTCATCACTGGCAAGCAATTAGGCGGGTACTGAAGTACTTGAAGAAAACTATGGACTATAGTTTATCTTATAATGGGTTTCCTTCGGTAATAGAAGGATATTCTGATGCGAGTTGGATAACCAATATTGAAGATCATTCTTCAACGAGTGGTTGGGTGTTCTTGCTTGGGGGAGGTGCTATTTCATGGGCTTCTAAGAAGCAGACATGTATTACCAACTCAACGATGGAATCTGAGTTTGTTGCTTTAGCTGCTGCTGGTAAAGAAGCAGAATGGCTTAGAAACTTGATCCATGAGATACCATTATGGCCTAAACCTATAGCACCCATGTCTATCCATTGTGATAGTGCTGCGACATTGGCAAAGGCTTATAGCCAGATGTACAATGGAAAGTCTAGACACTTAGGTGTCAGACATAGCATGATTCGTGAACTCATCATGAATGGAGTGATTTCTATAGTGTTCGTGAGGTCACAACAGAATTTAGCTGATCACTTGACGAAGGGATTGGCAAGAGACTTGGTGAACAAGTCTGCTGTGGGGATGGGTTCAAAGTCCACATAAATTTCTAATTATAAAATACCCAATTCCCTTCTGATGAAAATTTGAAGTTGAATTCAATGTGGAAGGCTTATACTTAGAAATTTGGAGTACAAAATTTTGTATCATCCCAAGGTAAGGTATGTACTCGGACCTGTTAAAGGTGAGGATGAAGTTTAGCTTCTTAATGGTTTATTTGAAAAAGTGCAATAGCAGGTGCATGACTGAAATGAACTACCTATGTGAATGTGAAGTTTTGCCGCTTCAACAAAGCTTCGACTTTTGCTTTAGATACATTCATGAATGGATATGGACACATGGCTTGTAAAGTGTCAGGATAGCTTTAGAGTATTTGAAAACTTATGTGTATGTTATTTTCAGTTATTCAAATGGGTTGAAGGGTTCAATTCTTAGAACACCCCGATTCTCGAATATTTGGAATGTGTAATGTACTAAGGTGAAAATTCAATCTTCAAGATATTTTCTTTTATGCATAAGTTTTTGTTTTAATTTGTTTAATTCTCATGAAACGAATTGCACTAAATTGGGGAGGATTGTTGGAAATTTAGTGTAATTGAGGGATTTAATCTACACTTGTAAACGGGTTAGGAGGTACGGAGTGTACACCCATTAAGTGATAGATTGCCCGGACCCGAAAGTGGTTTTTCATTATCACAAATTTGAGTGATTACGGAAGTATTATTCCTGTACTAGGTGAAACATCTCCATCGTGGAAATAAAACAAACAACTTTATGTAAAGGATTTGTTTTAGATTTGAAAACGATTTCCTAGATTTGGTTGTTGGAAATAAAACAAACAACTTTATGTAAAGGATTTGTTTTAGATTTGAAAACGATTTCCTTGATTTGGTTGTTGGAAATAAAACAAACAACTTTATGTAAAGAATTTGTTTAGATTTGAAAACGATTTCCTTGATTTGGTTGTTGGAAATAAAACAAACAACTTTATGTAAAGGATTTGTTTTAGATTTGAAAACGAAATTAGTTAGTGAAACATCTCCATCGTGGAATAATACTTATTTTTGGGTGCCTATAAATATAAATAAGGACTATCATTTATGAGAATAAGATATACGAAAAACACCTTAATACTCTTATGCAAAAGAGTTCTTGTTTACTGCCAATAACAAGAACTAATCTCTGTCTTATCCCAAAGTGATATTCGTGTAACCCATGCAATAAGGGTCGAATAATTACTTTCGGAAAGTGAAACCACGATTCAGTGATTTATCCGGCTATCGATTATTTTACCCTACACGAAATTTCAATAAAACCTACAACATTTCTAATGATGACCGGATAAAACAACGGCTACTAAGATTTTTGTTTTGGCCTTTTTTCCTCTCCTTACATAAAACCCTAGCATAAAACAGTCGCCGCCATCATTTTTTCCTCTCCTCCGGCCGTCGGTTTTCTCCGGCGGTCCGGAGGAGCTCTCTCCTTCATTGTTTTTTCCTTGTTTTCCCTATTGTTTTTTCCTTGTTTTCCCTTCTCTGCTCTCTTTACTTTTGTTTTGCTGTTGTAATAATCGTTTTAGATCTGTTCAAATCGAGTGTTTGGTTCACTGTCGTGGTTATATTGGTGGGTTTTTTTCAAGCGGTTCAGCCGGATCTGGGTCTTTTCGAAGTGTGGTTCGCTGGTTCGAGTTTTTCCTCCACCGTCTTTCTGCCTTTGACTTCAGGTAATTCGTGTTTTGGTTCGTGGTTTAGATTCGTGGTGGTGGGTCTCGTGGTTGTAGGTGGATGCAGACGGTGGAGGTCTTGCGAAGGTCGTGGGTTTGTTTGGTGCAAGTCGCGAGTATCTGCTACAGCAGGTGGTCAAATATAGTCGAGGATTGCTATGCCATTTATTTGGTAAATTCGTGTGGAGAGCTGGTTTTCAGTTCGCTTTCGAGGAGTTTTTCCAGTATATTCGTGAGGATGTATTCGTGGTGTTTGATTTTCGGGTTGGGTATCGTGTAGTGACCCGAACTTTTCCATGTTTATATATATTAATTGAGATTTATATTTACATGATTAAATGTTTCCAACATGTTAAGCAATCAAACTTGTTAAGACTTGATTAATTGAAATATGTTTCATATAGACAATTGACCACCCAAGTTGACCGGCGATTCACGAACGTTAAAACTTGTAAAAACGACATGACGATATATATATGGATATACATATGGTTAACATGAGATTATGATAAGTAAGTATCTCCATAAGTATATTAACAATGAGTTATATACATATAAACAAGACTACTAACTTAAGGATTTCGAAACGAGACATATATTTAACAATTATCGTTGTAACGACATTTAAATGTATATATATCATATTAAGATATATTAATATATCATAATATCATGATAATATAATAATTTAACATCTCATTAGATATAATAAACAATGGGTTAACAACATTAATTGAGATCGTTAACTTAAAGGTTTCAAAACAACACTTACATGTAACGACTAACGATGACTTAACGACTCAGTTAAAATGTATATACATGTAGTGTATTTAGATGTATTAAAATACTTTTGGAAGACTTCAAGACATATATCAAAACACTCATACTTAACGAAAATGGTTACAGTTACTTTCCCATTCTTTTCTTTCATCAAGAATTCTAGTCGTATTCTTACCCGTATTATACACAGCTTCAAAACGTACTTACTATGGGTATATACCAATAGGAACTAGCATGGGATTCCACTCTTGATTATGTCATGTATGACTAATCAATTTTAACTTCTACCATGAGCTAGTCAACTAACTAGAACTCCTTTTAACCCCACTCACCACTCACCAATTACCACTCATCATTCACTCCATTTCACTTCCAATTCTCTTTCTAATTCTCTCTCAACACACACACACACACACTATTATGAACGTATTTTTCCAGTAGTTAATCATCATTTTCATCAAAAATCACTTCAAGAATCAAGCTATAATCATCATAGGAAGAACACTTCAAGAACACTTCAAAAATCCCTTCAAGTTTACTAATTTACTTCCAAGCTTTCTAATCCATTCCAAGTAATCATCTAAGATCAAGAAACCTTTGTTATATACAGTAGGTTATCTTTCTTATTCAAGGTAATATTCATATTCAAACTTTGATTCAATTTCTATAACTATAAACTATCTTAATTCGAGTAAAAATCTTACTTGAACTTGTTTTTGTGTCATGATCCTACTTCAAGAACTTTCAAGTCATCCAAGATCCTTTGAAGCTAGATCATTTCTTGTCACTTCCAGTAGGTTTACCTACTAAAATTGAGGTAGTAATGATGTTCATAACATCATTCGATTCATATATATAAAACTATCTTATTCGAAGGTTTAAACTCGTAATCACTAGAACATAGTTTAGTTAATTCTAAACTTGTTCGCAAACAAAAGTTAATCCTTATAACTTGACTTTTAAAATCAACTAAACACATGTTCTATATCTATATGATATGCTAACTTAATGATTTAAAACCTGGAAACACGAAAAACACCGTAAAACCGGATTTACGCCGTCGTAGTAACACCGCGGGCTGTTTTGGGTTAGTTAATTAAAAACTATGATAAACTTTGATTTAAAATTTGTTATTCTGAGAAAATGATTTTTATTATGAACATGAAACTATATCCAAAAATTATGGTTAAACTCAAAGTGGAAGTATGTTTTCTAAAATGGTCATCTAGACGTCGTTCTTTCGACTGAAATGACTACCTTTACAAAAACAACTTGTAACTTATTTTTCCGACTATAAACCTATACTTTTTCTGTTTAGATTCATAAAATAGAGTTCAATATGAAACCATAGCAATTTGATTCACTCAAAACGGATTTAAAATGAAGAAGTTATGGGTAAAACAAGATTGGATAATTTTTCTCATTTTAGCTACGTGAAAATTGGTAACAAATCTATTCCAACCATAACTTAATCAACTTGTATTGTATATTATGTAATCTTGAGATACCAAAGACACGTATACAATGTTTCGACCTATCATGTCGACACATCTATATATATTTCAGAACAACCTTAGACACTCTATATGTGAATGTTGGAGTTAGCTATACAGGGTTGAGGTTGATTCCAAAATACATATAGTTTGAGTTGTGATCAATACTGAGATACGTATACACTGGGTCGTGGATTGATTCAAGATAATATTTATCGATTTATTTCAGTACATCTAACTGTGGACAACTAGTTGTAGGTTACTAACGAGGACAGCTGACTTAATAAACTTAAAACATCAAAATATATTAAAAGTGTTGTAAATATATTTTGAACATACTTTGATATATATGTATATATTGTTATAGGTTCGTGAATCAACCAGTGGCCAAGTCTTACTTCCCGACGAAGTAAAAATCTGTGAAAGTGAGTTATAGTCCCACTTTTAAAATCTAATATTTTTGGGATGAGAATACATGCAGGTTTTATAAATGATTTACAAAATAGACACAAGTACGTGAAACTACATTCTATGGTTGAATTATCGAAATCGAATATGCCCCTTTTTATTAAGTCTGGTAATCTAAGAATTAGGGAACAGACACCCTAATTGACGCGAATCCTAAAGATAGATCTATTGGGCCTAACAAACCCCATCCAAAGTACCGGATGCTTTAGTACTTTGAAATTTATATCATATCCGAAGGGTGTCCCGGAATGATGGGGATATTCTTATATATGCATCTTGTTAATGTCGGTTACCAGGTGTTCACCATATGAATGATTTTTATCTCTATGTATGGGATGTGTATTGAAATATGAAATCTTGTGGTCTATTGTTACGATTTGATATATATATAGGTTAAACCTATAACTCACCAACATTTTTGTTGACGTTTAAAGCATGTTTATTCTCAGGTGGATATTAAGAGCTTCCGCTGTTGCATACTAAAATAAGGACAAGATTTGGAGTCCATGTTTGTATGATATTGTGTAAAAACTGCATTCAAGAAACTGATTTCGATGTAACATATTTGTATTGTAAACCATTATGTAATGGTCGTGTGTAAACAGGATATTTTAGATTATCATTATTTGATAATCTACGTAAAGCTTTTTAAACCTTTATTTATGAAATAAAGGTTATGGTTTGTTTTAAAAATGAATGCAGTCTTTGAAAAAAAACGTCTCATATAGAGGTCAAAACCTCGCAACGAAATCAATTAATATGGAACGTTTTTAATCAATAAGAACGGGACATTTCAGTTGGTATCCGAGCGTTGGTCTTAGAGAACCAGAATTTTGCATTAGTGTGTCTTATCGAGTTTGTTAGGATGCATTAGTGAGTCTGGACTTCGACCGTGTTTACTTGAAAAATGATTGCTTAACAAATTTTGTTGGAAACTATATATTTTTAACATGTGAATATTATGTGATATATTAATCTCTTAACGCGTTTGATATTATGTGATAGTTGTCTACCTCTAGAACAAGTCCCATTGACTCACCTAATAATAATGAAGAGTCAAATGTAAATTGGAATGATTCGTGGACTGATTCACAAGTTCCCGAAGAGGAACCGGAAGAAGAGTCGGAACCGGAAGAAGAATCGGAACCGGAAGAAGAATCGGAACCGGATGAAGAAATAGAACCGGTGGGGGAAATAATAAAACGGTTAAGTAAAAGAAAATCCTCAACCAACCGACCAAGGTTAATTACGGTCAATGGTGTTTCCGCTAAGGAAGCAAAATATTGGGAGGATTACCAATTCTCCGATGAATCGGATTCTGACGAGAATTCCGATGATGTTATAGAAATTACCCCAACTGAATTTAAAAAGGCAAAAGAAAATAATAAGGGAAAGGGCATAAAAATAGAGAAATCTAATTCCAACCCCGATGAACTTTATATGTATCGTCAACCCCCGAAGTCCTTAAGTTGTAACAATGACCCGGGAACCTCTAAACCACCAGGTTTTTCTAAACCAATGTGGAAAACGACGGCTCGTATTAGGGGAACATCATATATCCCTAGAAACTTGGCAAAATGAACCAAAACCGAAGAAGAAGAAATGAGCGAGTCGGAATAAGATAGTTGTATTCGTGTGGTGTAATATATGTAATATAGTGTGCTTATGCTTTATGATATATGTAAAAATTGCTTGTATTAATAAGTATTTTTTATTTTTATGAATCTAACTCTTGTCTATTTTACAGTATAAAAACACAAAATGGATAGACAACCCAATATTTTAAGAGACCTACCCGGAGACATGATTGATGAAATCTTGTCTAGAGTCGGTCAGAATTCTTCGGCACAACTATTTAAGGCGAGATCAGTTTGTAAGACATTCGAAGAATGTTCCAAGAATGCCTTGGTTTATAAAAGGCTTTCGTTCGAAAGATGGGGGATATCACATTGGGAAATCCATAAGTTACGATGTGTTTACTTTGACGCATATATTGCGGGGAACCCAAATGCTATTTTACGCAATGGGTTAAGAAATTATTTTGACTCAATATATCCGAATATTGGACTTCGTGATTTAGAAAAAGCGGCTAACATGCAACATAAAGAAGCATGTTATGCTTACGGATCAGTAATGTTCGCTTCTCACCAAAGTGAGAACAAGAACATCGGCCTACAACTATTAAACAAAACGTTCCCACAAGTGACGGAGTCGGTAATTGGGGTAAGAAATGAGGTTTTTAGATTGTTACGGGACTGTTGGACATTACGTAACCCTCGTCCCTTTGACGACGTCACAACACGCTGTCTTATCAACGGCCATAACTGTTATGTTCCACAAGACCAAGGATGGGAAGTAGTCCTAGTAAAACCAGAATGCATGACTTGTTTCTGGACGTATGAATTACGTGTCTTTATTGCCTTTGCTGAACGACTTGTGTACTAGCTAGAATTATCTTCACAACTATCTTGTATCAAAGTTATTGTGTGCTATATTTCATGCTTTATGTAAAATAAGCGGTATTGTAAGTTTGTAAAATATTGTATAAAAGTTTGAACGCGAAATATTATTATAATCAGTTTTTCATATAGAATTGTAGTAGTTGAATTGTATATTAGCTGCTAAGTATGAACTTAACGGGTAGGTACTACCCGAATTTAAACTTATAAAACGCTAATATGAATAAAAAGCTTTTATAAATGAGTTCATATTATGCTACGAAATACTATTAACTACTCTTAATATTCTGTATGATTAACTTGTTCCATTTGACTATTTTGAAGGAAATGGCACCGACTACTCGACACACCGTGAATATGAACGAAGAGGACTTCCGTACTTTTCTAGCTTCAAACATAGCCGCAGTACAGGCTGCGCTACATACCAACAATAACCTTGGATCAAGCAGTACAGGAAATCGTGTAGGATGCACCTACAAAGAATTCACTGCCTGCAAACCTTTGGAATTTGATGGAACCGAAGGACCGATCGGATTGAAACGGTGGACCGAGAAGGTCGAATCGGTGTTTTCCATAAGTAAGTGTACTGAAGAGGATAAAGTAAAGTACGCTACGCATAACTTCACAGGTTCTGCGTTAACATGGTGGAATACCTATCTAGAGCAAGTGGGACAAGACGATGCGTACGCACTACCGTGGTCAGCATTCAACCACTTGATGAACGAGAAGTACCGTCCCAGAACCGAGGTCAATAAGCTCAAGACAGAACTTAGAGGGTTACGAACCCAAGGATTTGATATTACCACGTACGAAAGAAGATTCACAGAATTGTGCCTATTGTGTCCGGGAGCGTTCGAAGATGAGGAAGAAAAGATCGATGCGTTTGTGAAAGGATTACCGGAAAGAATCCAAGAAGATATAAGTTCACACGAGCCCGCCTCCATACAACAGGCATGTAGAATGGCTCATAAACTAGTGAACCAGATTGAGGAAAGAATTAAAGAACAGACGGCTGAAGAGGCCAATGTGAAGCAAGTCAAAAGAAAGTGGGAGGAAAACGGTGATAAGAATCACCAATACAACAACAACAGCAATTACAACAATAATCGCAACAATTATCCCAACAATCGCAACATCAATCGCAACTACAACAAACGGCCCAACAACAACAACAACAACAACAACAACAACAACAACAGCAACTACAACAATCATCCCAACAACAATAATAACCGCAACAACAACAACAATCAGAAGCAGCTATGGCAAAGGTGTGAAAAGTATCACTCGGGGTTCTGCACCAAATTTTGCAACAAGTGTAAAAGAAATGGTCATAGCGCGGTGAAGTGTGAGGTCTACGGACCAGGGGTTAATAGAACGAAAGGAACAAATGGTGTCGGAACGAGTAATGGCGGAGCAAGTAGTGTCGGAGCAAGTTATGCCAATGTAGTTTGTTATAAATGTGGAAAACCGGGCCACATTATTAGAAATTTCCCGAACCAGGAGAACACGAATGGACAAGGCCGCGGAAGAGTTTTCAATATTAATGCGGCAGAGGCACAGGAAGACCCAGAGCTTGTTACGGGTACATTTCTTATTGACAATAAATCTGCTTACGTTTTATTTGATTCGGGTGCGGATAGAAGCTATATGAGTAGAGATTTTTGTGCTAAATTAAGTTGTCCATTGACGCCTTTAGATAGTAAATTTTTACTCGAATTAGCAAATGGTAAATTAATTTCAGCAGATAATATATGTCGGAATCGAGAAATTAAACTGGTTAGCGAAACATTTAAGATTGATTTGATACCAGTAGAGTTAGGGAGTTTTGATGTGATAATCGGTATGGACTGGTTGAAAGAAGTGAAAGCAGAGATCGTTTGTTACAAAAATGCAATTCGCATTATACGAGAAAAAGGAAAACCCTTAATGGTGTACGGAGAAAAGGGCAACATGAAGCTACATCTTATTAGTAATTTGAAGGCACAAAAACTAATAAGAAAAGGTTGCTATGCTGTTCTAGCACACGTCGAGAAAGTACAAACTGAAGAAAAGAGCATCAATGATGTTCCCGTCGCAAAAGAATTTCCCGATGTATTTCCGAAAGAATTACCGGGACTACCTCCACATCGATCTGTTGAATTTCAAATAGATCTTGTACCAGGAGCTGCACCAATAGCTCGTGCTCCTTATAGACTCGCACCCAGCGAGATGAAAGAACTGCAAAGCCAACTGCAAGAACTATTAGAACGTGGTTTCATTTGACCAAGCACATCACCATGGGGAGCTCCTGTTTTGTTTGTCAAGAAGAAGGATGGTACATTTAGGTTGTGTATTGACTACAGAGAGTTGAACAAACTTACCATCAAAAACCGTTATCCACTGCCGAGAATTGACGACTTATCTGATCAACTACAAGGCTCGTCGGTTTATTCGAAGATCGATTTACGTTCTGGATATCATCAAATGCGAGTAAAGGAGGATGATATTCCAAAAACTGCTTTTAGGACGCGTTATGGTCATTACGAGTTTATGGTTCTGCCGTTTGGATTGACTAACGCACCAGCTGTGTTCATGGACCTTATGAACCGAGTGTGTGGGCCATATCTTGACAAGTTTGTCATTGTTTTCATCGATGACATACTTATTTACTCAAAGAATGATCAAGAGCACGAAGAACATTTGAGAAAAGTGCTAGAAGTATTGAGGAATGAAAAACTGTACGCTAAGTTTTCAAAGTTTGCATTTTGGTTGAAAGAAGTTCAATTCCTCGGTCACATAGTGAACAAAGAAGGTATCCAGGTGGACCCGGCAAAGATCGAAACCGTTGAAAAGTGGGAAACTCCAAAAACTCCGAAGCATATACGTGCATATACGTCAATTTTTAGGATTGACTGGTTACTACAGAAGATTCATCCAAGATTTCTCTAAAATAGCAAAACCCTTGACTGCATTAACGCATAAAGGGAAGAAATTTGAATGGAAGGATGAACAAGAGAAGACGTTTCAATTATTGAAGAAAAAGCTAACTACGGCACCTATATTGTCATTGCCTGAAGGGAATGATGATTTTGTGATTTATTGTGACGCATCAAAGCAAAGTCTCGGTTGTGTATTAATGCAACGAACGAAGGTGATTGCTTATGCGTCTAGACAATTGAAGATTCACCAACAAAATTATACGACGCATGATTTGGAATTAGGCGCGGTTGTTTTTGCATTAAATACTTGGAGGCACTACTTATATGGGGTCAAAAGTATTATATATACCGACCACAAAAGTCTTCAACACATATTAAATCAGAAACAACTGAATATGAGGCAGCGTAGGTGGATTGAATTGTTGAATGATTACGACTTTGAGATTCGTTACCACCCGAGAAAGGCAAATGTGGTAGCCGATGCCTTGAGCAGGAAGGACAGAGAACCCATTCGAGTAAAATCTATGAATATAATGATTCATAATAACCTTACTACTCAAATAAAGGAGGTGCAACAAGGAGTTTTAAAAGAGGGAAATTTAAAGGATGAAATACCCAAGGGATCGGAGAAGCATCTTAATATTCGAGAAGACGGAACCCGGTATAGGGCTGAAAGAATTTGGGTACCAAAATTTGAAGATATGAGAGAAATGATACTTAGAGAAGCTCATAAAACCAGATATTCAATACATCCTGGAACGGGGAAGATGTACAAGGATCTTAAGAAATATTTTTGGTGGCCGGGTATGAAAGCCGATGTTGCTAAATACGTAGGAGAATGTTTGACGTGTTCTAAGGTCAAAGCTGAGCATCAGAAACCATCAGGTCTACTTCAACAACCCGAAATCCCGGAATGGAAATGGGAAAACATTACCATAGATTTCATCACTAAATTGCCAAGGACTGCAAGTGGTTTTGATACTATTTGGGTAATAGTTGACCGTCTCACCAAATCAGCACACTTCCTGAAATGTCCCGTTCTTATTGATTAAAAACGTTCCATATTAATTGATTTCGTTGCGAGGTTTTGACTTCTATATGAGACGTTTTTCAAAGACTGCATTCATTTTTAAACAAACCATAACCTTTATTTCATCAATAAAGGTTTAAAAAGCTTTACATAGATTATCAAATAATGATAATCTAAAATATCCTGTTTACACACGACCATTACATAATGGTTTACAATACAAATATGTTACAACAAAATAAGTTTCTTGAATGCAGTTTTTACACAATATCATACAAGCATGGACTCCAAATCTTGTCCTTATTTAAGTACGCGACAGCGGAAGCTCTTAATAATCACCTGAGAATAAACATGCTTAAAACGTCAACAAAAATGTTGGTGAGTTATAGGTTTAACCTATATATATCAAATCGTAACAATAGACCACAAGATTTTATATTTCAATACACATCCCATACATAGAGATAAAAATCATTCATATGGTGAACACCTGGTAACCGACAATAACAAGATGCATATATAAGAATATCCCCATCATTCCGGGACACCCTTCGGATATGATATAAATTTCGAAGTACTAAAGCATCCGGTACTTTGGATGGGGTTTGTTAGGCCCAATAGATCTATCTTTAGGATTCGCGTCAATTAGGGTGTCTGTTCCCTAATTCTTAGATTACCAGACTTAATAAAAAGGGGCATATTCGATTTCGATAATTCAACCATAGAATGTAGTTTCACGTACTTGTGTCTATTTTGTAAATCATTTATAAAACCTGCATGTATTCTCATCCCAAAAATATTAGATTTTAAAAGTGGGACTATAACTCACTTTCACAGATTTTTACTTCGTCGGGAAGTAAGACTTGGCCACTGTTGATTCACGAACCTATAACAATATATACATATATATTAAAGTATGTTCAAAATATATTTACAACACTTTTAATATATTTTGATGTTTTAAGTTTATTAAGTCAGCTGTCCTCGTTAGTAACCTATAACTAGTTGTCCACAGTTAGATGTACAGAAATAAATCGATAAATATTATCTTGAATCAATCCACGACCCAGTGTATACGTATCTCAGTATTGATCACAACTCAAACTATATATATTTTGGAATCAACCTCAACCCTGTATAGCTAACTCCAACATTCACATATAGAGTGTCTATGGTTGTTCCGAAATATATATAGATGTGTCGACATGATAGGTCGAAACATTGTATACGTGTCTATGGTATCTCAAGATTACATAATATATAATACAAGTTGATTAAGTTATGGTTGGAATAGATTTGTTACCAATTTTCACGTAGCTAAAATGAGAAAAATTATCCAATCTTGTTTTACCCATAACTTCTTCATTTTAAATCCGTTTTGAGTGAATCAAATTGCTATGGTTTCATATTGAACTCTATTTTATGAATCTAAACAAAAAAAGTATAGGTTTCTAGTCGGAAAAATAAGTTACAAGTCGTTTTTGTAAAGGTAGTCATTTCAGTCGAAAGAACGACGTCTAGATGACCATTTTAGAAAACATACTTCCACTTTGAGTTTAACCATAATTTTTGGATATAGTTTCATGTTCATAATAAAAATCATTTTCTCAGAATAACAACTTTTAAATCAAAGTTTATCATAGTTTTTAATTAACTAACCCAAAACAGCCCGCGGTGTTACTACGACGGCGTAAATCCGGTTTTACGGTGTTTTTCGTGTTTCCAGGTTTTAAATCATTAAGTTAGCATATCATATAGATATAGAACATGTGTTTAGTTGATTTTAAAAGTCAAGTTAGAAGGATTAACTTTTGTTTGCGAACAAGTTTAGAATTAACTAAACTATGTTCTAGTGATTACAAGTTTAAACCTTCGAATAAGATAGCTTTATATGTATGAATCGAATGATGTTATGAACATCATTACTACCTTAAGTTCCTTGGATGAACCTACTGGAAAAGAGAAAAATGGATCTAGCTTCAATGGATCCTTGGATGGCTCAAAGTTCTTGAAGCAAAATCATGACACGAAAACAAGTTCAAGTAAGATCATCACTTGAAATAAGATTGTTATAGTTATAGAAATTGAACCAAAGTTTGAATATGATTATTACCTTGTATTAGAATGATAACCTACTGTAAGAAACAAAGATTTCTTGAGGTTGGATGATCACCTTACAAGATTGGAAGTGAGCTAGCAAACTTGAAAGTATTCTTGATTTTATGAAACTAGAACTTTTGGAATTTATGAAGAACACTTAGAACTTGAAGATAGAACTTGAGAGAGTTCAATTAGATGAAGAAAATTGAAGAATGAAAGTGTTTGTAGGTGTTTTTGGTCGTTGGTGTATGGATTAGATATAAAGGATATGTAATTTTGTTTTCATGTAAATAAGTCATGAATGATTACTCATATTTTTGTAATCTTATGAGATATTTCATGCTAGTTGCCAAATGATGGTTCCCACATGTGTTAGGTGACTCACATGGGCTGCTAAGAGCTGATCATTGGAGTGTATATACCAATAGTACATACATCTAAAAGCTGTGTATTGTACGAGTACGAATACGGGTGCATACGAGTAGAATTGTTGATGAAACTGAACGAGAATGTAATTGTAAGCATTTTTGTTAAGTAGAAGTATTTTGATAAGTGTATTGAAGTCTTTCAAAAGTGTATAAATACATATTAAAACACAACATGTATATACATTTTAACTGAGTCGTTAAGTCATCGTTAGTCGTTACATGTAAGTGTTGTTTTGAAACCTTTAGGTTAACGATCTTGTTAAATGTTGTTAACCCAATGTTTATAATATCAAAAGAGATTTTAAATTATTATATTATCATGATATTATGATGTACGAATATCTCTTAATATGATATATATACATTAAATGTCGTTACAACGATAAACGTTACATATATGTCTCGTTTCAAAATCATTAAGTTAGTAGTCTTGTTTTTACATATGTAGTTCATTGTTAATATAATTAATGATATGTTTACTTATCATAATATCATGTTAACTATATATATAACCATATATATGTCATCATATAGTTTTTTTTTTACAAGTTTTAACGTTCGTGAATCACCGGTCAACTTGGGTGGTCAATTGTCTATATGAAACCTATTTCAATTAATCAAGTCTTAACAAGTTTGATTGCTTAACATGTTGGAAACATTTAATCATGTAAACATTAATCTCAATTAATATATATAAACATGGAAAAGTTCGGGTCACTACAGTACCTACCCGTTAAATAAATTTCGTCCCGAAATTTTAAGCTGTTGAAGGTGTTGACGAATCTTCTGGAAATAGATGCGGGTATTTCTTCTTCATCTGATCTTCACGCTCCCAGGTGAACTCGGGTCCTCTACGAGCATTCCATCGAACCTTAACAATTGGTATCTTGTTTTGCTTAAGTCTTTTAACCTCACGATCCATTATTTCGACGGGTTCTTCGATGAATTGAAGTTTTTCGTTGATTTGGATTTCATCTAACGGAATAGTGAGATCTTCTTTAGCAAAACATTTCTTTAAATTCGAGACGTGGAAAGTGTTATGTACAGCCGCGAGTTGTTGAGGTAACTCAAGTCGGTAAGCTACTGGTCCGACACGATCAATAATCTTGAATGGTCCAATATACCTTGGATTTAATTTCCCTCGTTTACCAAATCGAACAACGCCTTTCCAAGGTGAAACTTTAAGCATGACCATCTCTCCAATTTCAAATTCTATATCTTTTCTTTTAATGTCAGCGTAGCTCTTTTGTCGACTTTGGGCGGTTTTCAACCGTTGTTGAATTTGGATGATCTTCTCGGTAGTTTCTTGTATAATCTCCGGACCCGTAATCTGTCTATCCCCCACCTCACTCCAACAAATCGGAGACCTGCACTTTCTACCATAAAGTGCTTCAAACGGCGCCATCTCAATGCTTGAATGGTAGCTGTTGTTGTAGGAAAATTCTGCTAACGGTAGATGTCGATCCCAACTGTTTCCGAAATCAATAACACATGCTCGTAGCATGTCTTCAAGCGTTTGTATCGTCCTTTCGCTCTGCCCATCAGTTTGTGGATGATAGGCAGTACTCATGTCTAGACGAGTTCCTAATGCTTGCTGTAATGTCTGCCAGAATCTTGAAATAAATCTGCCATCCCTATCAGAGATAATAGAGATTGGTATTCCATGTCTGGAGACGACTTCCTTCAAATACAGTCGTGCTAACTTCTCCATCTTGTCATCTTCTCTTATTGGTAGGAAGTGTGCTGATTTGGTGAGACGATCAACTATTACCCAAATAGTATCAAAACCACTTGCAGTCCTTGGCAATTTAGTGATGAAATCCATGGTAATGTTTTCCCATTTCCATTCCGGGATTTCGGGTTGTTGAAGTAGACCTGATGGTTTCTGATGCTCAGCTTTGACCTTAGAACACGTCAAACATTCTCCTACGTATTTAGCAACATCGGCTTTCATACCCGGCCACCAAAAATGTTTCTTGAGATCCTTGTACATCTTCCCCGTTCCAGGATGTATTGAGTATCTGGTTTTATGAGCTTCTCTAAGTACCATTTCTCTCATATCTCCAAATTTTGGTACCCAAATCCTTTCAGCCCTATACCGGGTTCCGTCTTCCCGAATATTAAGATGCTTCTCCGATCCTTTGGGTATTTCATCCTTTAAATTTCCCTCTTTTAAAACTCCTTGTTGCGCCTCCTTTATTTGAGTAGTAATGTTATTATGAATCATTATATTCATAGATTTTACTCGAATGGGTTCTCTATCCTTCCTGCTCAAGGCATCGGCTACCACATTTGCCTTCCCCGGGTGGTAACGAATCTCAAAATCGTAATCATTCAATAATTCAATCCACCTACGCTGCCTCATATTCAGTTGTTTCTGATTAAATATATGTTGAAGACTTTTGTGGTCGGTATATATAATACTTTTGACCCCATATAAGTAGTGCCTCCAAGTCTTTAATGCAAAAACAACCGCGCCTAATTCCAAATCATGCGTCGTATAATTTTGTTCGTGAATCTTCAATTGTCTAGACGCATAAGCAATCACCTTCGTTCGTTGCATTAATACACAACCGAGACCTTGCTTTGATGCGTCACAATAAATCACAAAATCATCATTCCCTTCAGGCAATGACAATATAGGTGCCGTAGTTAGCTTTTTCTTCAATAACTGAAACGCTTTCTCTTGTTCATCATTCCATTCAAATTTCTTCCCTTTATGCGTTAATGCAGTCAAGGGTTTTGCTATTCTGGAAAAGTCTTGGATGAACCTTCTGTAGTAACCAGCTAGTCCTAAAAACTGGCGTATGTGTTTCGGAGTTTTCGGGGTTTCCCACTTTTCAACAGTTTCTATCTTTGCCGGATCCACCTTAATACCTTCTTTGTTCACTATGTGACCGAGGAATTGAACTTCTTCCAACCAAAATGCACACTTTGAAAACTTAGCGTACAATTCTTCCTTCCTCAATACTTCTAACACCTTTCTCAAATGTTCACCGTGTTCTTGGTCATTCTTTGAGTAAATAAGTATGTCATCAATGAAAACAATGACAAACTTGTCAAGGTATGGTCCACACACTCGGTTCATAAGGTCCATGAACACAGCTGGTGCATTAGTTAAACCAAACGGCATGACCATAAACTCGTAATGACCGTAACGTGTTCTGAAAGCAGTCTTTGGAATATCATCTTCTTTCACCCGCATTTGATGATACCCGGAACGTAAGTCAATCTTTGAATAAACAGACGAGCCTTGTAGTTGATCAAATAAGTCGTCGATTCTCGGTAGTGGGTAGCGGTTCTTGATGGTAAGTTTGTTCAACTCTCGGTAGTCGATACACAACCTGAATGTACCATCTTTCTTCTTGACAAACAAAACAGGAGCTCCCCACGGTGATGTGCTTGGTCGAATGAAACCACGCTCTAAAAGTTCTTGTAATTGGCTTTGCAGTTCTTTCATCTCGCTGGGTGCGAGTCTGTAAGGAGCACGAGCTATTGGTGCAGCTCCTGGTACAAGATCTATTTGAAATTCAACGGATCGATGTGGGGGTAATCCCGGTAATTCTTTCGGAAATACATCGGGAAATTCTTTTGCAATAGGAACATCATTGATGCTCTTTTCTTCAGTTTGTACTTTCTCGACGTGTGCTAGAACAGCATAGCAACCTTTTCTTATTAGTTTTTGTGCCTTCAAATTACTAATAAGATGTAGCTTCGTGTTGCCCTTTTCTCCGTACACCATTAAGGGTTTTCCTTTTTCTCGTATAATGCGAATTGCATTTTTGTAACAAACGATCTCCGCTTTCACTTCTTTCAACCAGTCCATACCGATTATCACATCAAAACTCCCTAACTCTACTGGTATCAAATCAATCTTAAATGTTTCGCTAACCAGTTTAATTTCTCGATTCCGACATATATTATCTGCTGAAATTAATTTACCATTTGCTAATTCGAGTAAAAATTTACTATCCAAAGGCGTCAATGGACAACTTAATTTAGCACAAAAATCTCTACTCATATAGCTTCTATCCGCACCCGAATCAAATAAAACGTAAGCAGATTTATTGTCAATAAGAAACGTACCCGTAACAAGCTCCGGGTCTTCCTGTGCCTCTGCCGCATTAATATTGAAAACTCTTCCGCGGCCTTGTCCATTCGTGTTCTCCTGGTTCGGGCAATTTCTAATAATGTGGCCCGGTTTTCCACATTTATAACAAACTACATTGGCATAACTTGCTCCGACACTACTTGCTCCGCCATTACTCGTTCCGACACCATTTGTTCCTTTCGTTCTGTTAACCCCTGGTCCGTAGACCTCACACTTCGTCGCGCTATGACCATTTCTTTTACACTTGTTGCAAAATTTGGTGCAGAACCCCGAGTGATTCTTTTCACACCTTTGGCATAGTTGCTTCTGATGGTTGTTGTTGTTGCGGTTATTATTGTTGTTGGGATGATTGTTGTAGTTGCTGTTGTTGTTGTTGTTGTTGTTGTTGGGCCGTTTGTTGTAGTTGCGATTGATGTTACGATTGTTGGGATAATTGTTGCGATTATTGTTGTAATTGCTGTTGTTGTTGTATTGGTGATTCTTATCACCGTTTTCCTCCCACTTTCTTTTGACTTGCTTCACATTGGCCTCTTCAGCAGTCTGTTCTTTAATTCTTTCTTCAATCTGGTTCACTAGTTTGTGAGCCATTCTACATGCCTGTTGTATGGAGGCGGGCTCGTGTGAACTTATATCTTCTTGGATTCTTTCCGGTAATCCTTTCACAAATGCGTCGATCTTCTCTTCCTCATCTTCGAATGCTCCCGGACACAATAGGCACAATTCTGTGAATCGTCTTTCGTACGTGGTAATATCAAATCCTTGGGTTCGTAACCCTCTAAGTTCTGTCTTGAGCTTATTGACCTCGGTTCTGGGACGGTACTTCTCGTTCATCAAGTGCTTGAATGCTGACCACGGTAGTGCGTACGCATCATCTTGTCCCACTTGCTCTAGATAGGTATTCCACCATGTTAACGCAGAACCTGTGAAGGTATGCGTAGCATACTTCACTTTGTCCTCTTCAGTACACTTACTTATGGCAAACACCGATTCAACCTTCTCGGTCCACCGTTTCAATCCGATCGGTCCTTCGGTTCCATCAAATTCCAAAGGTTTGCAGGCAGTGAATTCTTTGTAGGTGCATCCTACACGATTTCCTGTACTGCTAGATCCAAGGTTATTGTTGGTATGTAGCGCAGCCTGTACTGCGGCTATGTTTGAAGCTAGAAAAGTACGGAATTCCTCTTCATTCATATTCACGGTGTGTCGAGTAGTCGGTGCCATTTCCTTCAAAATAGTTAAATGGAACAAGTTAATCATACAGAATATTAAGAGTAGTTAATAGTATTTCGTAGCATAATATGAACTTATTTATAAAAGCTTTTTCTTCATATTAGCGTTTTATAAGTTTAAATTCGGGTAGTACCTACCCGTTAAGTTCATACTTAGTAGCTAATATACAATTCAACTACTACAATTCTATATGAAAAACTGATTGTAATAATATTTCGCGTTCAAACTTTTATACAATATTTTACAAACTTACAATACCGCTTATTTTACATAAAGCATGAAATATAGCACACAATAACTTTGATACAAGATAGTTGTGAAGACAATTCTAGCTAGTACACAAGTCGTTCAGCAAAGGCAATAAAGACACGTAATTCATACGTCCAGAAACAAGTCATGCATTCTGGTTTTACTAGGACTACTTCCCATCCTTGGTCTTGTGCAACATAACCGTTATGGCCGTTGATAAGACAGCGTGTTGTAACATCATCAAAGGGACGAGGGTTACGTAATGTCCAACAGTCCCGTAATAATCTAAAAACCTCATTTCTTACCCCAATTACCGACTCCGTCACTTGTGGAAACGTTTTGTTTAATAGTTGTAGCCCGATGTTCTTGTTCTCACTTTGGTGAGAAGCGAACATTACTAATCCGTAAGCATAACATGCTTCTTTATGTTGCATGTTAGCCGCTTTTTCTAAATCACGAAGTCCAATATTCGGATATATTGAGTCAAAATAATTTCTTAACCCGTTGCGTAAAATAGCATTTGGGTTCCCCGCAATATATGCGTCAAAGTAAACACATCGTAACTTATGGGTTTCCCAATGTGATATCCCCCATCTTTCAAACGAAAGTCTCTTATAAACCAAGACATTCTTGGAACGTTCTTCGAATGTCTTACAAACTGATCTCGCCTTAAATAGTTGTGCCGAAGAATTCTGGCCGACTCTAGACAAGATTTCATCAATCATGTCTCCGGGTAGGTCTCTTAAAATATTGGGTTGTCTATCCATTTTGTGTTTTTAAACTGTAAAATAGACAAGAGTTAGTTTCATAAAAAAATACTTATTAATACAAGCAATTTTTACATATATCATAAAGCATAAGAACACTATATTACATATATTACACCACACGAATACAACTATCTTATTCCGACTCGCTCGTTTCTTCTTCTTCGGTTTTGGTTCGTTTTGCCAAGTTTCTAGGGATATATGATGTTCCCCTAATACGAGCTGTCGTTGTCCACATTGGTTTAGAAAAACCTGGTGGTTTAGAGGTTCCCGGGTCATTGTTACAACTTAAGGACTTCGGGGGTTGACGATACATATAAAGTTCATCGGGGTTGGAATTAGATTTCTCTATTTTTATGCCCTTTCCCTTATTATTTTCTTTTGCCTTTTTAAATTCAGTTGGGGTAATTTCTATAACATCATCGGAATTCTCGTCGGAATCCGATTCATCGGAGAATTGGTAATCCTCCCAATATTTTGCTTCCTTGGCGGAAACACCATTGACCATAATTAACTTTGGTCGGTTGGTTGAGGATTTTCTTTTACTTAACCGTTTTATTATTTCCCCCACCGGTTCTATTTCTTCATCCGGTTCCGATTCTTCTTCCGGTTCCGATTCTTCTTCCGGTTCCGACTCTTCTTCCGGTTCCTCTTCGGGAACTTGTGAATCAGTCCACAAATCATTCCAATTTACATTTGACTCTTCATTATTATTAGGTGAGTCAATGGGACTTGTTCTAGAGGTAGACATCTATCACATAATATCAAACACGTTAAGAGATTAATATATCACATAATATTCATATGGTAAAAATATATAGTTTCCAACAAAAATGTTAAGCAATCATTTTTAAAGAAAACACGGTCGAAGTCCAGACTCACTAATGCATCCTAACAAACTTGATAAGACACACTAATGCAAATTTTCTGGTTCTCTAAGACCAACGCTCGGATACCAACTGAAATGTCCCGTTCTTATTGATTAAAAACGTTCCATATTAATTGATTTCGTTGCGAGGTTTTGACTTCTATATGAGACGTTTTTCAAAGACTGCATTCATTTTTAAACAAACCATAACCTTTATTTCATCAATAAAGGTTTAAAAAGCTTTACGTAGATTATCAAATAATGATAATCTAAAATATCCTGTTTACACACGACCATTACATAATGGTTTACAATACAAATATGTTACAACAAAATAAGTTTCTTGAATGCAGTTTTTACACAATATCATACAAGCATGGACTCCAAATCTTGTCCTTATTTAAGTATGCGACAGCGGAAGCTCTTAATAATCACCTGAGAATAAACATGCTTAAAACGTCAACAAAAATGTTGGTGAGTTATAGGTTTAACCTATATATATCAAATCGTAACAATAGACCACAAGATTTTATATTTCAATACACATCCCATACATAGAGATAAAAATCATTCATATGGTGAACACCTGGTAACCGACAATAACAAGATGCATATATAAGAATATCCCCATCATTCCGGGACACCCTTCGGATATGATATAAATTTCGAAGTACTAAAGCATCCGGTACTTTGGATGGGGTTTGTTAGGCCCAATAGATCTATCTTTAGGATTCGCGTCAATTAGGGTGTCTGTTCCCTAATTCTTAGATTACCAGACTTAATAAAAAGGGGCATATTCGATTTCGATAATTCAACCATAGAATGTAGTTTCACGTACTTGTGTCTATTTTGTAAATCATTTATAAAACCTGCATGTATTCTCATCCCAAAAATATTAGATTTTAAAAGTGGGACTATAACTCACTTTCACAGATTTTTACTTCGTCGGGAAGTAAGACTTGGCCACTGTTGATTCACGAACCTATAACAATATATACATATATATTAAAGTATGTTCAAAATATATTTACAACACTTTTAATATATTTTGATGTTTTAAGTTTATTAAGTCAGCTGTCCTCGTTAGTAACCTATAACTAGTTGTCCACAGTTAGATGTACAGAAATAAATCGATAAATATTATCTTGAATCAATCCACGACCCAGTGTATACGTATCTCAGTATTGATCACAACTCAAACTATATATATTTTGGAATCAACCTCAACCCTGTATAGCTAACTCCAACATTCACATATAGAGTGTCTATGGTTGTTCCGAAATATATATAGATGTGTCGACATGATAGGTCGAAACATTGTATACGTGTCTATGGTATCTCAAGATTACATAATATATAATACAAGTTGATTAAGTTATGGTTGGAATAGATTTGTTACCAATTTTCACGTAGCTAAAATGAGAAAAATTATCCAATCTTGTTTTACCCATAACTTCTTCATTTTAAATCCGTTTTGAGTGAATCAAATTGCTATGGTTTCATATTGAACTCTATTTTATGAATCTAAACAAAAAAAGTATAGGTTTCTAGTCGGAAAAATAAGTTACAAGTCGTTTTTGTAAAGGTAGTCATTTCAGTCGAAAGAACGACGTCTAGATGACCATTTTAGAAAACATACTTCCACTTTGAGTTTAACCATAATTTTTGGATATAGTTTCATGTTCATAATAAAAATCATTTTCTCAGAATAACAACTTTTAAATCAAAGTTTATCATAGTTTTTAATTAACTAACCCAAAACAGCCCGCGGTGTTACTACGACGGCGTAAATCCGGTTTTACGGTGTTTTTCGTGTTTCCAGGTTTTAAATCATTAAGTTAGCATATCATATAGATATAGAACATGTGTTTAGTTGATTTTAAAAGTCAAGTTAGAAGGATTAACTTTTGTTTGCGAACAAGTTTAGAATTAACTAAACTATGTTCTAGTGATTACAAGTTTAAACCTTCGAATAAGATAGCTTTATATGTATGAATCGAATGATGTTATGAACATCATTACTACCTTAAGTTCCTTGGATGAACCTACTGGAAAAGAGAAAAATGGATCTAGCTTCAATGGATCCTTGGATGGCTCAAAGTTCTTGAAGCAAAATCATGACACGAAAACAAGTTCAAGTAAGATCATCACTTGAAATAAGATTGTTATAGTTATAGAAATTGAACCAAAGTTTGAATATGATTATTACCTTGTATTAGAATGATAACCTACTGTAAGAAACAAAGATTTCTTGAGGTTGGATGATCACCTTACAAGATTGGAAGTGAGCTAGCAAACTTGAAAGTATTCTTGATTTTATGAAACTAGAACTTTTGGAATTTATGAAGAACACTTAGAACTTGAAGATAGAACTTGAGAGAGTTCAATTAGATGAAGAAAATTGAAGAATGAAAGTGTTTGTAGGTGTTTTTGGTCGTTGGTGTATGGATTAGATATAAAGGATATGTAATTTTGTTTTCATGTAAATAAGTCATGAATGATTACTCATATTTTTGTAATCTTATGAGATATTTCATGCTAGTTGCCAAATGATGGTTCCCACATGTGTTAGGTGACTCACATGGGCTGCTAAGAGCTGATCATTGGAGTGTATATACCAATAGTACATACATCTAAAAGCTGTGTATTGTACGAGTACGAATACGGGTGCATACGAGTAGAATTGTTGATGAAACTGAACGAGAATGTAATTGTAAGCATTTTTGTTAAGTAGAAGTATTTTGATAAGTGTATTGAAGTCTTTCAAAAGTGTATAAATACATATTAAAACACAACATGTATATACATTTTAACTGAGTCGTTAAGTCATCGTTAGTCGTTACATGTAAGTGTTGTTTTGAAACCTTTAGGTTAACGATCTTGTTAAATGTTGTTAACCCAATGTTTATAATATCAAAAGAGATTTTAAATTATTATATTATCATGATATTATGATGTACGAATATCTCTTAATATGATATATATACATTAAATGTCGTTACAACGATAAACGTTACATATATGTCTCGTTTCAAAATCATTAAGTTAGTAGTCTTGTTTTTACATATGTAGTTCATTGTTAATATAATTAATGATATGTTTACTTATCATAATATCATGTTAACTATATATATAACCATATATATGTCATCATATAGTTTTTTTTTTACAAGTTTTAACGTTCGTGAATCACCGGTCAACTTGGGTGGTCAATTGTCTATATGAAACCTATTTCAATTAATCAAGTCTTAACAAGTTTGATTGCTTAACATGTTGGAAACATTTAATCATGTAAACATTAATCTCAATTAATATATATAAACATGGAAAAGTTCGGGTCACTACACTTCCTGCCAATAAGAGAAGATGACAAGATGGAGAAGTTAGCACGACTGTATTTGAAGGAAGTCGTCTCCAGACATGGAATACCAATCTCTATTATCTCTGATAGGGATGGCAGATTTATTTCAAGATTCTGGCAGACATTACAGCAAGCATTAGGAACTCGTCTAGACATGAGTACTGCCTATCATCTACAAACTGATGGGCAGAGCGAAAGGACGATACAAACGCTTGAAGACATGCTACGAGCATGTGTTATTGATTTCGGAAACAGTTGGGATCGACATCTACCGTTAGCAGAATTTTCCTACAACAATAGCTACCATTCAAGCATTGAGATGGCGCCGTTTGAAGCACTTTATGGTAGAAAGTGCAGGTCTCCGATTTGTTGGAGTGAAGTGGGGGATAGATAAATTACGGGTCCGGAGATTATACAAGAAACTACCGAGAAGATCATCCAAATTCAACAACGGTTGAAAACCGCCCAAAGTCGACAAAAGAGCTACGCTGACATTAAAAGAAAAGATATAGAATTTGAAATTGGAGAGATGGTCATGCTTAAAGTTGCACCTTGGAAAGGCGTTGTTCGATTTGGTAAACGAGGGAAATTAAATCCAAGGTATATTGGACCATTCAAGATTATTGATCGTGTCGGACCAGTAGCTTACCGACTTGAGTTACCTCAACAACTCGCGGCTGTACATAACACTTTCCACATCTCGAATTTGAAGAAATGTTTTGCTAAAGAAGATCTCACTATTCCGTTAGATGAAATCCAAATCAACGAAAAACTCCAATTCATCGAAGAACCCGTCGAAATAATGGATCGTGAGGTTAAAAGACTTAAGAAAAACAAGATACCAATTGTTAAGGTTCGATGGAATGCTCATAGAGGACCCTAGTTCACCTGGGAGCGTGAAGATCAGATGAAGAAGAAATACCCGCATCTATTTCCAGAAGATTCGTCAACACCTTCAACAGCTTAAAATTTCGGGACAAAATTTATTTAACGGGTAGGTACTGTAGTGACCTGAACTTTTCCATGTTTATATATATTAATTGAGATTGATATTTACATGATTAAATGTTTCCAACATGTTAAGCAATCAAACTTGTTAAGACTTGATTAATTGAAATATGTTTCATATAGACAATTGACCACCCAAGTTGACCGGCGATTCACGAACGTTAAAACTTGTAAAAACGACATGACGATATATATATGGATATACATATGGTTAACATGAGATTATGATAAGTAAGTATCTCCATAAGTATATTAATAATGAGTTATATACATATAAACAAGACTACTAACTTAAGGATTTCGAAACGAGACATATATGTAACGATTATCGTTGTAACGACATTTAAATGTATATATATCATATTAAGATATATTAATATATCATAATATCATGATAATATAATAATTTAACATCTCATTAGATATAATAAACAATGGGTTAACAACATTAATTGAGATCGTTAACTTAAAGTTTCAAAACAACACTTACATGTAACGACTAACGATGACTTAACGACTCAGTTAAAATGTATATACATGTAGTGTATTTAGATGTATTAAAATACTTTTGGAAGACTTCAAGACATATATCAAAACACTCATACTTAACGAAAATGGTTATAGTTACTTTCCCATTCTTTTCTTTCATCAAGAATTCTAGTCGTATTCTTACCCGTATTATACACAGCTTCAAAACGTACTTACTATGGGTATATACCAATAGGAACTAGCATGGGATTCCACTCTTGATTATGTCATGTATGACTAATCAATTTTAACTTCTACCATGAGCTAGTCAACTAACTAGAACTCCTTTTAACCCCACTCACCACTCACCAATTACCACTCATCATTCACTCCATTTCACTTCCAATTCTCTTTCTAATTCTCTCTCAACACACACACACACACACTATTATGAACGTATTTTTCCAGTATTTAATCATCATCTTCATCAAAAATCACTTCAAGAATCAAGCTATAATCATCATAGGAAGAACACTTCAAGAACACTTCAAAAATCCCTTCAACTTTACTAATTTACTTCCAAGCTTTCTAATCCATTCCAAGTAATCATCTAAGATCAAGAAACCTTTGTTATATACAGTAGGTTATCTTTCTTATTCAAGGTAATATTCATATTCAAACTTTGATTCAATTTCTATAACTATAAACTATCTTAATTCGAGTAAAAATCTTACTTGAACTTGTTTTTGTGTCATGATCCTACTTCAAGAACTTTCAAGCCATCCAAGATCCTTTGAAGCTAGATCATTTCTTGTCACTTCCAGTAGGTTTACCTACTAAACTTGAGGTAGTAATGATGTTCATAACATCATTCGATTCATATATATAAAACTATCTTATTCGAAGGTTTAAACTCGTAATCACTAGAACATAGTTTAGTTAATTCTAAACTTGTTCGCAAACAAAAGTTAATCCTTCTAACTTGACTTTTAAAATCAACTAAACACATGTTCTATATCTATATGATATGCTAACTTAATGATTTAAAACCTGGAAACACGAAAAACACCGTAAAACAGGATTTACGCCGTCGTAGTAACACCGCGGGCTGTTTTGGGTTAGTTAATTAAAAACTATGATAAACTTTGATTTAAAAGTTGTTATTCTGAGAAAATGATTTTTATTATGAACATGAAACTATATCCAAAAATTATGGTTAAACTCAAAGTGGAAGTATGTTTTCTAAAATGGTCATCTAGACGTCGTTCTTTCGACTGAAATGACTACCTTTACAAAAACGACTTGTAACTTATTTTTCCGACTATAAACCTATACTTTTTCTGTTTAGATTCATAAAATAGAGTTCAATATGAAACCATAGCAATTTGATTCACTCAAAACGGATTTAAAATGAAGAAGTTATGGGTAAAACAAGATTGGATAATTTTTCTCATTTTAGCTACGTGAAAATTGGTAACAAATCTATTCCAACCATAACTTAATCAATTTGTATTGTATATTATGTAATCTTGAGATACCATAGACACGTATACAATGTTTCGACCTATCATGTCGACACATCTATATATATTTCGGAACAACCATAGACACTCTATATGTGAATGTTGGAGTTAGCTATACAGGGTTGAGGTTGATTCCAAAATACATATAGTTTGAGTTGTGATCAATACTGAGATACGTATACACTGGGTCGTGGATTGATTCAAGATAATATTTATCGATTTATTTCAGTACATCTAACTGTGGACAACTAGTTGTAGGTTACTAACGAGGACAGCTGACTTAATAAACTTAAAACATCAAAATATATTAAAAGTGTTGTAAATATATTTTGAACATACTTTGATATATATGTATATATTGTTATAGGTTCGTGAATCAACTAGTGGCCAAGTCTTACTTCTCGACGAAGTAAAAATCTGTGAAAGTGAGTTATAGTCCCACTTTTAAAATCTAATATTTTTGGGATGAGAATACATGTAGGTTTTATAAATGATTTACAAAATAGACACAAGTACGTGAAACTACATTCTATGGTTGAATTATCGAAATCGAATATGCCCCTTTTTATTAAGTCTGGTAATCTAAGAATTAGGGAACAGACACCCTAATTGACGCGAATCCTAAAGATAGATGTATTGGGCCTAACAAACCCCATTCAAAGTACCGGATGCTTTAGTACTTCGAAATTTATATCATATCCGAAGGGTGTCCCGGAATGATGGGGATATTCTTATATATGCATCTTGTTAATGTCGGTTACCAGGTGTTCACCATATGAATGATTTTTATCTCTATGTATGGGATGTGTATTGAAATATGAAATCTTGTGGTCTATTGTTACGATTTGATATATATAGGTTAAACCTATAACTCACCAACATTTTTGTTGACGTTTAAAGCATGTTTATTCTCAGGTGGATATTAAGAGCTTCCGCTGTTGCATACTAAAATAAGGACAAGATTTGGAGTCCATGTTTGTATGATATTGTGTAAAAACTGCATTCAAGAAACTGATTTTGATGTAACATATTTGTATTGTAAACCATTATGTAATGGTCGTGTGTAAACAGGATATTTTAGATTATCATTATTTGATAATCTACGTAAAGCTTTTTAAACCTTTATTTATGAAATAAAGGTTATGGTTTGTTTTAAAAATGAATGCAGTCTTTGAAAAAAAACGTCTCATATAGAGGTCAAAACCTCGCAACGAAATCAATTAATATGAAACGTTTTTAATCAATAAGAACGGGACATTTCATATCGAGTGTCAGATTTTCGTTTCGTGATGCGGGCTCTTTTGTCAGATCTCGTGTGTTTGCTTTTCATTGCAGGGGTATGGTCGAGATATGTTGCTGTTAAAAGTCGCTTCAAGGGCGAGTTCATACATGTCAGGGTATTTTTCAGGCAAACGTCTCTTCTCGCACAATGTCACTACTTGGTAGATTGGATGATCGAAATGGTTTAAGTTATCGTGGGTCGAGTTCAAGGTGTGAAGGTTTAGGTCGTGGTTATTTTCATTTCGTTTCATATTTAATTTACCTAGTCATTGCCCTTATTGATATTGTGTTGAGTTGATTCGAATGTAGGAATTGTACTTTGTATGTATGATACCCCCTTTCGTGTGGTCTTAGGTCGTTTTTGGTTTTTGTGTTTGTAGCCATCGAGTAACTTGAGATCCGGTGTTAGTCGTGTTTGTTTTGTCGGATTAGTTGTAATTTCTAGCATCTTGCTAGGTTTATTTATTCTATTAATATATATTGCCTTTCAAAAAAAAAAAAAAAGTTGGGGACCATGACTCATGACTGCCCCCTGTGAATGCAACCACTTAGAAATGGAACATAATTAATCATAAGTAACAATGATGGCTTTTTCATCTTTATTTACATTCCTGTTAGTTATGTATTTTTGGGATATAAACGAGTTAGATGATTCTGTTTTCGTCATAACTCACTCGATTGGAACTGAATTGTAACATTTTTTTTGTGAAATGTTGTTCGATCTTATGAAATTATTACTCAGAGCTAGAAGGGGCCCCTCGCCCGTCCAAAATTTAAATAAGTAATGAGATTTGTAGTTCTTTGAGTTACAGACGTTTAAACTTTTGAATCAATAAATCGGAGTCAGGTTCAAGAAGATATGATGAGAATGATGAATGCTCGCAGATTTTGTTCTCATCAACAATTTACTTCATTCTTCCATATTTGACATTTTTAACTTGAAACCAATCTATAACTACAGTTTAAGTTTAAGAAGTTAACTTGGATGATGTACAATTATGATCGATATTGTCACATAACATGTGTACAAAATATGCAATGTCCTCCAAACATTGCGTTTTTCTTGATAAAAAACATATAGAAACTGGCAATTCATTAAAGGTATGTAATACGAGTTGTGACCTTGAACTCAAATGAGAAATAAACCAAGGGAATACTACCAAGGATTTTGAATGCATGCATGTGATGAACTGTTATAAGGTGATGAATGAAGGTCCCAAAAATGGTTATTCTTTTTGTTACCTTTTAGTGTTTTCAAAAATATTAAAGCTGAAAAAGTGAAGTGACAACAACTAATATTATGTGTTATCAGACTACAAGGAGGGATCAAATATATTGAAATTAAAACTTAGAGAATTAAAAGTGTAAATTTATTCAAATTAAGCACTTAACAGTTGTGATGTAAAAAAGGTACATGCTATCAAAATGTTACTACATGGATGTTACATTGGATAGAGAACGCAAACAGAGTCGAACTGTGTATATGATGATAATAAGCGGAACACATTTATGTTTGCCATTTTAAAATGTGACACCCACCAATATAAACATATATGTTATCCTGTATATGCGAGACACTTTTAATATATTATCTTTGGACAAGTTTTGCTATGATTTAATTTGTGGGGTCTAATGTAAGAGATTTTGGTTTTGCGAGTGCAAAGTAAGAAAAAAAAGGTAAAGGTTATCATACTACCTACTCTTTTGTTTTTCGCTTTGATTTAATGTTTTCTCTACTTTACCCTTTATTTTGTTGTTAGTAAACAAAAGAAGGAAAATAACTGGAAACCGTTGTTAGATACACAAGTCTTCATAATGGAGTAGTTGCTAATTTACTACGTGTTTTTTCTTGAGTACTTGTGTATTGATTGAGATTAGAGATAAAAAGAAAGAATTAGCTAGTTTTAATTATACATATATTATTTGAGAAGTAGTTGGTTGTGTTATGCAACTACTCATAGAAGTTACGGATGTTCTCTAAAGAAATACTCTTTAGTTAGCATCAGTGACGGATCTAGAAATCATAGTCACGAGTGTAATTGATTAAAAGCTAAAAACAATTACACTATTTAATGGTGTCACTCAAAAAATTTACATCTGGTGATATCACTAGTTAAAAACTTAATTTTTTTTCCCACTAGATTGCGTAATTTACTTGTAGCCTGTGTTACCGGTCTTCAACTAATACATCTGCCCCTGGTTAGCATCATATGCGTATCTAATTGTATGGGCACATTCGTCTCAATTAGAGAACTTAGATTCGCCTGACTAACTAGCGGGTGGCGTGCTTATGTTGTGTGACACATTACATAACGAGTATCCACAATAAAAATGAATGCAGTTTAAGAAAAAATAAATATTACATTATTTGTTGATATAGGTTTCTTTTTATTCATTTAAAGCGAAAGCAAACATTTATCATTTACTTTAGAATTTATAAAAAATGAAAAAGTGAAAACTTATATTGAGATAGATACTGTTTTAAAGATGACTCAAATATTTAAACGATGTATCAAATGACCAATGATATTAAGGTGTTTGATTAACTTTGAGTTTGTGAGTTCGACTCATTTTATGCACAAAAGTGCGTGCGTGCGTGCGCGCGCGTGAGTGTTTGTAGTTTATAATAATACAAACAAACAGAATTAGAAAGTGAAAAAGAAAATGTAATTTGATTGGCCATGCCAATTTTAATTTTTTGTTATTAAAATATTTCGGTGAATAATATACGAAGTACTATCACTATATTGTTTAGTGAAGTTAATAGTAAAATGAGTAAATATGCATTAAAATCTTACCAAAAATATACTTTATTTGTAAATAAATGAAGGATGATAAACATTGGTCCCCAATAACGTTATTAGATCATTATCATTATCATTATACAAATAATAATGGTCCCCAATAATGTCTATCCATCATTATTTAAAATTATCAACTACTACATTTTATTGAATATCAATAATCCAAAATTAATAATTTATTGTTTGTTAATTTTACAATAATAACATTATCACAAAATGTAATTATTAAATATTCATATTTTCATGTTTGAAAAAAATATTTTAAAAAAATGAAAAAAAAAAAATTACTCCTTCAAAAAAGTGATTTCTCCTTAATTATTATTACTCCTACGTCCTAAAACCCGCTGGATTTTGTGCCATTTCAATTTTAACGCATCGTCGTTTTGAGTTTGCGTTCACACTACAAATGGTCCCTCAACTTCAGCTCAATTTACATAATGACCCTTCAAGTTTACACTTTTTCGAAGGTAGAAACTATAAATATATTATATAATTTTATTAAAATAAAAAAAACTAACTCCACCCGAATTTATAACGGGCCCTATCTTCTCGCTCGGTGCGAGTTAAATTTCTTGGATTCCACCGTTCAACTCGAAAAAAATCCCGCGAACACAACGTGACTAACTATACGCGAAACGGACATCTCCTACGTCCTAAAACCCGCTGGATTTTGTGCCATTTCAGTTTTAACGCATCGTCGTTTTGAGTTTGCGTTCACACTACAAATGGTCCCTCAACTTCAGCTCAATTTACATAATGACCCTTCAAGTTTACACTTTTTCGAAGGTAGAAACTATAAATATATAATTTTATTAAAATAAAAAAAACTAACTCCACCCGAATTTATAACGGGCCCTATCTTCTCGCTCGGTGAGAGTTAAATTTCTTGGATTCCACCGTTCAACTCGAAAAAATCCCGCGAACACAACGTGACTAACTATACGCGAAACGGACATCGTTAAAAAAAAACTAAATAACGAGCCCTATATTCTCGCTCGGTGCGAGTTAAATTTTTTCGAGACCACCGTTCAACTCGAAATAATTTTACGAACACAACGCGACTAACTATACACGAAACGGACATCGTTAAAGAACACTAAATATTTTGGGCTATATTTCATACATATACATACGCGTCCAACAAGCAAACCAACCTACTAGATATATTAGGTACCTAACAACGTATATTCAAATTCGACCGCGCGTTGAATACAACCGCAGTAACGCGCGGTCGAATTTTTTTTTCCAGTTTCTTCACTATTTATTTATTTATATTATTATACTTATATTTTACCCCGTATTCAATATTCAAGGGGAAATCAACTGCATCGTGGCACCAAGTCAATTTTTTTTTTTTTTTTTAAGAATAAACGATTTGCTATACCTCAACTAATACTTTCATACTTGCATTTAGCTTATACGGAGTACTAAAAAAAGAAAACATTACTACAATAAAAGCTATGTCAATCTTTAAATATAAAATTTTCACCAACATTTATATAGCCAGCTATAAAATGTCTTTAAGACCACTAGGAAGTAGTTTTACTAGATTTCTGTGTTCGTTGATCCGCTCACTTTCTCAATTTTGGTCAAGATTTGCAGACAGAGAAACAGAGAAAAAGTTGCTTGTGAAAAGTACTCCGTAATTTTATTTCCCATTGATATATTTTCATCCCAGATTGAAAATTTAAACACAACCCAATTCACATTACATTATTCCTGATCTGGGTTTGATCCAGATTTGCATAAACTTCAATAAAAATTAAATCTTTTTTAATGGGTTCTGTTTCTTGAATCACTAAACCAAATGGGTTGTGTGTCATCAAAACAAACAGTCTCAGTAACGCCGACAGTAGACCGTTCCGGTGGTTTTGGGGACAATGCGGTGGTGGGTTCTTGCCGGAGTATGGTTGATAGTGGCGGTGATGTGGTGGCACAACTGGATTACAAGATTAACAGGAAAAAGAAAAGGAAGAATGCAAGGAGCGAGTCAGGACTGAGTTTGAGCGAGTTGGGTGATTCAGGGCGGACGAGTTTGACCACTGGTGGTGAGTCGATAAGTTTTAGGTTGGGAAGTTTGCATAGGTATGTTGAAGTGGAACAGGTGGCTGCTGGGTGGCCAGCTTGGCTTACTGCAGTTGCTGGTGAAGCTATTCATGGTTGGGTGCCACTCAAAGCTGAATCTTTTGAAAAATTAGAGAAGGTTTGTTTAATTACCTTCTTTTACACACATAAAACCTTCACAGTGTGTGTTCATGACTTGTTCAAGTAACTATTGATGTGCATATTTCAAACCATTATGTGATTTAGGGTTTAGGTTGTGTAATACTGTGATGATTTGAGTCAATGTACCAGTTAAAAACTTAAAATTGAAGTTAGGTGTAGTTTGGTAGTAATTTTTATTTATCCTGAAAAATTAAATTCATGTTTGCAACCATTGAAACTAACACCCTAAGTATTCAACTTGTGCAAGATTAATTGATTATTTGATTGTTGCTACTTGTACAGAATCACCAAAGTGGACCACATGTTAGTTTTTACAGTTAAATAGGACCCACATTCATGTCTTTTCTTTTGTTACTTGCACGAAGATTTATATAACATTTGTGTTGTTTGTTTGGTGCAAATTGGCTAATTACTATGAATTGGATATGTTAATGTAGGTTGGACAAGGTACATATAGTAGTGTTTTCCGTGCTCGTGACCTACAAGCCAGTAGGATAGTTGCGCTAAAGAAGGTGCGATTTGACAATTTTGAACCTGAAAGTGTTCGATTTATGGCTCGTGAAATAGTGATTCTTCGTAGACTTGATCATCCAAATATCATGAAACTAGAGGGGATAATAACATCACAGTTATCGTGTAGCATATACCTTGTATTTGAGTACATGGAACATGATATTTCAGGTCTTTTATCATCCCCCAACATTAAATTCACCGAATCCCAGGTTTGTAACACTTAAAGTTAGCATCTTTATACTTTATTTATATTATTTATATGTATGTATATGTATTTACCCTTAAATTTTAATGAAACAGATTAAATGCTACATGAAGCAGTTGTTGTCAGGGCTTGAACACTGTCATTTACGGGGAGTAATGCATCGGGACATAAAAGGCGCAAATCTTTTGGTAAATAATGAAGGGGTTATGAAAATAGGTGATTTTGGGTTGGCAAATTTTTGTAATTCCGGACGTGATAAGAGACCGTTGACTAGTAAAGTTGTTACTTTATGGTATCGGCCGCCTGAACTTTTATTGGGATCGACAGATTATGAAGCCTCGGTGGATTTATGGAGTATAGGGTGTGTATTTGCAGAACTTCTTCTTGGTGTTCCTCTTCTTCAGGGTAGGACTGAGGTAAAATTAATTTTGACTTTTGTAAGTCAAATGTATCACTATTCAACTTGCAAATTTAGTACTAGTAGCAATCTTTTACTTATTGAGTTAAGAAGTTGATAGCATGTCTTCCTTTAATTTTGACTTTTTAAGTCAAATGGATCACTTTTCAACTTGCAAATTTAGAACTAGTAGCAATCTTTTACTTATTGAGTTAAGGAGTTGATAGCATGTCTTCCTTTAATTTTGACTTTTGTAAGTCAAATGTATCATGGTACTGACATAAGGTCTCAAATGTTAAGGTTGTATGGATATTAAGTTTTATAAGTACTTCATTTGACTTTTGAAAGTCAACTAGATGGATTCTCAACATTGAAAATTACCAGCCTTCTCTGTTTTTTAATGTAAAAGATGCTAAACTGTTGCAGTAAATGCTACAGTACAGACTTTGGGTTTCAAAAGTAACATAATCATGTAAAATTTTGAATATTTGGGTATGAGAACTTGAGAGAAATATGTTGGACTTTTAATAGTCAACAGAGCAAGTATGTTTTTTTCAAAGAAAGATGTGATGCATGCATACAAATTATACAATTGGACTATATGCAGAGTCTGTTTTTTAAAAATTAAGGAACTTGTATCAGTTTCTAGTTTGAACAACACCATATTTGACTTATGAAAGGCGCAATACTATTTGATCATTACAATTCGATAAAAATACAGTTTTGTTAAGAAGGTATTATTATTGAATTCTAGTTCTGTTTACTATAACTTCATTCAGGTTGAACAAATGCATAAAATATTTAAGCTATGCGGGTCCCCGTGTGATGATTACTGGAAAAGGTCAAAGCTTCCTCATGCCACATTATTTAAACCACAACGTCCTTACGAAAGTTGTTTATCAGAAACATTTAAAGATCTTCCGAAGAACACTGTTGATCTTCTAGAAGCTTTGTTGTCCATTGAACCATATAAACGTGGAACTGCGTCTTCTGCTCTTTCATCCGAGGTTACATTCATCCTTCTCATCAAGTTTTGTTATACACTTTTTTGTTTTTTATATTAATTTTTTTAGATTATCTATCTATATAATTCAGAAAACTTATTGAAAAATTATTGAGAACTTTGATCATGTTATTTGGAACCTTACAATTCTATATTCTATATGGCAGTATTTCAGAGTGAAGCCGTATGCTTGTGAGCCGTCAAGTTTACCAAAATACCCTCCAAACAAAGAGATTGATGCAATGCATCGCGAAGACTCAAGAAGGTTCATCTTCCCCCTGCATACACATAAAATGTCAAGAAGTTATCAAAAATGTCACGTTGACTGTTCTTCTGAATTTGCAATTCCAGTTACAGTTGACTCGTTTTATGATAAACTAATAATTTAAATTTCAGGAAGAATCGGGTTGAAAGGAATCGAAGGCCTGAAATGTCACGAAGAATAAGTAGAAAACCGAATGGCATGAGTAAATTAGCGCCCGAAGAGGTCTCTCTCTCTCTCTCTCTCTCTCTCTCTCTCTCTCTCTCTCTCTCTCTTGGTATCTCCATATGTGTAGTGTTGCAGAACTCAGAAATACTCGGTGTGTACTCGGTCAAACTCAGTCAAACTCTGCCAAAAATCGGGATTACTCGGAAAATCAGTCAAAATCGGTCAAAACTCGATCAAAATCGGTCAAAGTCAAACTTAGTCAACATCCGAGTACTTCCCGACCCCGACTACTCTCTAAAAAGTCCTGACGGAGTACTCCCGTTTAAGCGATTTTTGCTACCTTCCGCGCACACGCACACATATACATATACACATGCATATATTGGTCTACATTCTTATGGATCCATGAATAATTGTTTGTACAGAATTTGCCAACTAAAGCGGAAGTTAGGCTCAAGATTAACGGGAATACTATAAATACTCGGGAAAATAATGACATAATCTTAGGTTTTGAGCCAAGAAAGCCGTTTGTAAAAAGAACAGACCATGAGTTGCAAGGGGAGGTTCCATTTTCAGGTCCTTTACAAGTTTCGGGTTCAAGTGGTTTTGCATGGGCAAGAAGGAGATTTGACGATTCTTCTTCTTTAAGATCACGTAGTAGGTCGAGTTCAAAAAGCCTGGTATCAGAGCCTTGGGTTACATTACATTCTAGGGAGCCGATATGTATTGAAAATATTGAAAGAACTAGTTATAGAAGTCGGGATTTAAAAATAAATAGCCGGAAAGAGTCAGAGCGGGTCGATGCGTTTGATGGTTACCCATCTCGAGATCTATCTATGGCAATTTTCAAGAATATAGATTTAGTAAGTTTGTTTATGTTTACATGAATAGCTCAAGTGGTTATTTCAGCCCATGTAATTATTAATGGGTTATATTTGGTTAAGTTAAACATCTAAAGGGTCAACCCAAAGTGTATTTTAAAACTTAAAACCAACAACTTTTATATAAAAAAATCAAAACTTGGGAAGAAAGTGTTCTTGATCAACTGTGATGTGTATGCAAAGCCCATGAAGTGTTTCTTTTGTTATAGTGATTTCATGGTGCAAGTTGTGATCTTTTGGACTTTTTGATACAGATTTATCAGAATCAAGAAGATAAGATTGAGTTTTCAGGTCCATTATTAACTCAATCACACCAAATCGATGAGCTTTTAGAGAGGCATGAACGCCAGATTCGTCAAGCAGCTCGAAGGTTGCAAAAAGGTAAAATCTTGACCTCAAAATAATCCCTCCAAGAAAAAGATTCGTAACAAGACATAATTCTTGTTTTTTTTTTTTTTATTATTATTTTTTTTTTTCTTCTTTCTTGCAGGCAGAAGGTGAACTGAAAATGCCTTTCAAATCATACAGAATGATGATCATGGAAATGTTTGAACTTTTGGATAAGCATTTCAAAAATGACAAAAACAGTTTCTTCATGATCACACTAACTTGAAGGTCCTATAATTTGAATTTTCATTTTTCTAACTTCACCATCTCCATTGATTAGTTAGAGTACATTTTAATCTTTTTTTTGTCTCAAGTAAAGGTGTTTGAATGTAAATGTACAGCTACAACAAAAAAATTGCATGGATGTTTATGTTATTCAATAGTTAATTCCGTCTACTTGAACTCAAGCTCTATTCGAGCTCATTTTAGCTAGAGACTAAAAATCGAGCTCGAATTATGTATTAAGTCCAGGTTGAGCTTAATTATAAAGGCTCTGCTGAACGTGGATAGTTTTTATGGTCATGTGTAATCTTAAGATACATCTAACATGTTCATTAAAATATTATAAATTAAACTGCTACAAATTATGACAAGGTTTTGGTGTATGTAATACAACATTTAAAACTTAACACCTAAACTGTTATTAACTAAAAGACAAATGAATACTTTTAGTTGTCTCATATCTACTGTACACTAACTAACAAGATGTTTTACATGATTTAAAACACCTCGTAGCGTACAAATATCTACTTGTATCTTCCTAGAAAGACAAATAGAGCATTCCCATTGATACCTATAGAAGAAAAAAACAAAATTATAAACAATACAAAAAGTTTACGTATCCAACGAATGTAACTTTGTAGGTATGAGAAAAAAAATACTTTACGTTCAATCCCTAGTCCCCTTAGAGCATACCCTAGTCCCCTTAGAGCATACGGATTTATGCTCGTTTCAGTTTGCGATTCTTTTAGCGTTTCTCATCAACGTTTCTCTTTGCATCGGTACTTGGACACTGATTTCTTTCTAATTTTTGTCTCTTTTACTCTTTTTTCTATTTCGTTTAAAAATAATGTTGTGGGATCATTTAATTTAAGAACATTGAACTACTGACACTTACTCCTCCACTTTTCACCCTGATTATATCTCATAAAACATAGAAACAAAGAGAAACAATGGAAATCCCCATCACAATTGTTTATGCTCTAAGCATCATAACAATCTAATTTTACTAACTTTAGTTATATGTTTTGACCTCTCTTTTTGAACTCATCTCATTTTGGTATGGTTGGTAACAATGAATGTAAGCTACTATATGTTACTACAATCAATATAGCATTAACATGTCTTTAATATACTAATTTACTAATGTAAGTAATCAACATTTCTTTGAAAACAATCTAACCATAAACATATTTTAGTCTTATAGACTTGCAACTTCCAATAATAAAACAAAATTACCATTGCAGGCTTGTCTCATACTAAAAGTGCTCTTCGAACCGTGCTGGATAGTCACCCATCACACGGCTCTCAAACCCAACATGTGGTGGATCCCGAGGTATACTCACACCTTGTGTGTAGTGCTTGGGTTTAGGTCATGGGTTCGAGCCTCGCTCTGCCCATCATATTAATCAATCTGCCTGAAAGATTGAACTCCAAATTGACCCAATGGGGTTTTCTTCCGGATCCATTAAGGATAAAAACTCGGTCCGCCTGCCCCTCGGGATGGTTTAAGGATCGGGTTCCTGCAATGTGATTCAGGTTTTCTCCCGAAAGCGCGTACCTGGCGTGGCTAATGAGAGTATTCGATACCGATAACTTGACTTAAAAAAAAAATAACAAAACAAAATTTACAAAATAAATTAAAAAGTAGGGACTAAACTTGTTTTAACTAAAACTTGAGGGTAAATACAGATTATACATTTAAACTGTATGGGCAATATTACAAAATCTGGATCACTGCTAATGCATATCCGCTTAGTCTATGCTGACTCGGAGTTGAAGGTAATAAATCTTGAAAAAGAGTTGCAACTTTATTCTCAATCTCATGTTTCTTTATTAAGTTATACACCTTTGGATGTGATCTTTCGCTATTACAAGGTAACATTTATTTAATTGTTTTGATTATTTTTAAATTATAATAAGATGTTTAAGAGCTAATAATTATTTTGTTGTAATTAAATATGATTTATTGATATGATGTGAAATGGATTTTAACTAATTGAGTTTCATGTATCTTAAATTTGTTTATGATTAGGGTTTAATATAGTTAATAATTTGCAGAGAATGCTAATCTGGATAAAATATTAGGGAGAAATACCAAAATGATCTGAATATTATTACTTTTTTTAGTAGTTGTAATCACACTAAATTTTTTATCTTTGATGATGAGTTTTATACATGGTTAGTTGGTTTACAATTATTTTGAGCTTGTTAGAAATGGTTTGATTATATATTAATGGTCAACTTTAAGTAATAAGTGTGTGAAGTATGTAAATGTAAGTATCTTGTTTTTACTATATGTATGTTGAATTCCAGTTATTTTTTATCATATGTTTATGATGTGATTTCAAGAAAATGTTTATAGAGAACTGAAATGTGTTGGTAAAAACAACAATCTAATATTGATGTAGTTTTTGTAAGTATTTAAATTTTTTACAAAATAATTATTCTCTACAAGGTTGGATGCTGTTTTGATTCCAGGTGTTCAGTTGTTCATTCTTTAAATTCGATATCAAATCAAATTATGTTTGTGTGTATGTTGGTTAAAATCAAAGCTGATTGACATTCCACTCGTCCCCATCTTGACCGATTAGTCCCTCCAAGGACCCGACCAGCTAGTCCCAACTAGCAACTGTTACAACCTTGACATAATGTCAATTTCTATATAAGGCCGCATATCTTAAAAGACGACAAGGAACTATCCTATTTTTATATGTATGTTTGATATGTTTGACACCCCATGATATACACCCGACAACCTAATTTTCCCATGTTCTAAAAAACTACAAATTAGACGTTGTATGTAGTATTGTAATATTGATATAAGAAAAACCCTAAAATCATTAAATAGAATTTTTTATAACTATGAAAATGATTGTGATCAATTATACTTTTATGGCAGAAATATGGACCGAACAAATAGAGGAGTAGGTAGCATTGATTCATTGTTACGTAACTACAATCTCGGTAAAACTCTCGGTCATGGTTCTTTCGGTAAAGTCAAAATTGCTGAGCATATTTTGACTGGACACAAAGTGGCTATCAAGATTCTTAACCGCCGTAAACTTAAGAACCCTGAAATGGAGGAGAAAGGTATGATCTTGTTTTTTTTTTTTTTGATATTCATCTGAAAAATGTTACATCATATGTGATTTGTTTGCAGTACGACGAGAAATCAAAATTTGTAGATTATTTGTACATCCTCATATAATAAGACTTTATGAGGTGATAGAGACCCCGCTCGATATTTATGTTGTTATGGAGTACGTGAAATCCGGCGAGCTTTTTGACTACATTGTAGAGAAAGGGAGACTACACGAGAATGAAGCTCGTAAAATATTTCAGCAGGTTTGTTCCCGACCATATTTTCATGGTTTTTTCTTCATTTTTTTTTTCATGTATCTGAAACATGTTTTTTTTTCATGTTTTTCCTTCATTTTTTTTTTTTTTTTTGGTTTTAAATCAGATCGTCTCTGGAGTAGAATTCTGCCACCGAAATATGGTGGTCCACCGAGATCTTAAGCCGGAAAACATTTTGTTGGATTCACGAGGTAATGTTAAGGTTGCCGATTTTGGGTTGAGTAATATAATGAGAGACGGACATTTTCTTAAAACAAGTTGCGGAAGCCCAAATTATGCTGCACCCGAGGTAATTCATGCTTTGTTTTTGTCCTCAATTATTTTTGTTTTTGCCAAGTAATTTACTATATTGTAGTTAAGATCTTGAAAGTCATACTTGATGTGCAGGTTGTATCTGGTAAACTTTATGCGGGGCCCGAGGTAGACATATGGAGTTGTGGTGTCATACTGTATGCTCTACTATGTGGCACTCTTCCTTTTGACGATGAAAACATTCCCAATCTATTCAAGAAAATTAAGGTATACTTTTGCGTGTTATTTAAAATTTCTTCAGCCCGTTTACTTAAAATCCACATGTTTAAAATATAAGCTAACATTGAAGTGTTGTAATGATAATTTTAATTTTTATTCAGTCTGGGATTTATACTCTTCCGAGTCATTTGTCACCTGGAGCCCGAGATTTAATCCCGAGAATGCTTGTGGTTGACCCCATGAAACGAATTACAATTGCTGACCTTCGTCAACACTATTGGTTCAAAAGTCAACTTCCTCGTTACTTAGCTGTTCCCGCCCCAGATGCAACCGACCACCTAAAAAAGGTACATCGAATCCAATTTCTTTGTGTGCACATAATTCACATAAAGCCCACAAAATCAACTGAATATGTTTGTTTTGCTCTTGCATATATCTGATTTTTCTAACTTACTGCTTAAATGTTTCAGCTTGATGAAGAGATCATGAAAAAAGTGATCAACATGGGTTTTGAAATAAACCGTCTTATTCAATCACTTCATAACCGCGTACAAGATGATGTAATCTCATTTCTCATGTTATAATTTTAATAAAATTTGTAATCTTTTTGCTGTTTTAACATCTTAAAACTTTTCTTGTATCAGGCTACAGTTGCATATTATCTGTTGTTTGATAACCAGTCTCGTATCGCTGGTGGGTATCTTGGAGCTGAAGTTTCAGAGTCCCTAGTAAGTATTTCGATGCACAACACAACCAACTTTTATTTATTTATTTTGTATTAACATGTTGACTACATGAGGTTGTCTAGTTTTAGTCAACCATATATGTGGTAGACGTAAGAATTGTCTATTTTAACTGAACTATCTTAAAATCTGATAATTTGATGTTTGACTGTGATCTAATGCAGGATAATATGCATGTAGACAACATGACGGACCGAACAACACATAATAGGTTGACTCGAGACAACTCTATAAGATCTAACTTGCCTGGTGAAAAGAAATGGCAAGTCGGGATGCAGGTGTGTTAAATTATTATTAACTTTGTGAATTGTTAATTAAGGTCATTTGAGGAAATTATTGAACTTTGACTTTTGAGGTCAAACTTGTGACTTTTCATACCAAAATGATATGAGTTCCCGTAGGAGTTGAACCCAAAAATTACCTGTTCTCTTTATAGGTTTGATGACCTTTAATCATTTTTTGGGTTATTATATTTTTTTTTTACCTTGATGGTCAAACATTATATATCTTTTACGAGGACTAGAATTTTCTTTCGATATTAGTTATCGATTAGTATAATCAACAAGAATTTTACTTTGTTTTTGAAGATTCCAGCGACTCCACGTGACATAATGATTCGAGTTCTTGAACTTTTGAGAGACCTAAATGTCTGCTGGAAAAAGATTGGAGTTTATAACATTAAGTGTCGATGGGTTTATAGTGTCCTTCCAGCTGAACCAATCACAGCTCAACAATTGTATGCGAATAATTACCTCAATTCTGCTACTACACCAAACAATATTCGAATACAGAGTGTCGTGAAGTTTGAAATTCAGGTAAGGCTCTTTATGTATTCATCAGTTTTTCTGCTTTTATAACTATCCATTAAATCTATGGATAAACCCGAAACCCGATATTTTTTGGGCCGGGTTCGGGCAGGGTAAATGGGTCTAGGGCCAAGTACGGGGATGTTTTTTATTTTTTTCGCGGGTTCGGGCACGGGGATGGTTTTAGACACAAGCTTGATTACCCGGCTCGTATACCCGAAAAGACCCTAGTCCATATACCTGGCCCGTTAGCCCGATAACCCGGCCCGTAAGCCCGATAACCCGGCCTGTAAACCTGATTACTCGGCCCATATACCCGGAAAAAGACTCGAATCCCCGTGGAAAAACCCGTTTACCTGATATTTCTAGTCAATGGGGACCCGGATACCCTTGGGGAAACCCGTTTACCTGCTAGTTAGTAACTAAATGGGGACCCGGCGGTTCCAGATTTGGGACGAACTTTTTTAATCGGGTTCGGGTATGGGATTACCTATTTAATCACCATGACCTTCGGCTTTTTGATGAAGAAAGAGTTTATCTATATTAAAAATAATAATTTAGGAGCTTTTGTGTGATAAGATTGGACTTTTAATGACTTTTGACCCATTTCATTTATGCGATTTTCCTTACCTTACCCGTTTGCCCATTAAAAATTGAACATAGCAGAAAATGACTCATAAGTAATTTAGAGTTTCAACTGAATCAAATGTATAATTATTTCATCTTGGTTTGATAGCTTTACAAGACTCCAGAAGACAGGTATTTGGTCGATATCCAGAGGATAAATGGGCCGCAGTTGCTATTTCTGGATTTATGTGCAGCTCTCATACTGCATCTTGAGACCTTCATCTTCTAAAGTACATTTGCTGCATGTAAATACTAATTGTTTGTTTCTCTAAATATCTGATTTTGTTATCATAAATGATCAACACAAATCATTTTTTCGTTCACTTAAGTTCAGAACACTTTCTTCTTGTTCTGTAATTCTCGGAGTTTTTTTTTTTTTTTTTTTTTTTGAAATTACTATTTTATGTATAAAATAGCAACTTCCATCATTTTTGGGTCTACTGTTATTTTCACTAGAGTATGTGAAATTAACGTTCTGCTGCAAGCGCCTAAATCTTATAATGATTTACTTATATAGGATTTTGGTTTTAGTGTTATATCTTGTTTATCATCTAGCGAGTATGAAAAATGTTACGGTTATTGTACTTCGATGAATTACCTCTATCAAAACAGTACATGCTCAAACAAAACATCAAACCATAATATACGATACCAAGAATGGCATCAATCAGCGTAAGTCCAGATTTAGAATCATAAAAGTAGGATCATACAAAACATCAAACTAGGCAGTCTGCCTAAAATATGTGATTTTTGTTTTACTGTGCATATTTAATATTTAATAAGTAAATAGGTTTCATAATATTATTTCTTATTATATATATTTTTTTTTTGATAAAAGGTTATACCCGGTGAATTTTATAAAAGAAAAAAAAATGAAACAAAAGAAGTTAAGAGGTTAAGAGACAAGCCTCAAAACCACCAAAAATGACCAGCAAACGCAAGAACAAAGCAACAAGCACGCAGGCTCGAGCAAACCAAACAAACAAACAAACCAGACACGGCCTAACAAACAGCTAGAACACTAGCAAGCACAAACAAGCGAAGCTTATGGTATCTTCCATGTATCCTTTAAAAGCCGCGATTGAGAAGAATCTTTAAACTTGATCGAAAGCAACTTTAAACGAACAGTGGAAAAAATGACATCAAAGACTTGATCACTTGAACATCTGGATCTTTTGAAAATCCGATTGTTTCGCTCTTGCCACAGAAAATATATAGCAGCGGCATACAAAAGCTTGGAAACGACAACACGGGCCACTTTTCTGTGAGCAACTGGCGATAACACATCACGAGCCAACTTCCAGCTAGAAGAATTAATAGGAATCGGAATTAAAGGCTGCACTTTGGACCAAACCTGCGACGAGAAAGCACACTCAAAAAATAAATGATCGTGAGAATCCATAACCATGCTGCATAACGAGCAAACCACAACCCCCCTCTGATGTCGTAAATCCCACGAACGAAGCCTATCCTGAGTTTTCAGTTTCTGACCCATGACAAGCCATAACAGAAACGCATGACGGGGAATGCAATGAGGGGACCAAACAAGATTAAACCATGGGACAACGGGAGCTTTTGGCCTAATCGAATGCCAAACAGATCCAACCGAAAACTGATGAGCAACACCATCCGAATCGATCCACTTCATAACATCATGATCATGAGACAATGAAATAGAGGTATCGAAAGGAATAATCTGGCCCCATTCCGATGGCCATGTCCACCCTGTGTCATTAACCAAACTGCACACTCGAGTATTGTGATCAAAACCCGCGTTAAAAATTTGGCGTCTAGAAATCTTAAGATCCAACGGGCCATGTTTGCACCACCAATCGAACCAAGCAGAAGTTGATTGGCCATTCCCGATAATATGTCTAATAAACGGTCGAATGATACCTCGAATGCTAAGAAGTTTTCGCCAGCTCCAACAAGAGGTAGAATTAACATCAACCTCCCAAAAAATGACGCCCCACTAAATGGTAAGAATGCACCCACTTGACCCAAAGGGATTGCTTATTTGCAGTAAGACTCCAAATATGGTAAGACATGAGAGCAACATTCCACATTTTAAGGCTCTTAAATTCAAGACCTCCTTCAGATTTCGGAAGACACAAATCGGACCATTTTACCTTGGCCTTCCCTTTTTTCATATCCCCTCGGCACCACAAGAAACCCGTTAACAGTTTTTCGATGTCTTTAATCACGGATGCTAGCAAGATAAAAACACCCGACCAATAAACCTGCATAGAATAAAGCACCGAGATGATAAGTTGAACAAGCCCAACAAAAGATAAAAATTTATTTTCCCAATCATCTATCTTGTGCTTCACTCTCTCAATAAGAACTTTACAGTCTTGATGTAATAAGCGAGAAGATACCAGAGGAACCCCAAGGTAATGAACCGGGAGAGATCCCTCTTCAAAAGGGAGCAAATCCAAGATCTGATGCTTTACAACCTGGCTAACATTAGCAAAAAAGGCGGTGCTCTTAGGAAGACTAGGCATCAACCCGGGATTATCACCAAAATGCCCAAATATTTTGGTCCCCTTGCACCAGAGCCCCAAAAAAAAAAAAAAATTGAAAAATGCCCTCGCAAGGCGCAAGGAACCTTGCGTACAAACAGGCGCAAGTACGCAAGCTTCCTTGCGTCCTTGCGCCTTTATCTTATCAGGATAGGATTTTCAGGATAAGATTTCATTAGATTTTCTAGATTTTCATGGATAAAATTTCGATCCTATATAAAGAATGCTCCTGGAACTTGTAATTAAACACAAATAAACGGTTGTACTTCATTAAACACAAATACACCTCGAAGAGACATTTCATCGAGTAGTTAGTGTGCACATTTATAAAATTCACATCGAACCAAAAATAAACCGATAAAACACACATAAATAACAAAGTAATCACTAACCTGGGTGCTCGCTGAAATGTCCCGTTCATATTGATTATAAACGTTCCATATTAATTGTTTTCGTCGCGAGGTTTTGACCTCTATATGAGACGTTTTTCAAAGACTGCATTCATTTTTTAAAACAAGCATAACCTTTATTTTATCGATAAAGGTTTAAAAAGCATTACGTAGATTATCAAATAATAATAATCTAAAATATACTGTTTACACACGACCATTACATAATGGTTTACAATAAGAATATATTACATCAAAAATAAGTTTCTTGAATGCAGTTTTTACACAATATCATACAAGCATGGACTCCAAATCTTGTCCTTATTTTAGTATGCAACAGCGGAAGCTCTTAATAATCACCTGAGAATAAACATGCTTAAACGTCAACAAAAATGCTGGTGAGTTATAGGTTTAACCTATATATTATCAAATCATAATAATAGACCACAAGATTTCATATTTCAATACATCCCATACATAGAGATAAAAATCATTCATACGGTGAACACCTTGTAACCGACATTAACAAGATGCATATAGAATATCCCCATCATTCCGGGACACCCATCGGACATGATAATTTCGAAGTACTAAAACATTCCAAATTCCAGAATGGGGCTTGTTGGGCCCGATAGATCTATCTTTAGAATTCGCGTCAATTTGGGGGTCTGTTCCCAAATTCTTAGGCTACCAAGCTAAATGGGGCATATTCGGCTTCGATCATTCACCCATATAATGTAGTTTCATTTACTTGTGTCTATTTCGTAAAACATTTATAAAGTTGCATGTATTCTCATCCCAAAATATTAGATTTTAAAAGTGGGACTATAACTCACTTTCACAGATTTTTACTTCGTCGGGAAGTAAGACTTGGCCACTGGTCGATTCACGAATGTATAACAAATATGTACATATATATCAAAGTATGTTCAAAATATATTTACAATATTTTTTAATATGTTTTAATGTTTTAAGCTTATTAAGTCAGCTGTCCTCGTTAATAACCTACAACTAGTTGTCCATAGTTAGATGTATAGAAATAAATCGATATATATTATCTTGGATCAATCCACGACCCAGTGTATACACGTCTCAGGCTAGATCATAACTCAAAGCATATATATTTTTGGAATCATCCTCAACCCTGTATAGCTAACTCCAACATTACTGCATATAGAGTGTCTATGGTTGTTCCAAATAATATATATACATGGGTCGATATGATATGTCAAAACATTTGCATACGTGTCTATGGTATCCCAAGATTACATAATATATTAGAATACATGTATAATACAATATAAGTTAGCTAGGATATGATTTGTATAGAATTGTTACAATATTTCCCGTAGCTACAACAATCAAAAAATATCCAATCTTGTTTTACCCATAACTTCTTCGTTTTAAATCCGTTTTGAGTGAATCAAATTGCTATGGTTTCATATTGAACTCTTTTTTATGAATATAAACATAAAAAGTATAGGTTTATAGTCGGAAATATAAGTTACAAGTCGTTTTTGTAAGAGGTAGTCATTTCAGTCGAAAGAACGACGTCTTGATGACCATTTTGAAAAACATACTTCCACTTTGAGTTTAACCATGATTTTTGGATATAGTTTCATGTTCATAAGAAAAATCATTTTCCCAGAAGAACAACTTTTAAATCAAAGTTTATCATAGTTTTTAATTATCAAACCCAAAACAGCCCGCGGTGTTACTACGAAGGCGTATGTCGGGTTTTACGGTGTTTTTCGTGTTTTTCGATTTTAAATCATTAAGTTAGCATATCATATAGATATAAAACATGTGTTTAGTTGATTTTAAAAGTCAAGTTAGAAGGATTAACTTTGTTTGCGAACAAGTTTAGAATTAGCTAAACTATGTTCTAGTGATTACGTTTTCAAATCTTCGAATAAGATAGTTATTTATATATGAATCGAATGATGTTACGAACATCATTACTACCTCAAGTATAGTAGGTAAATCTACTGGAAATGACAAAAATAATCTTGAGCTTGAATGGATCTTTGATGGCTTGGAAGTTCTTGAAGCAGAATCATGACACGAAAACAATTTCAAGTAAGATTATTACTCGAATCAAGATAGTTTATAGTTATAGAAATCAAATCAAAGTTTGGATATGAGTATTACCTTGAATAAGAAAGATAACCTACTGTAATTAACAAAGGTTTCTTGATCTTAGATGATTACTTGGAATGGATTTGTAAGATTAAAAGTAAACTAGCAAACTTGAAAGAATTTTCGAAGTGTTCTTGAAGTGTTCTTGAAGTGTTCTTCCTATGATGATTATAGCTTGATTCTTGAAGTAATTTTTGATGAAGATGATGATTAGTTTACTGGAAATTTCGTTCCTAAGTGTGTGCGTGTTTAGAGAGAATTAGAAAGAGAATTATAAGTGAAATGGATTGATTGGTGAGTGGTGAATGATGAGTGGTGAGTGGGGTTAAAAGGAGCTCTAGTTAGTTGACTAGTTCATGGTAGAAGTTAAATTTGATTAGTCATGCATGACATAATCAAGAGTGGAATCCCATGCTAGTTCCTATTGGTATATGCTCATAGTAAGTACGTCTAGCAGCTGTGTGTAATACGGGTACGAATACTGAATGACTACGAGTAGAATTGTTGATGAAAAATGAATGGAAATGTAATTGTAAGCATTTTTGCTAAGTAGAAGTACTTTGATATGTGTCTTAGTTAACGATCTTATTTAATGTTGTTGAAATCTTAAAATCAAATTTTTAACACATTTTTAATAAAGCGATATCGACCCCAGCCAGGGGCTCTGCCCCTTGGACCCCGCCAGGGGTTGCCACCCATTGGACCCCGCTATTGGGGGTGCTGCCCCCGAACCCCTGTCATAATCAAGATAAGTTCAAACAATTGTGCACTCCACACTTTCCCCAAACTTGTTCGATATTTAACAAGGTTATTTTGGTTAACAAATTAATTCCATTACAATTAAATCATATTGGTGACACAAATCACCAACAATGAATATATCTTGATATGATATATATACTTTAAAATGTCGTTACAACAATAATCGTTACATATATGTCCATATATATATATATCAACATATAGTTTTTACAAGTTTTAACGTTCGTGAATCGCCGGTCAAGTTGGGTGGTCAATTATCTACATGAAACTCATTTCAAATAATCAAGTCTTAACAAGTTTGATTGCTTAACATGTTGGAAACATTTAATCATGCAAATATAGTTTTCATTTAATATATAATCATGGAATAATCATGGAAAAGTTCGGGTCACTACAGTACCTACCCGTTAAATAAATTTCTTCCCGAAATTTCAAGCTGTTGGAAGTGTTGACGCATCTTCTGGAAATAAGTGCGGGTATTTCTTCTTCATCTGATCTTCTCGTTCCCAGGTGAACTCAGGTCCTCTACGAGCATTCCATCGAACCTTAACAATTGGTATCTTGTTTTGCTTAAGTCTTTTAACCTCACGATTCATTATTTCGACGGGTTCTTTGATAAATTGAAGTTTTTCGTTGATTTGGATTTCGTCTAACGGAATAGTGAGATCTTCTTTAGTAAAACATTTCTTTAAATTCGAGACGTGGAAAGTGTTATGTACAGCCGCGAGTTGTTGAGGTAACTCAAGTCGGTAAGCTACTGGTCTGACGCGATCAATAACCTTGAATGGTCCAATATACCTTGGGTTTAATTTCCCTCGTTTACCAAATCGAACAACGCCTTTCCAAGGTGCAACTTTAAGCATGACCATCTCTCCAATTTCAAATTCTATATCTTTTCTTTTAATGTCAGCGTAGCTCTTTTGTCGACTTTGGGTGGTTTTCAACCGTTGTTGAATTTGGATGATCTTCTCGGTAGTTTCTTGTATAATCTCCGGACCCGTAATCTGTCTATCCCCCACTTCACTCCAACAAATCGGAGACCTGCACTTTCTACCATAAAGTGCTTCAAACGGCGCCATCTCAATGCTTGAATGGTAGATGTTGTTGTAGGAAAATTCTGCTAACGGTAGATGTCGATCCCAACTGTTTCCGAAATCAATAACACATGCTCGTAGCATGTCTTCAAGCGTTTGTATTGTCCTTTCGCTCTGCCCATCAGTTTGTGGATGATAGGCAGTACTCATGTCTAGACGAGTTCCTAATGCTTGCTGTAATGTCTGCCAGAATCTTGAAATAAATCTGCCATCCCTATCAGAGATAATAGAGATTGGTATTCCATGTCTGGAGACGACTTCCTTCAAATACAGTCGTGTTAACTTCTCCATCTTGTCATCTTCTCTTATTGGTAGGAAGTGTGATGATTTGGTGAGACGATCAACTATTACCCAAATAGTATCAAAACCACTTGCAGTCCTTGACAATTTAGTGATGAAATCCATGGTAATGTTTTCCCATTTCCATTCCGGGATTTCGGGTTGTTGAAGTAGACCTGATGGTTTCTAATGCTCAGCTCTGACCTTAGAACACGTCAAACATTCTCCTACGTATTTAGCAACATCGGCTTTCATACCCGGCCACCAAAAATGTTTCTTGAGATCCTTGTACATCTTCCCCGTTCCAGGATGTATTGAGTATCTGGTTTTATGAGCTTCTCTAAGTACCATTTCTCTCATCTCTCCAAATTTTGGTACCCAAATCCTTTCAGCCCTATACCGGGTTCCGTCTTCCCGAATATTAAGATGCTTCTCTGATCCTTTGGGTATTTCATCCTTTAAATTTCCCTCTTTTAAAACTCCTTGTTGTGCCTCCTTTATTTGAGTAGTAATGTTATTATGAATCATTATATTCATAGATTTTACTCGATGGGTTCTCTGTCCTTCCTGCTCAAGGCATCGGCTACCACATTTGCCTTCCCCGGGTGGTAACGAATCTCAAAGTCGTAATCATTCAATAATTCAATCCACCTACGCTGCCTCATATTCAGTTGTTTCTGATTAAATATGTGTTGAAGACTTTTGTGGTCGGTATATATAATACTTTTGACCCCATATAAGTAGTGCCTCCAAGTCTTTAATGCAAAAACAACCGCGCCTAATTCCAAATCATGCGTCGTATAATTTTGTTCGTGAATCTTCAATTGTCTAGACGCATAAGCAATTACTTTTGTTCTTTGCATTAATACACAATCGAGACCTTGCTTTGAGGCGTCACAATATATCACAAAATCATCATTCCCTTCAGGTAATGACAAGATAGGTGCCGTAGTTTACTTTTTCTTTAACAATTGAAAGGCTTTCTCTTGTTCATCTTTCCATTCAAATTTCTTCCCTTTATGCGTTAATGCAGTCAAGGGTTTTGCTATTTTGGAAAAATCTTGGATGAATCTTCTGTAGTAACCAGCTAGTCCTAAAAATTGGCGTATATGCTTCGGAGTTTTCGGGGTTTCCCACTTTTCAACGGTTTCAATCTTTGCCGGATCCACTTGAATACCTTCTTTGTTCACTATGTGACCGAAGAATTGAACTTCTTCCAACCAAAATGCACACTTTGAAAACTTAGCGTACAGTTTTTCTTTCCTCAACAACTCTAGCACTTTTCTCAAATGTTCTTCGTGCTCTTGGTCATTCTTTGAGTAAATAAGTATGTCATCGATGAAAACAATAACAAACTTGTCAATGTATGGTCCACACACTCGGTTCATGAGGTCCATGAACACAGCTGGTGCGTTAGTCAACCCAAATGGCATAACCATAAACTCGTAATGACCGTAACGTGTCCTAAAAGCAGTCTTTGGAATATAATCCTCCTTCACCCGCATTTGATGATACCCAGAACGTAAATCAATCTTCGAATAAACCGACGAGCCTTGTAGTTGATCAAATAAGTCATCAATTCTCGGTAGTGGGTAGCGGTTCTTGATGGTAAGTTTGTTTAACTCTCAGTAGTCGATACACAACCTAAATGTACCATCCTTCTTCTTGACAAACAAAACAGGAGCTCCCCACGGTGATGTGCTTGGTTGAATGAAACCACGCTCTAAAAGTTCTTGTAATTGGCTCTGAAGTTCCTTCATTTCGCTGGGTGCAAGTCTGTATGAAGCACGAGCTATTGGTGCAGCTCCTGGTACAAGGTCTATTTGAAATTTAATGGATCGATGTGGGGGTAATCCCGGTAATTCTTTCCAAAATACATCGGGAAATTCTTTTGCGACGGGAACATCACTGATGTTCTTTTCTTCAGGTTTAACTTCCTTGATGTGTGCTAGAATGACGTAACAACCTTTTCTTATTAGTTTTTGCACCTTCAAACTACCAATAAGATTTAATTTCGCATTGTTCTTTTCTCCGTACACCATTAAAGGTTTTCCCTTTTCACGCATAATGCGAATCGCATTTTTGTAACAAACGACCTCTGCTCTCACTTTCTTCAACCAGTCCATGCCAATTATTACATCAAAACTCCCTAACTCGACTGGTATTAAATTAATCTTAAACGTTTCATCACCAGTTTAATTTCTCTATCCCGACATATATTATCTGCTGAAATTAATTTACCGTTTACTAATTCGAGTAAAAATTTACTATCCAAAGGCGTCAATGGGCAACTTAACTTAGCACAAAAATCTCTACTCATATACCTTCTATCCGCACCCGAATCAAATAAAACATAAGAAGATTTATTATCAATAAGAAACGTACCCGTAACAAGCTCCGGGTCTTCCTGCGCTTCTGCCATATTAATATTGAAAACTCTTCTGTGGCCCTGCCCATTAGTATTCCCCTGATTCGGGCAATTACTTCTAATGTGGCCCGATTTTCCACATCCATAACAAACAAAGGCGGCATTACTTATTTCGCCACTATTTGTTCCTTTAGTTCTGTTAAACTTTGGTCCGTAGACCTCACACTTTTTTGCACCATGGCCAGTTCTTTTACACTTGGTGCAAAATGTCATGCAGAACCCATTCTGGTGGTACTCTTCACACCTTTGGCATTTTTGGTTTTTGTTACCGTTGTTGTTATTGAGGTTGTTGTTGGGATTGTTGTTGTTGTTGGAACGGTTGTTGTAGTTGTTGTTGTTGTTGGGACATTTGTTGTAGTTATTGTTAGGATTGCGGTTATTGTTGCGATTGTTGTTGCGGTTGTGGTTGTAATTGTTGTTGTTCTTGTATTGGTGACCCTTGCCACTGGTTTCTTCCCACTTTCTCTTGAGTTGTTTCGTGTTGGCTTCTTCAGCCGCCTGCTCTTTAATTCTTCCCTCAATCTGATTTATGAGTTTATGAGCCATTCTATTTGCCTTTTGTATGGAAGCGGGCTCGTGTGAACTCACATCTTCTTGAATCCTTACTGGTAACCCTTTTACAAATGAGTTGATCTTCTCTTCTTCATCTTCGAACGCTCCCGGACACAATAGGCACAACTCTGTGAATCGTCGTTCATACGTGGTAACATCGAACCCTTGTGTTCGTAACTCTCTAAGTTCTGCCTTGAGCTTATTGACTTTGTTTCTAGGACGGTTCTGCTCGTTCATCAATTGCTTGAATGCCGACCACGGTAGTGCGTAAGCAGCATTTTGTCCTACCTGTTCAAGATAGGTGTTCCACCACGTTAATGCAGTACCTGTGAAGGTATGCGTAGCGTACTTAACTTTGTCCTCTTCAGTACACTTACTTATGGCAAACACTGATTCAACTTTCTCGGTCCATCGTTTCAATCCAATTGGTCCTTCAGTTCCATCAAATTCCAAAGGTTTGCAGGTAGTGAATTCTTTGTAGGTGCATCCTACATGATTTCTTGTGGAATTTGTTCCACTGCTAGATCCAGAGTTATTGTTATTTTGCATCGCAGCTTGTACTGTGACTATGTTTGCTGCAAGAAAAACATGTAAGTCTTCCTCGCTCATGTTCAAATTCTGACGAGTCGCCGGTGCCATTTCCTTCAAAAAATAGCCAAAAGAATTGAGTTAATCATATAGAATTTAAGAGTAGTCAATAGTATCTCGTAGCATTATATGAACTTATTTATAAAAGCTTTTTCTTCATATTAGCGTTTTATAAGTTTAAATTCGGGTACTACCTACCCGTTAAGTTCATACTTAGTAGCTAATATACAATTCAACTACTACAATTCCATATGAAAAACTGATTTTAATAATATATCACATACAAATATACTTCAAACTTACAACTTCGTTATATTACATATAACATGAAATATAGTATACTTTGATACAGAACAGTTTTGAAGATAAAACTAGTTAATACGCAAGTTGTTCAGCAAAGAAAATAAAGACACGTAATTCATAAGTCCAGAAACAAGTCATGCATTCAGGTTTTACTAAGACGACTTCCCATCCTTGGTCTTGTGAAAAGTAACCGTTATGACTATTGGCTAGGCAGCATGTTGTAATGTCGTCAAAAGGACGAGGGTTTCGTAATGTCCAACAGCCCCGTAATAATCTAAAAACCTTGTTTCTCACCCCAACAACTGAATCCGTCACTTGTGGGAAGGTTCTATTTAAAAGTTGTAACCCGATATTCTTTTTCTCACTTTGGTAAGAAGCGAACATCACTAACCCGTAAGTATAACATGCTTCTTTATGTTGCATGTTAGAAGCTCTTTCTAACTCACGAAATCCTATGTTGGGATATGTTGAGTCAAAATAGGTTCTTAACCCGTAGCGTAAAATTGCATTTGGGTTCCCCGCATTTAACGCTTTAAAGAAAACACGGCATAACTTACGGTCTCCCCAATGTGATATACCCCACCTATCAAAGGAAAGCCTTTTATAAACTAAGACATTTCTGGAAAGTCTTTCAAATGTTTGACAAGTTAATTTCGCCGTAACTAAATGTGCTGATGAATTCTGACCGACTCTAGACAAGATTTCCTCAATCATATCCTCTGGTAGGTCTTCTAAAATATTCGGTTGTCTACCCTTAACGTCCATTTTGTTTTTATACTGTAAAATAGACAAGGATTAGATTCGTAAAAGATAATTAACAAACAATACAAGCAATTTTTACATAAAACATAAAAGTACAAGCACACTATAATACATATAATACACAACATGATTACAACCCTCTAATCTGAATCACTGGTTTCTTCTTCTTCGGACTTGGTTCTCTTTCCTAATTTTCTAGGGATATATGGTGTTCTTCTAATACGAGCTGTCGTTTTCCACAATGGTTTAGAAAAACCTGGTGGTTTAGAGGTTCCCGGGTTATTGTTACACTTTAGGAAATACGGATGTTGCCGATACATATAAAGCTCATCGGGGTTAAAATCAGGTTTCTCTATTTTTATACCTTTTTCATTATTATTTTCTTTTTCTATATTAAATTGGGTCGAGGTAATTTCTATAACATTATCGGAATCCTCATCGGGATCGGATTCATCGAAAAATTGGTAATCTTCCCAATATTTTGCTTCCTCGGCGGAAACACCATTGATCATTTTTAACTTTGGTCCGTTGGTAGAGGATTTTCTTTTATTTAAACGATTTACTGTAGGTATCAATATTTCTTCCTCCGGAACCTCTTCTTCTTCCGGTTCCTCCTCTTCTGGTTCCTCTTCTTCCGATTCCTCTTCTTCCGGTTCCTCCTCTTCCGGTTCCTCTTCGGGAATTTGTGAATCTTCCCAAAGTATATTTGACTCTTCATTATTATTAGGTGAGTCGACGGGATTTATACTAGTGGTAGACATCTATCACACAATATCAAACACGTTAAGAGATTAATATATCACATAATATTTACATGTTAATAATATATAGTTTCCAACAAAAAGTGTTAAGCAATCGTTTTTAAAGAAAACACGGTCGAAGTCCAGACTCACTAATGCATCCTAACAAACTCGGTAAGACACACTAATGTAATTTTCTGGTTCTCTAAGACCAACGCTCTGATACCAACTGAAATGTCCCGTTCATATTGATTATAAACATTCCATATTAACTGATTTCGTCGCGAGGTTTTGACCTCTATATGAGACGTTTTTCAAAGACTGCATTCATTTTTTAAAACAAGCATAACCTTTATTTTATCGATAAAGGTTTAAAAAGCATTACGTAGATTATCAAATAATAATAATCTAAAATATACTGTTTACACACGACCATTACATAATGGTTTACAATAATAATATATTACATCAAAAATAAGTTTCTTGAATGCAGTTTTTACACAATATCATACAAGCATGGACTCCAAATCTTGTCCTTATTTTAGTATGCAACAGCGGAAGCTCTTAATAATCACCTGAGAATAAACATGCTTAAAACGTCAACAAAAATGTCGGTGAGTTATAGATTTAACCTATATATTATCAAATCATAATAATAGACCACAAGATTTCATATTTCAATACATCCCATACATAGAGATAAAAATCATTCATATGGTGAACACCTGGTAACCGACATTAACAAGATGCATATAGAATATCCCCATCATTTCGGGACACCCATCGAACATGATAATTTCGAAGTACTAAAGCATTCCAAATTCCAGAATGGGGCTTGTTGGGCCCGATAGATCTATCTTTAGGATTCGCGTCAATTTGGGGGTCTGTTCCAAAATTCTTAGGCTACCAAGCTAAAAGGGGCATATTTGGCTTCGATCATTCACCCATATAATGTAGTTTCATTTACTTGTGTCTATTTCGTAAAACATTTATAAAGTTGCATGTATTCTCATCCCAAAATATTAGATTTTAAAAGTGGGACTATAACTCACTTTCACAGATTTTTACTTCGTCGGGAAGTAAGACTTGGCCACTGGTGGATTCACGAACCTATAACAAATATGTACATATATATCAAAGTATGTTCAAAATATATTTACAATATTTTTTAATACGTTTTAATATTTTAAGCTTATTAAGTCAGCTGTCCTCATTAATAGCCTACAACTAGTTGTCCATAGTTTGATGTACAGAAATAAATCGATATATATTATCTTGGATCAATCCACGACCCAATGTATACACGTCTCAGGCTAGATCACAACTCAAAGTATATATATTTTTGGAATCAACCTCAACCCTGTATAGCTAACTCCAACATTACTGCATATAGAGTGTCTATGGTTGTTCCAAATAATATATATACATGGGTCGATATGATATGTCAAAACATTTGCATACGTGTCTATGGTATCCCAAGATTACATAATATATTAGAATACATGTATAATACAATATAAGTTAGCTAGGATATGATTTGTATAGAATTGTTACAATATTTCCCGTAGCTACAACAATCAAAAAATATCCAATCTTGTTTTACCCATAACTTCTTCGTTTTAAATCCGTTTTAAGTGAATTAAATTGCTATGGTTTCATATTAAACTCTATGTTATGAATCTAAATAGAAAAAGTATAGGTTTATAGTCAGAAATATAAGTTACAAGTCATTTTTGTAAGAGGTAGTCATTTCAGTCGAAAGAACGACGTCTTGATGACCATTTTGAAAAACATACTTCCACTTTGAGTTTAACCATGTTTTTTGGATATAGTTTCATGTTCATAAGAAAAATCATTTTCCTAGAAGAACAACTTTTAAATCAAAGTTTATCATAGTTTTTAATTATCAAACCCAAAACAGCCCGCGGTGTTACTACGACGGCGTATGTTTGGTTTTACAGTGTTTTTCGTGTTTTCCGATTTTAAATCATTAAGTTAGCATATCATATAGATATAAAACATGTGTTTAGTTAATTTTAAAAGTCAAGTTAGAAGGATTAACTTTGTTTGCGAACAAGTTTAGAATTAACTAAACTATGTTCTAGTGATTACGTTTTCAAATCTTCGAATAAGATAGTTATTTATATATGAATCGAATGATGTTACGAACATCATTACTACCTCAAGTATAGTAGGTAAATCTACTGGAAATGACAAAAATAATCTTGAGCTTGAATGGATCTTTGATGGCTTGGAAGTTCTTGAAGCAGAATCATGACACGAAAACAATTTCAAGTAGGATTATTACTCGAATCAAGATAGTTTATAGTTATAGAAATTGAATCAAAGTTTGGATATGAGTATTACCTTGAATAAGAAAGATAACCTACTGTAATTAACAAAGGTTTCTTGATCTTAGATGATTACTTAGAATGGATTTGCAAGATTAAAAGTAAACTTGCAAACTTGAAAGGATTTTCGAAGTGTTCTTGAAGTGTTCTTCCTATGATGATTATAGCTTGATTCTTGAAGTAATTTTTGATGAAGATGATGATTAGTTTACTGGAAATTTCGTTCCTAAGTGTGTGTGTGTGTGTGTTTAGAGAGAATTAGAAAGAGAATTGTAAGTGAAATGGATTGATTGGTAAGTGGTGAATGATGAGTGGTGAGTGGAATTAAAAGGAGCTCTAGTTAGTTGACTAGTTCATGGTAGAAGTTAAATTTGATTACTCATGCATGACATAATCAAGAGTGGAATCCCATGCTAGTTCCTATTGGTATATACTCATAGTAAGTACGTCTAGCAGCTATGTATAATACGGGTACGAATACTGAATGACTACGAGTAGAATTGTTGATGAAAAATGAATGGAAATGTAATTGTAAGCATTTTTGCTAAGTAGAAGTACTTTGATATGTGTCTTGGTTAACGATCTTATTTAATGTTGTTGAAATCTTAAAATTAAATTTTTAACACATTTTTAATAAAGCGATATTAACCCAAAAAAAATCGTTAAATGCGGGGGCTCTGCCCCTTGGACCCCGCCAGGGGTTGCCACCCCTTGGACCCCGCTATCGGGGGCGCTGCCCCCGAACCCCTGTCATAATCAAGATAAGTTCAAACAATTGTGCACTCCACACTTTCCCCAAACTTGTTCGATATTTAACAAGGTTATTTTGGTTAACAAATTAATCCCATTACAATTAAATCATATTGGTGACACAAATCACCAACAATGAATATATCTTGATATGATATATATACTTTAAAATGTCATTACAATAATAATAGTTACATATATGTCCATATATATATATATATATATATATATATATATATATATATATATATATATATATATATATATATATATATCAACATATAGTTTTTACAAGTTTTAACGTTCGTGAATCGCCGGTCAACTTGGGTGGTCAATTGTCTACATGAAACTCATTTCAAATAATCAAGTCTTAACAAGTTTGATTGCTTAACATGTTGGAAACATTTAATCATGTAAATATAGTTTTCATTTAATATATAATCATGGAATAATCATGGAAAAGTTCGGGTCACTACACTCGCCATCGTTGCAAGGTTGATTCCTTGATTATTTGCTTGATTACTTCGTGAAAACCCGATTTCTTTAGCGTGAAAACCCTAAAACTACGTGAAAACCCTTGTAGGCTAGTATAAGAGGTCATGGTGGTGGCAAGAGGGGTTAGGTGGTGGTGGAGATGATGAAGGAGGAGAATCTGGTAGCAGTAATGGGAGAGGGTTTGCGTATGTGCTTGCGTTGTTACGAATCGCCTGTGTGACTGTTTATTTGCGTGTTTGCGAAGTCGGATGAAAGTGTGGAGTGACAGGATGAAAAATGTCATTTAACCGTAATTTTTTTAGAAAAAGACGCAAATACGCAAGGTCGCAAGTGTAGTGACCCGAACTTTTCCATGTTTATATATATTAATTGAGATTGATATTTACATGATTAAATGTTTTCAACATGTTAAGCAATCAAACTTGTTAAGACTTGATTAATTGAAATATGTTTCATATAGATAATTGACCACCCAAGTTGACCGGCGATTCACGAACGTTAAAACTTGTAAAAACGACATGACGATATATATATGGATATACATATGGTTAACATGAGATTATGATAAGTAAGTATCTCCATAAGTATATTAACAATGAGTTATATACATATAAACAAGACTACTAACTTAAGGATTTCGAAACGAGACATATATGTAACGATTATCGTTGTAACGACATTTAAATGTATATATATCATATTAAGATATATTAATATATCATAATATCATGATAATATAATAATTTAAAATCTCATTAGATATAATAAACAATGGGTTAACAACATTAATTGAGATCGTTAACTTAAAGGTTTCAAAACAACACTTACATGTAACGACTAACGATGACTTAACGACTCAGTTAAAATGTATATACATGTAGTGTATTTAGATGTTTTAAAATACTTTTGGAAGACTTCAAGAAATATATCAAAACACTCATACTTAACGAAAATGGTTACAGTTACTTTCCCATTCTTTTCTTTCATCAAGAATTCTAGTCGTATTCTTACCCGTATTATACACAGCTTTAAAATGTACTTACTATGGGTATATACCAATAGGAACTAGCATGGGATTCCACTCTTGATTATGTCATGTATGGCTAATCAATTTTAACTTCTACCATAAGCTAGTCAACTAACTAGAACTCCTTTTAACCCCACTCACCACTCACCAATTACCACTCATCATTCACTCCATTTCACTTCCAATTCTCTTTCTAATTCTCTCTCAATACACACACACACACACTCTATTATGAACATATTTTTCCAGTAGTTAATCATCATCTTCATCAAAAATCACTTCAAGAATCAAGCTATAATCATCATAGGAAGAACACTTCAAGAACACTTCAAAAATCCCTTCAAGTTTACTAATTTACTTCCAAGCTTTCTAATCCATTCCAAGTAATCATCTAAGATCAAGAAACCTTTGTTATATACAGTAGGTTATCTTTCTTATTCAAGGTAATATTCATATTCAAACTTTGATTCAATTTCTATAACTATAAACTATCTTAATTCGAGTAAAAATCTTACTTGAACTTGTTTTTGTGTCATGATCCTACTTCAAGAACTTTCAAGCCATTCAAGATCCTTTGAAGCTAGATCATTTCTTGTCACTTCCAGTAGGTTTACCTACTAAACTTGAGGTAGTAATGATGTTCATAACATCATTCGATTCATATATATAAAACTATCTTATTCGAAGGTTTAAACTCGTAATCACTAGAACATAGTTTAGTTAATTCTAAACTTGTTCGCAAACAAAAGTTAATCCTTCTAACTTGACTTTTAAAATTAACTAAACACATGTTCTATATCTATATGATATGCTAACTTAATGATTTAAAACCTGAAAACACGAAAAACACCGTAAAACCGGATTTACGCCGTCGTAGTAACACCGCGGGCTGTTTTGGGTTAGTTAATTAAAAACTATGATAAACTTTGATTTAAAAGTTGTTATTCAGAGAAAATGATTTTTATTATGAACATGAAACTATAACCAAAAATTATGGTTAAACTCAAAGTGGAAGTATGTTTTCTAAAATGGTCATCTAGACGTCGTTCTTTCGACTGAAATGACTACCTTTACAAAAATGACTTGTAACTTATTTTTCCGACTATAAACCTATACTTTTTCTGTTTAGATTCATAAAATATAGTTCAATATGAAACCATAGCAATTTGATTCACTCAAAACGGATTTAAAATGAAGAAGTTATGGGTAAAACAAGATTGGATAATTTTTCTCATTTTAGCTACGTGAAAATTGGTAACAAATCTATTCCAACCATAACTTAATCAACTTGTATTGTATATTATGTAATCTTGAGATACCATAGACACGTATACAATGTTTCGACCTATCATGTCGACACATCTATATATATTTCGGAACAACCATAGACACTCTATATGTGAATGTTGGAGTTAGCTATACAGGGTTGAGGTTGATTCCAAAATATGTATAGTTTGAGTTGTGATCAATACTGAGATACGTATACACTGGGTTGTGGATTGATTCAAGATAATATTTATCGATTTATTTCTGTATATCTAACTGTGGACAAGTAGTCGTAGGTTACTAACGAGGACAGCTGACTTAATAAACTTAAATCATCAAAATATATTAAAAGTGTTGTAAATATATTTTGAACATACTTTGATATATATGTATATATTGTTATAGGTTCGTGAATCAACCAGTGGCCAAGTCTTACTTCCCGACGAAGTAAAAATCTGTGAAAGTGAGTTATAGTCCTACTTTTAAAATCTAATATTTTGGGATGAGAATACATGCAGGTTTTATAAATGATTTACAAAATAGACACAAGTACGTGAAACTACATTCTATGGTTGAATTATCGAAATCGAATATGCCCCTTTTTATTAAGTCTGGTAATCTAAGAATTAGGGAACAGACACCCTAATTGACGCGAATCCTAAAGATAGATCTATTGGGCCTAACAAACCCCATCTAAAGTACCGGATACTTTAGTACTTCGAAATTTATATCATATCCGAAGGGTGTCCCGGAATGATGGGGATATTCTTATATATGCATCTTGTTAATGTCGGTTACCAGGTGTTCACCATATGAATGATTTTTATCTCTATGTATGGGATGTGTATTGAAATATGAAATCTTGTGGTCTATTGTTACGATTTGATATATATAGGTTAAACCTATAACTCACCAACATTTTTGTTGACATTTTAAGCATGTTTATTCTCAGGTGATTATTAAGAGCTTTCGCTGTCGCATACTTAAATAAGGACGAGATTTGGAGTCCATGCTTGTATGATATTGTGTAAAAACTGCATTCAAGAAACTTATTTTGTTGTAACATATTTGTATTGTAAACCATTATTTAATGGTCGTGTGTAAACAGGATATTTTAGATTATCATTATTTGATAATCTACGTAAAGCTTTTTAAACCTTTATTGATGAAATAAAGGTTACGGTTTGTTTTAAAATGAATGCAGTCTTTGAAAAACGTCTCATATAGAGGTCAAAACCTCGCAACGAAATCAATTAATATGGAACGTTTTTAATCAATAAGAACGGGACATTTCAGTTGGTATCCGAGCGTTGGTCTTAGAGAACCAGAATTTTGCATTAGTGTGTCTTATCGAGTTTGTTAGGATGCATTAGTGAGTCTGGACTTCGACCGTGTTTACTTGAAAAATGATTGCTTAACAAATTTTGTTGGAAACTATATATTTTTAACATGTGAATATTATGTGATATATTAATCTCTTAACGCGTTTGATATTATGTGATAGATGTCAACCTCTAGAACAAGTCCCATTGACTCACCTAATAATAATGAAGAGTCAAATGTAAATTGGAATGATTCGTGGACTGATTCACAAGTTCCCGAAGAGGAACCGGAAGAAGAGTCGGAACCGGAAGAAGAATCGGAACCGGAAGAAGAATCGGAACCGGAAGAAGAATCGGAATCGGATGAAGAAATAGAACCGGTGGGGGAAATAATAAAACGGTTAAGTAAAAGAAAATCCTCAACCAACCGACCAAGGTTAATTATGGTCAATGGTGTTTCCGCCAAGGAAGCATAATATTGGGAGGATTACCAATTCTCCGATGAATCGGATTCTGACGAGAATTCCGATGATGTTATAGAAATTACCCCAACTGATTTTAAAAAGGCAAAAGAAAATAATAAGGGAAAGGGCATAAAAATAGAGAAATCTAATTCCAACCCCGATGAACTTTATATGTATCGTCAACCCTCAAAGTCCTTAAGTTGTAACAATGACCCGGGAACCTCTAAACCACCAGGTTTTTCTAAACCAATGTGGATAACGACGGCTCATATTAGGATAACATCATATATCCCTAGAAACTTGGCAAAACGAACCAAAACCGAAGAAGAAGAAACAAGCGAGTCGGAATAAGATAGTTGTATTCGTGTGGTGTAATATAAGTAATATAGTGTGCTTATGCTTTATGATATATGTAAAAATTGCTTGTATTAATAAGTATTTTTTTTTATGAATCTAACTCTTGTCTATTTTACAGTATAAAAACACAAAATGGATAGACAACCCAATATTTTAAGAGACCTACCCGGAGACATGATTGATGAAATCTTGTCTAGAGTCGGTCAGAATTCTTCAGCACAACTATTTAAGGCGAGATCAGGTTGTAAGACATTCGAAGAACGTTCCAAGAATGCCTTGGTTTATAAAAGGCTTTCGTTCGAAAGATGGGGGATATCACATTGGGAAATCCATAAGTTACGATGTGTTTACTTTGACGCATATATTGCGGGGAACCCAAATGCTATTTTACGCAATGGGTTAAGAAATTATTTTGACTCAATATATCCGAATATTGGACTTCGTGATTTAGAAAAAGTGGCTAACATGCAACATAAAGAAGCATGTTATGCTTACGGATTAGTAATGTTCGCTTCTCACCAAATTGAGAACAAGAACATCGGCCTACAACTATTAAACAAAACGTTCCCACAAGTGACGGAGTCGGTAATTGGGGTAAGAAATGAGGTTTTTAGATTGTTACGGGACTGTTGGACATTACGTAACCCTCGTTCCTTTGACGACATTACAACACGCTGTCTTATCAACGGCCATAACAGTTATGTTCCACAAGACCAAGGATGGGAAGTAGTCCTAGTAAAACCAGAATGCATGACTTGTTTCTGGACGTATAAATTACGTGTCTTTATTGCCTTTGCTGAACGACTTGTGTACTAGCTAGAATTATCTTCACAACTATCTTGTATCAAAGTTATTGTGTGCTATATTTCATGCTTTATGTAAAATAAGCGGTATTGTAAGTTTGTAAAATATTGTATAAAAGTTTGAACGCGAAATATTATTATAATCAGTTTTTCATATAGAATTGTAGTAGTTGAATTGTATATTAGCTACTAAGTATGAACTTAACGGGTAGGTACTACCCGAATTTAAACTTATAAAACGCTAATATGAAGAAAAAGCTTTTATAAATGAGTTCATATTATGCTACGAAATACTATTAACTACTCTTAATATTCTGTATGATTAACTTGTTCCATTTGACTATTTTGAAGGAAATGGCACCGACTACTCGACACACTGTGAATATGAATGAAGAGGAATTCCGTACTTTTCTAGCTTCAAACATAGCCGCAGTACAGGCTGCGCTACATACCAACAATAACCTTGGATATAGCAGTACAGGAAATCGTGTAGGATGCACCTACAAAGAATTCACTGCCTGCAAACCTTTGGAATTTGATGGAACCGAAGGACCGATCGGATTGAAACGGTGGACCGAGAAGGTCGAATCGGTGTTTGCCATAAGTAAGTGTACTAAAGAGGACAAAGTGAAGTACGCTACGCATACCTTCACAGGTTCTGCGTTAACATGGTGGAATAACTATCTAGAGCAAGTGGGACAAGACGATGCGTACGCACTACCGTGGTCAGCATTCAAGCACTTGATGAACGAGAAGTACCGTCCCAGAACCGAGGTCAATAAGCTCAAGACAGAACTTAGAGGGTTACGAACCCAAGGATTTGATATTACCACGTACGAAAGACGATTCACAGAATTGTGCCTATTGTGTCCGGGAGCATTCGAAGATGAGGAAGAGAAGATCGACGCGTTTGTGAAAGGATTACCGGAAAGAATCCAAGAAGATATAAGTTCACACGAGCCCGCCTCCATACAACAGGCATGTAGAATGGCTCACAAACTAGTGAACCAGATTGAAGAAAGAATTAAAGAACAGACTGCTGAAGAGGCCAATGTGAAGCAAGTCAAAAGAAAGTGGGAGGAAAACAGTGATAAGAATCACCAATACAACAACAACAGCAATTACAACAATAATCGCAACAATTATCTCAACAATCGCAACATCAATCGCAACTACAACAAACGGCCCAACAACAACAACAACAACAACAACAACAACAACAACATCAACTACAACAATCATCCCAACAACAATAATAACCGTAACAATAACAACAATCAGAAGCAGCTATGCCAAAGGTGTGAAAAGTATCACTCGGGGTTCTGCACCAAATTTTGCAACAAGTGTAAAAGAAATGGTCATAGCGCGGCGAAGTGTGAGGTCTACGGACCAGGGGTTAATAGAACGAAAGGAACAAATGGTGTCGGAACGAGTAATGGCGGAGCAAGTAGTGTCGGAGCAAGTTATGCCAATGTAGTTTGTTATAAATGTGGAAAACCGGGCCACATTATTAGAAATTGCCCGAACCAGGAGAACACGAATGGACAAGGCCGCGGAAGAGTTTTCAATATTAATGCGGCAGAGGCACAGGAAGACCCGGAGCTTGTTACGGGTACGTTTCTTATTGACAATAAATCTGCTTACGTTTTATTTGATTCGGGTGCGGATAGAAGCTATATGAGTAGAGATTTTTGTGCTAAATTAAGTTGTCCATTGACGCCTTTGGATAGTAAATTTTTACTCGAATTAGCAAATGGTAAATTAATTTCAGCAGATAATATATGTCGAAATCGAGAAATTAAACTGGTTAGCGAAACATTTAAGATTGACTTGATACCAGTAGAGTTAGGGAGTTTTGATGTGATAATCGGTATGGACTGGTTGAAAGAAGTGAAAGCAGAGATCGTTTGTTACAAAAATGCAATTCGCATTATACGAGAAAAAGGAAAACCCTTAATGGTGTACGGAGAAAAGGGCAACACGAAGCTACATCTTATTAGTAATTTGAAGGCACAAAAACTAATAAGAAAAGGTTGCTATGCTGTTCTAGCACACGTCGAAAAAGTACAAACTGAAGAAAAGAGCATCAATGATGTTCCCATTGCAAAAGAATTTCCCGATGTATTTTTGAAAGAATTACCGGGATTACCCCCACATCGATCCGTTGAATTTCAAATAGATCTTGTACCAGGAGCTGCACCAATAGCTCGTGCTCCTTACAGACTCGCACCCAGCGAGATGAAAGAACTGCAAAGCTAATTACAAGAACTTTTAGAGCATGGTTTCATTCGACCAAGCACATCACCGTGGGGAGCTCCTGTTTTGTTTGTCAAGAAGAAAGATGGTACATTCAGGTTGTGTATCGACTACCGAGAGTTGAACAAACTTACCATCAAGAACCGCTACCCACTACCGAGAATCGATGACTTATTTGATCAATTACAAGGTTCGTCTGTTTATTCAAAGATTGACTTACGTTCCGGGTATCATCAAATGCGGGTGAAAGAAGATGATATTCCAAAGACTGCTTTCAGAACACGTTACGGTCATTACGAGTTTATGGTCATGCCGTTTGGTTTAACTAATGCACCAGCTGTGTTCATGGACCTTATAAACCGAGTGTGTGGACCATACCTTGACAAGTTTGTCATTGTTTTCATTGATGACATACTTATTTACTCAAAGAATGACCAAGAACACGGTGAACATTTGAGAAAGGTGTTAGAAGTATTGAGGAAGGAAGAATTGTACACTAAGTTTTCAAAGTATGCATTTTGGTTGGAAGAAGTTCAATTCCTCGGTCACATAGTGAACAAAGAAGGTATTAAGGTGGATCCGGCAAAGATAGAAACTGTTGAAAAGTGGGAAACCTCGAAAACTCCGAAACACATACGCCAGTTTTTAGGACTAGCTGGTTACTACAGAAGGTTCATCCAAGACTTTTCCAGAATAGCAAAACCCTTGACTGCATTAACGCATAAAGGGAAGAAATTTGAATGGAATGATGAACAAGAGAAAGCGTTTCAGTTATTGAAGAAAAAGCTAACTACGACACCTATATTGTCATTGCCTGAAGGGAATGATGATTTTGTGATTTATTGTGATGCATCAAAGCAAGGTCTCGGTTGTGTATTAATGCAACGAACGAAGGTGATTGCTTATGCGTCTAGACAATTGAAGATTCACGAACAAAATTATACGACGCATGATTTGGAATTAGGCGCGGTTGTTTTTGCATTAAAGACTTGGAGGCACTACTTATATGGGGTCAAAAGTATTATATATACCGACCACAAAAGTCTTCAACACATATTTAATCAGAAACAACTGAATATGAGGCAGCGTAGGTGGATTGAATTATTGAATGATTACAACTTTGAGATTCGTTACCACCCGGGGAAGGCAAATGTGGTAGCCGATGCCTTGAGCAGGAAGGACAGAGAACCCATTCGAGTAAAATCTATGAATATAATGATTCATAATAACATTACTACTCAAATAAAGGAGGCACAACAAGGAGTTTTAAAAGAGGGAAATTTAAAGGATGAAATACCCAAAGGATCGGAGAAGCATCTTAATATTCGGGAAGACGGAACCCGGTATAGGGCTGAAAGGATTTGGGTACCAAAATTTGGAGAGATGAGAGAAATGGTACTTAGAGAAGCTCATAAAACCAGATACTCAATACATCCTGGAACGGGGAAGATGTACAAGGATCTCAAGAAACATTTTTGGTGGCCGGGTATGAAAGCCGATGTTGCTAAATACGTAGGAGAATGTTTGACGTGTTCTAAGGTCAGAGCTGAGCATCAGAAACCATCAGGTCTACTTCAATAACCCGAAATCCCGGAATGGAAATGGGAAAACATTACCATGGATTTCATCACTAAATTGCCAAGGACTGCAAGTGGTTTTGATACTATCTGGGTAATAGTTGATCGTCTCACCAAATCAGCACACTTCCTACCAATAAGAGAAGATGACAAGATGGAGAAGTTAGCATGACTGTATTTGAAGGAAGTCGTCTCCAGACATGGAATACCAATCTCTATTATCTCTGATAGGGATGGCAGATTTATTTCAAGATTCTGGCAGACATTACAGCAAGCATTAGGAACTCGTCTAGACATGAGTACTGCCTATCATCCACAAACTGATGGGCAGAGCGAAAGGACAATACAAACGCTTGAAGACATGCTACGAGCATGTGTTATTGATTTCGGAAACAGTTGGGATCGACATCTACCGTTAGCAGAATTTTCCTACAACAACATCTACCATTCAAGCATTGAGATGGCACCGTTTGAAGCACTTTATGATAGAAAGTGCAGGTCTCCGATTTGTTGGAGTGAAGTGGGGGATAGACAGATTACGGGTTCAGAGATTATACAAGAAACTACCGAGAAGATCATCCAAATTCAACAACGGTTGAAAACCGCCCAAAGTCGACAAAAGAGCTACGCTGACATTAAAAGAAAAGATATAGAATTTGAAATTGGAGAGATGGTCATGCTTAAAGTTGCACCTTGGAAAGGCGTTGTTCGATTTGGTAAACGAGGGAAATTAAATCCAAGGTATATTGGACCATTCAAGATTATTGATCGTGTCGGACCAGTAGCTTACCGACTTGAGTTACCTCAACAACTCGCGGCTGTACATAACACTTTCCACGTCTCGAATTTGAAGAAATGTTTTGCTAAAGAAGATCTCACTATTCCGTTAGATGAAATCCAAATCAACGAAAAACTTCAATTCATCGAAGAACCCGTCGAAATAATGGATCGTGAGGTTAAAAGACTTAAGCAAAACAAGATACCAATTGTTAAGGTTCGATGGAATGCTTGTAGAGGACCCGAGTTCACCTGGGAGCGTGAATATCAGATGAAGAAGAAATACCCGCATCTATTTCCAGAAGATTCGTCAACACCTTCAACAGCTTAAAATTTCGGGACGAAATTTATTTAACGGGTAGGTACTGTAGTGACCCGAACTTTTACATGTTTATATATATATTAATTGAGATTGATATTTACATGATTAAATGTTTTCAACATGTTAAGCAATCAAACTTGTTAAGACTTGATTAATTGAAATATGTTTCATATAGACAATTGACCACCCAAGTTGACCGGCGATTCACGAACGTTAAAACTTGTAAAAACGACATGACGATATATATATGGATATACATATGGTTAACATGAGATTATGATAAGTAAGTATCTCCATAAGTATATTAACAATGAGTTATATACATATAAACAAGACTACTAACTTATGGATTTCGAAACGAGACATATATGTAACGATTATCGTTGTAACGACATTTAAATGTATATATATCATATTAAGATATATTAATATATCATAATATCATGATAATATAATAATTTAACATCTCATTAGATATAATAAACAATGGGTTAACAACATTAATTGAGATCGTTAACTTAAAGGTTTCAAAACAACACTTACATGTAACGACTAACGATGACTTAACGACTCAGTTAAAATGTATATACATGTAGTGTATTTAGATGTATTAAAATACTTTTGGAAGACTTCAAGAAATATATCAAAACACTCATACTTAACGAAAATGGTTACAGTTACTTTCCCATTCTTTTCTTTCATCAAGAATTCTAGTCGTATTCTTACCCGTATTATACACAGCTTCAAAATGTACTTACTATGGGTATATACCAATAGGAACTAGCATGGGATTCCACTCTTGATTATGTCATGTATGACTAATCAATTTTAACTTCTACCATGAGCTAGTCAACTAACTAGAACTCCTTTTAACCCCACTCACCACTCACCAATTACCACTCATCATTCACTCCATTTCACTTCCAATTCTCTTTCTAATTCTCTCTCAACACACACACACACTATTATGAACGTATTTTTTCAGTAGTTAATCATCATCTTCATCAAAAATCACTTCAAGAATCAAGCTATAATCATTATAGGAAGAACACTTCAAGAACACTTCAAAAATCCCTTCAAGTTTACTAATTTACTTCCAAGCTTTCTAATCCATTCCAAGTAATCATCTAAGATCAAGAAACCTTTGTTATATACAGTAGGTTATCTTTCTTATTCAAGGTAATATTCATATTCAAACTTTGATTCAATTTCTATAACTATAAACTATCTTAATTCGAGTAAAAATCTTACTTGAACTTGTTTTTGTGTCATGATCCTACTTCAAGAACTTTCAAGCCATTCAAGATCCTTTGAAGCTAGATCATTTCTTGTCACTTCCAGTAGGTTTAACTACTAAACTTGAGGTAGTAATGATGTTCATAACATCATTCGATTCATATATATAAAACTATCTTATTCGAAGGTTTAAATTCGTAATCACTAGAACATAGTTTAGTTAATTCTAAACTTGTTCGCAAACAAAAGTTAATCCTTCTAACTTGACTTTTAAAATTAACTAAACACATGTTCTATATCTATATGATATGCTAACTTAATGATTTAAAACCTGAAAACACGAAAAACACCGTAAAACCGGTTTTACGCCGTCGTAGTAACACCGCGGGCTGTTTTGGGTTAGTTAATTAAAAACTATGATAAACTTTGATTTAAAAGTTGTTATTCTGAGAAAATGATTTTTATTATGAACATGAAACTATATCCAAAAATTATGGTTAAACTCAAAGTGGAAGTATGTTTTCTAAAATGGTCATCTAGACGTCGTTCTTTCGACTGAAATGACTACCTTTACAAAAACGACTTGTAACTTATTTTTTCGACTATAAACCTATACTTTTTCTGTTTAGATTCATAAAATAGAGTTCAATATGAAACCATAGCAATTTGATTCACTCAAAACGGATTTAAAATGAAGAAGTTATGGGTAAAACAAGATTGGATAATTTTTCTCATTTTAGCTACGTGAAAATTGGTAACAAATCTATTCCAACCATAACTTAATCAACTTGTATTGTATATTATGTAATCTTGAGATACCATAGACACGTATACAATGTTTTGACCTATCATGTCGACACATCTATATATATTTCGGAACAACCATAGACACTCTATATGTGAATGTTGGAGTTAGCTATACAGGGTTGAGGTTGATTCCAAAATATGTATAGTTTGAGTTGTGATCAATACTGAGATACGTATACACTGGGTCGTGGATTGATTCAAGATAATATTTATCGATTTATTTCTGTATATCTAACTGTGGACAAGTAGTTGTAGGTTACTAACGAGGACAGCTGACTTAATAAACTTAAAACATCAAAATATATTAAAAGTGTTGTAAATATATTTTGAACATACTTTGATATATATGTATATATTGTTATAGGTTCGTGAATCAACCAGTGGCCAAGTCTTACTTTCCGACGAAGTAAAAATCTTTGAAAGTGAGTTATAGTCCCACTTTTAAAATCTAATATTTTGGGATGAGAATACATGCAGGTTTTATAAATGATTTACAAAATAGACACAAGTACGTGAAACTACATTCTATGGTTGAATTATCGAAATCGAATATGCCCCTTTTTATTAAGTCTGGTAATCTAAGAATTAGGGAACAGACACTCTAATTGAAGCGAATCCTAAAGATAGATCTATTGGGCCTAACAAACCCCATCCAAAGTACCGGATGCTTTAGTACTTCGAAATTTATATCATATCCGAAGGGTGTCCCGGAATGATGGGGATATTCTTATATATGCATCTTGTTAATGTCGGTTACCAGGTGTTCACCATATGAATGATTTTTATCTCTATGTATGGGATGTGTATTGAAATATGAAATCTTGTGGTCTATTGTTACGATTTGATATATATAGGTTAAACCTATAACTCACCAACATTTTTGTTGACGTTTTAAGCATGTTTATTCTCAGGTGATTATTAAGAGCTTCCGCTGTCGCATACTTAAATAAGGACGAGATTTGGAGTCCATGCTTGTATGATATTGTGTAAAAACTGCATTCAAGAAACTTATTTTGTTGTAACATATTTGTATTGTAAACCATTATGTAATGGTCGTGTGTAAACAGGATATTTTAGATTATCATTATTTGATAATCTACGTAAAGCTTTTTAAACCTTTATTGATGAAATAAAGGTTATGGTTTGTTTTAAAATGAATGCAGTCTTTGAAAAACGTCTCATATAGAGGTCAAAACCTCGCAACGAAATCAATTAATATGGAACGTTTTTAATCAATAAGAACGGGACATTTCAGCAAGGTACCTTGCGCCTTGCGAGGGCATTTTGTCAAAATTTTTTTTCTTTTGGGCTCTGGTGCAAGGGGACTAAAATATTTGGGCATTTTGGTGATAATCCCCACCAACCCCGAACAAGATTTAAATTCCTCAAGGGCATCGGAAATAATACGAATAGAGTCGATATCAGCATGCGAGAATAAGAACAAGTCATCAGCAAAGCAAAGATTTACAATGTGCTGCTTACTACATTTAGGATGGTACTGAAAGTCACATGCCCGGCTAATATTCTGTTTTAACGTCAACGAGAGCACCTCCACAATAAGAGTAAAAAGATAAGGAGAAATCGGGTCTCCTTGTCTCAAACCCCGTTTACCTTTGAAAAAACCATGGAGCTCCCCATTGAAAAAACCGTGGCACAATGCGGAATACCTCTATCAAGATGATAATTCTTCATGAGCTCCTGGGTGAGCAAAATATTATCCGATATTCGCTGACCCGGAATAAAAGCTGGCTGGTTATCACTTACCATCAGATCCAGACTCGATTTAATGCGATTAGTGATAATTTTACTGATACATTTATAAATAACGTTACAGCAGGAGATCAGCCTGTAACCTGTAACCTGTAACCTTCGCCAGGGTTGCAACTTTCGGCAATAAGGCAATAATAGTATGATTTAATTTAGTAAGAAGCTGACCATTATTAAAGAAGTCTGCAACCGCAACAACCACATCAGAACCAACAATCTCCCACGAGTTCTTAAAGAAAGCAGAAGTGTAGCCATCAGGACCCGGGGATTTAATTTCTCCAATATCAAATATCACATCCTTGATCTCAGTAGCCATAATTGAATGAACCATATGGTTTGCCACATCAACAGATAACTGATTAGTAAATAGGGAAGCAGGCTGTGATATAGGAGAGCAAACATTAGCCGTACCAAGAAAATTCTCATAGTGAGCAACAATCATATTCGGGACAGCTAGACCCTCAATGATACAACTGTTACCATCTATCAACGCCTGAATTCGACTATGGTGCATTCTACCTTTGATCACCTTGTGAAAGTAACCAGAGTTACAGTCACCGACTCTTGGCCATTCAAGAAGAAGCAATAATCACCACTTAAACAATATCAGGATCCCACCCCAAGATTATCCTAGTGCCACACTCACATGAGCTACTATTAAAACTCCAGCTCCAGTGAGGAAACATAGTCGAACAAATATTTGTTTAACTTCTTACTAACAACATGGGATTCCAAAATAGCACAAATGCAAAGATTATTACCCGTAACCACTTCATGAACCTCATTTTGTTTTGGGATGCGGTTCAAACCCCTGATATTCCATGAAGCAAAACTAATCATTTGATACCTGTGACATCGGGAGTGCTTACCCCCTCAGATAATCCTTGAGCCATAAATTGAGCCGTATCATTCAAATCTGGATCAACATCACTATCTTCATCAATAAGGTTCAACTCGATTGTCTTAGCCGCGGGAGGATCCTCATCAATGTTATTTAAGGCAACAAAGGCATTTTCCAAGTGAATCTCTTTTGAATCCATTTCGTCTTTGTTTTTCAGCCCACTCAGTTCACCCGATTTATTTGTATCTACTTTCTTAATTGCATCAGGTTGTTTGACCCTATAGATCACATTTTGTTTTTGTTTTCCAACCACAAAAGCTTCAACAAGTGGCTGTTTATGGTTCCCAACATTTATACCTTTAGATTTACACTTATAGAACAGCTTGAAACCATCATCAGTCTTAGGCGCTTACACTTCCTTTACCTGAACCGACTTCGGGCATTGAACATCTTTATGACTGAATACCTTACAACACGAACATCGTGGAAGTTTCCACTCATATTCAACCGTAACCACATCAATAGTTTTACCTCTTCCCTCAATGTTCGGAGTAGCCACATTTAGCTTTTCCTTTAAGTCAGATTTGGCATCCACTTCCACCATGGCACGAGAAAAGTTCGGCCTTCCCTATGATTCTGCACACATTGTGCTCGTATAAGAGTCTAGCAACATAGGTCTTCCAATCTTAGAGGCAATGGCACTTAAAACCATCTTCAGTGAACCCAGTTAAAGGAACATCATAAAGCTTTAACCATACGGGAATCTTAGTCAAATCTTCTTTCGTCAACGACACATTAGGCGACCATTTATTAAGAATAATAGGGACCGTTCGAATCATCCATGGACCATGCTTTAACACGTCAATCATACCAGATTCAGAGAAGAACTTAAAGAAGTAAAAACCCTTGGCGTTCATCATTGCTTTCTCAATCCCAAACTTCTTCCATGCATTCAAAACATAATGTTGCACCACTGGAAAAGCAAGTCTCTTGCCAAGAAAATATCCGTACAAAGTATTAGAATACCTCGCAGTAGCCTCCATAACTGAAGATAATGGCAGTTCTACATCTATCCCCTCTTCCAACTTAGTATTCGATTCCAAAAGACGAAAGTTTATCTTTGGTTTCTTAACAGAATTGGAAGCACCATGAAAATAAGACATCAAAGGATCCTTTTTTGCTGTCTGGACATTAGTATCATCATTCATATTCAAATTCACAGAAGTAGTCTTAAATTCCATACCTGTGACATGTTCAGTGCCTAGGGTAAAATAGGTCCCCTTTTCTGTCACTATAGGGGAAACCCTAGGTGATTGATCACAACGATTGTCACTACCAGGAACATGAGTAACCCTAGGTGACTCAACATTATGATCAACAATAGATTCACCTGAATACACACTTCTATTATCCTTCACCCCTTGATCATCAAAATTCGCATCAAGGTTATTAACCTGGGAGTTTTTCGGCGGTACCAATGTTTCGTTTTGACTATTTCCGGATTGATTATCGACATCAGTAACGCCAATTTTGCTATTCCTCAAAACCCTAGGAGCCGATTGAACATGTTTCTTCTTCTTCTTCCCACCCGATGATTTACCCATGACCAGAAAAAAACCAACGACGGGAACCAGATAATAACCAAAAAGATAGAAAGAAAAATCGAACTCACCAAGAAAAATCAAAGAGAACGAAGAAGAATCAAGCACGATATGAAGATTTGACTCATGTATCACGATTAATATTACAGGAACATTTTACCACCTCTGCTTATATCTTGTTATTTGTTATTGTACGTATGTGTTGCCCATCTCAAGAATCTCTATATCAGTAGTATGTATCAGAGAATGTCAAAAGGACAACAAAAGAATGAATACGAGCGATAGCTTTAATACTTTCGTTGCAATCTACAACCTTATTTTTCTGCTTTTATGAAATGATACGCCCTCATTAACCTCTGCAAGAGAAGAAAGGGAAAAAAATCCCACAAGATTAGATAACATTAGTGGTAGGTTCAAAGAATAAAACCATAATCAGATGGATGTGATTTGGTCAATTTAAAGTGGCCATTGAATTATCAACTGTTGGCACCTCAAACGGGATTAAATTAACAATGTAATTTGCTAACGTAAAATTACTGTTATAATCATTTGATCCAATTTGGCTCAATGTTATAACTCAATAGAACCGTAATAAAACACAACCCAAACTGAAGTTTTCAAGATCTCTCGTTAAAGGTATCAAAGCTCCCGCTTTCTGCAGTACTCTTTGCAAGAAAACTTCATGTGATATTCATATGAGATGTTTGTCTTTAAACTACCATCAACTCATCAACTGAAACTATTAGTGTCATTTCGCAGAATGTCATAAATTTTTTAAAATGCCGATTACAAATTGCATATGATCATATGGATCACTGAAATATTGTAATTGATATGTTACCACAGGGGAAAAGGTAGAGGAAAATGACATCAAGCTGGAATATTCGTGAAACAGGAATTATATACGAAAGATTGAGTAGTGGGACAAAATCGTTCGTTTGTGCCGGTTGAAATGGATGAGGCTGTTGGATGCACTATTTTAATAATAATCTAATACCTTATTCTTGAGTAAAACGAGTTATATGACTTTTAAATACACTTTGGGCGACTTCTGATCCACTTTCATTGTGGCAAACTATTCACTAGCATCATTACATACAACAACGTGAAAGTGACCGGTGTTGAAAGTGAATGGAGGAGGAGTACACTGTTTAGAGAGGATGAGGGCATTATCAATCCTATTACCTAAACTCACTAACAATAAACCCTTGCACTCACCATCCCTTGAAAACCGTACAATACTGTGGTCTGAAATCACCATCGTTCTCTCAAGGCTGAGTAAGTCGATCTCATTGTTTCAAACTTCAAATTACTGGATCTTTATTTATCGTGCCTTTCGATCGTTCATTTGGATTTGAAAGCCTTTGTGTCAGTATAAATGTGAATTTACTTCGATTTTGAAGTTAATGATTTTATGTTCATATAGATGGATTTTAAGTTAATGATTTGAAAGCCTTTTATCAATATAAATGTGAGGTTGAGTATATATTTAAGTTATTGAAAGCCTTTTGAAGATAATGATTTGAAGGTTATTGTTCACATTGATTTTATGTTTATCAATATAAATATAAATGTTTTGAGTCAGGAATATTAGGAATTAAAGGTCATTCTCGTCATGGGACACGTTTATTGTTTGGATTGAAGGCATCCAATTAACTAGTGTTCAGAAGAAGAGAATTATTGCATCCGTGGTTACTTTACTGTGGGCGTTGTGGCGATTTCGAAACGGTGTTGTGTTTAATGATTCCTTTTGTAATAGGAATAGTCTTTTTGATTTTATTAGATCGTTATCTTTTCGTTGGATTGAAAGTAGGGGTCACTTAGTTTCTAATTGGAACTTATGGCTCGCTACTCCTTTATATTTTCTCTCTTAGCGTCTTGCTAGGGAGCGTTTCTTATATATATATATATATATATTGTTTGGCCATAAAAAAAAAAGGAATATTAGGAATTAAGTGACTGAAATTTCATGGGGGGTGATTCAAAACATCCTTTCAAATTAGGTATTAGGAATGTTAGAATGTAGCATCAAAAGTCAACAAGGTCAAATTACCTTTTTTAGGTAATTTGACTTTAGGATCAGAAGCTGCAAACTTCATCATCTCCCAAATTAGTAATTCACAAGAAGACATCTGCAGCTGGACCAACGGATACAAATCTGACCACAAAACATCATCTTTTCCTTTTATATAAAAGTAGTTCCAAAAAGTGTTATGGAGCCTACTTAAAGTAGAAATAGCTGTTGTAGTTTAGGTGTTTATAAACACTCACAGCAGCATGTAAAAAAACCAATTCAATTGTATCAAATATTTTCAATTCAATTCAAGATCAGTTTTTTAATTCAAAACATGGTATCAGAGCAGTGTTGCTGATCTGGGATCATAGCATACACTCTTAAAATCTCAATCATCTACCAAAATTTAAATGGCTTCCATGCCTAATGAAGGCGGCAGCCCACCATCTATCCAATCCACCCACACAAGCCAAATCAATGATCTTACAAGTCAACTTGCTAGCTTGTTGAGAAACAATATGAGTTTCCAACAACCCAAAATCTCAGACAACCTGAAAATTAGCCTGAATTTAAACAGTTCCAACTATTCTCTATGGTCAAGAATGATGAAGGTAGCCATTGGAGGCAAATCCAAGGCTCTCCTTGCTCATTTGACCACTAACCCACCTGAAAACAACCATGAAACTTATGAACAGTGGGAACAGAAAGACCTAATCGTTTTTTCATGGTTGATTCAAAACATTGAACCAAATCTTGCTAGCAACCTAACATCCTTCTCAACAGCAAAACTATTGTGGGATGCTCTTATTACAACATATAGCAGCGGTGGTGACAAGCTACAAATATATGATTTATATGTTAAAGCTACCAAAATCAAGCAAGGCAACATGAATCTCGAAGAACTTTGGATACGGTTGCAAGGAATCTGGGGAGACCTCGAAATCAAGGATCCAAATCCCATGGAATGTGCAGCCGACATCACAAGGTACAACAAAATTCGTGCTGAACACAAGTTTTTTCAATTTTTAAATGCACTTGACAAAAAGCATGATGCCATCAAAAGAGAACTCCTCCGTTTAAAGCCGTTACCGACGGCGGAGGAGGCATATGCTGTTGTGCGAAAAGAGGCTGCCCACAGGCAAATCTTGGGGTTATCATCGGGTGGTCCTTCAACCGGTCAAGATATTGCAATTGGTTTAGTTGCAAATGACGACAAAAGATGTAGTGACCCGAACTTTTCCATGTTTATATATATTAATTGAGATTGATATTTACATGATTAAATGTTTCCAACATGTTAAGCAATCAAACTTGTTAAGACTTGATTAATTGAAATATGTTTCATATAGACAATTGACCACCCAAGTTGACCGGTGATTCACGAACGTTAAAACTTGTAAAAACTATATGATGACATATATATGGATATATATATAGTTAACATGATACTATGATAAGTAAACATATCATTAAGTATATTAACAATGAACTACATATGTAAAAACAAGACTACTAACTTAATGATTTTTAAACGAGACATATATGTAACGATTATCGTTGTAAAGACATTTAATGTATATATATCATATTAAGAGATATTCATACATGATAATATCATGATAATATAATAATTTAAAATCTCATTTGATATTATAAACATTGGGTTAACAACATTTAACAAGATCGTTAACCTAAAGGATTAAAAACAACACTTACATGTAACGACCAACGATGACTTAACGACTCAGTTAAAATGTATATACATGTAGTGTTTTAATATGTATTTATACACTTTTGAAAGACTTCAATACACTTATCAAAATACTTCTACTTAACAAAAATGCTTACAATTACATCCTCGTTCAGTTTCATCAACAATTCTACTCGTATGCACCCGTATTCGTACTCGTACAATACACAGCTTTTAGATGTATGTACTATTGGTATATACACTCCAATGATCAGCTCTTAGCAGCCCATGTGAGTCACCTAACACATGTGGGAACCATCATTTGGCAACTAGCATGAAATATCTCATAAAATTACAAAAAATATGAGTAATCATTCATGACTTATTTACATGAAAACAAAATTACATATCCTTTATATCTAATCCATACACCAACGACCAAAAACACCTACAAACACTTTCATTCTTCAATTTTCTTCATCTAATTAATCTCTCTCAAGTTCTATCTTCAAGTTCTAAGTGTTCTTCATATATTCTACAAGTTCTAGTTACATAAAATCAAGAGTACTTTCAAGTTTGCTAGCTCACTTCCAATCTTGTAAGGTGATCATCCAACCTCAAGAAATCTTTGTTTCTTACAGTAGGTTATCATTCTAATACAAGGTAATAATCATATTCAAACTTTGGTTCAATTTCTATAACTATAACAATCTTATTTCAAGTGATGATCTTACTTGAACTTGTTTTCGTGTCATGATTCTGCTTCAAGAACTTCGAGCCATCCAAGGATCCGTTGAAGCTAGATCCATTTTTCCCTTTTCCAGTAGGTTTATCCAAGGAACTTAAGGTAGTAATGATGTTCATAACATCATTCGATTCATACATATAAAGCTATCTTATTCGAAGGTTTAAACTTGTAATCACTAGAACATAGTTTAGTTAATTCTAAACTTGTTCGCAAACAAAAGTTAATCCTTCTAACTTGACTTTTAAAATCAACTAAACACATTTTCTATATCTATATGATATGCTAACTTAATGATTTAAAACCTGGAAACACGAAAAACACCGTAAAACCGGATTTACGCCGTCGTAGTAACACCGCGGGCTGTTTTGGGTTAGTTAATTAAAAACTATGATAAACTTTGATTTAAAAGTTGTTATTTTGAGAAAATGATTTTTATTATGAACATGAAACTATATCCAAAAATTATGGTTAAACTCAAAGTGAAAGTATGTTTTCTAAAATGGTCATCTAGACGTCGTTCTTTCGACTGAAATGACTACCTTTACAAAAACGACTTGTAACTTATTTTTCTGACTATAAACCTATACTTTTTCTGTTTAGATTCATAAAATAGAGTTCAATATGAAACCATAGCAATTTGATTCACTCAAAACGGATTTAAAATGAAGAAGTTATGGGTAAAACAAGATTGGATAATTTTTCTCATTTTAGCTACGTGAAAATTGGTAACAAATCTATTCCAACCATAACTTAATCAACTTGTATTGTATATTATGTAATCTTGAGATACCATAGACACGTATACAATGTTTCAACCTATCATGTCGACACATCTATATATATTTCGGAACAACCATAGACACTCTATATGTGAATGTTGGAGTTAGCTATACAGGGTTGGGGTTAATTCCAAAATATATATAGTTTGAGTTGTGATCAATACTGAGATACGTATACACTGGGTCTTGGATTGATTCAAGATAATATTTATCGATTTATTTCTGTACATCTAACTGTGGACAACTAGTTGTAGGTTACTAACGAGGACAGCTGACTTAATAAACTTAAAACATCAAAATATATTAAAAGTGTTGTAAATATATTTTGAACATACTTTGATATATATGTATATATTGTTATAGGTTCGTGAATCAACCAGTGGCCAAGTCTTACTTCCCGACGAAGTAAAAATCTGTGAAAGTGAGTTATAGTCCCACTTTTAAAATCTAATATTTTTGGGATGAGAATACATGCAGGTTTTATAAATGATTTACAAAATAGACACAAGTACGTGAAACTACATTCTATGGTTGAATTATCGAAATCGAATATGCCCCTTTTTATTAAGTCTGGTAATCTAAGAATTAGGGAACAGACACCCTAATTGACGCGAATCCTAAAGATAGATCTATTGGGCCTAACAAACCCCATCCAAAGTACCGGATGCTTTAGTACTTCGAAATTTATATCATATCCGAAGGGTGTCCCGGAATGATGGGGATATTCTTATATATGCATCTTGTTAATGTCGGTTACCAGGTGTTCACCATATGAATGATTTTTATCTCTATGTACGGGATGTGTATTGAAATATGAAATCTTGTGGTCTATTATTATGATTTGATATATATAGGTTAAACCTATAACTCACCAACATTTTTGTTGACGTTTTAAGCATGTTTATTCTCAGGTGATTATTAAGAGCTTCCGACGAGAATTCCGATGATGTTATAGAAATTACCCCAACTGAATTTAAAAAGGCAAAAGAAAATAATAAGGGAAAGGGCATAAAAATAAAGAAATCGAATTCCAACCCCGATGAACTTTATATGTATCGTCAACCCCCGAAGTCCTTAAGTTGTAACAATGACCCGGGAACCTCTAAACCACCAGGATTTTCTAAACCAATGTGGAAAACGACGGCTCGTATTAGGGGAACATCATATATCCCTAGAAACTTGGCAAAAAGAACCAAAACCGAAGAAGAAGAAACAAGCGAGTCGGAATAAGATAGTTGTATTCGTGTGGTGTAATATATGTAATATAGTGTGCTTATGCTTTATGATATATGTAAAAATTGCTTGTATTAATAAGTATTTTTTTTATGAATCTAACTCTTGTCTATTTTATAGTATAAAAACACAAAATGGATAGACAACCCAATATTTTAAGAGACCTACCCGGAGACATGATTGATGAAATCTTGTCTAGAGTCGGTCAGAATTCTTCGGCACAACTATTTAAGGCGAGATCAGTTTGTAAGACATTCGAAGAACGTTCCAAGAATGCCTTGGTTTATAAAAGGCTTTTGTTCGAAAGATGGAGGATATCACATTGGGAAATCCATAAGTTACGATGTGTTTACTTTGACGCATATATTGCGGGGAACCCAAATGCTATTTTACGCAATGGGTTAAGAAATTATTTTGACTCAATATATCCGAATATTGGACTTCGTGATTTAGAAAAAGCGGCTAACATGCAACATAAAGAAGCATGTTATGCTTACGGATTAGTAATGTTCGCTTCTCACCAAAGTGAGAATAAGAACATCGGGCTACAACTATTAAACAAAACGTTCCCACAAGTGACGGAGTCGGTAATTGGGGTAAGAAATGAGGTTTTTAGATTGTTACGGGACTGTTGGACATTACGTAACCCTCGTCCCTTTGACGACGTTACAACACGCTGTCTTATCAACGGCCATAACGGTTATGTTCCACAAGACCAAGGATGGGAAGTAATCCTAGTAAAACCAGAATGCATGACTTGTTTCTGGACGTATGAATTACGTGTCTTTATTGCCTTGACTGAACGACTTGTGTACTAGCTAGAATTATCTTCACAACCATCTTGTATCAAATTTATTGTGTGCTATATTTCATGCTATATGTAAAATAAGCGGTATTGTAAGTTTGTAAAATATTGTGTAAAAGTTTGAACGCGAAATATTATTATAATCAGTTTTTCATATAGAATTGTAGTAGTTGAATTGTATATTAGCTACTAAGTATGAACCTAACGGGTAGGTACTACCCGAATTTAAACTTATAAAACGCTAATATGAAGAAAAAGCTTTTATAAATGAGTTCATATTATGCTACGAAATACTATTAACTACTCTTAATATTCTGTATGATTAACTTGTTCCATTTGACTATTTTGAAGGAAATGGCACCGACTACTCGACACACCGTGAATATGAATGAAGAGGAATTCCGTACTTTTCTAGCTTCAAACATAGCCACAGTACAGGCTGCGCTACATACCAACAATAACCTTGGATCTAGCAGTACAAGAAATTGTGTAGGATGCACCTACAAAGAATTCACTGCCTGCAAACCTTTGGAATTTGATGGAACCGAAGGACCGATCGGATTGAAACGGTGGACCGAGAAGGTCGAATCAGTGTTTGCCATAAGTAAGTGTACTGAAGAGGACAAAGTGAAGTACGCTATGCATACCTTCACAGGTTCTGCGTTAACATGGTGGAATACGTATCTAGAGCAAGTGGGACAAGACGATGCGTACGCACTACCGTGGTCAGCATTCAAGCACTTGATGAAAGAGAAGTACCGTCCCAGAACCGAGGTCAATAAGCTCAAGACAGAACTTAGAGGGTTACGAACCCAAGGATTTGATATTACCACGTACGAAAGATGATTCACAGAATTGTGCCTATTGTGTCCGGGAGCATTCGAAGATGAGGAAGAGAAGATCGACGCGTTTGTGAAAGGATTACCGGAAAGAATCCAAGAAGATATAAGTTCACACGAGCCCGCCTCCATACAACAGGCATGTAGAATGGCTCACAAACTAGTGAACCAGATTGAAGAAAGAATTAAAGAACAGACTGCTGAAGAGACCAATGTGAAGCAAGTCAAAAGAAAGTGGGAGGAAAACGGTGATAAGAATCACCAATACAACAACAGCAATTACAACAATAATCGCAACAATTATCCCAGCAATCGCAACATCAATCGCAACTACAACAAACGGCCCAACAACAACAACAACAACAACAGCAGCAGCAACTACAACAATCATCCCAACAACAATAATAACCGCAACAACAACAACAATCAGAAGCAGCTATGCCAAAGGTGTGAAAAGTATCACTCGGGGTTCTGCACCAAATTTTACAATAAGTGTAAAAGAAATGGTCATAGCGCGGCGAAGTGTGAGGTCTACGGACCAGGGGTTAATAGAACGAAAGGAACAAATGGTGTCGGAACAAGTAATGGCGGAGCAAGTAGTGTCGGAGCAAGTTATGCCAATGTAGTTTGTTATAAATGTGGAAAACTGGGCCACATTATTAGAAATTTCCCGAACCAGGAGAACACGAATGGACAAGGCCGCAGAAGAGTTTTCAATATTAATGCGGCAGAGGCACAGGAAGACCCGGAGCTTGTTACGGGTTTGTTTCTTATTGACAATAAATCTGCTTACGTTTTATTTGATTCGGGTGCGGATAGAAGCTATATGAGTAGAGATTTTTGTGCTAAATTAAGTTGTCCATTGACGCCTTTGGATAGTAAATTTTTACTCGAATTAGCAAATGGTAAATTAATTTCAGCAGATAATATATGTCGGAATCGAGAAATTAAACTGGTTAGCGAAACATTTAAGATTGATTTGATACCAGTAGAGTTAGGGAGTTTTGATGTGATAATCTGTATGGACTGGTTGAAAGAAGTGAAAGCAGAGATCGTTTGTTACAAAAATGCAATTCGCATTATACGAGAAAAAGGAAAACCCTTAATGGTGTACGGAGAAAAGGGCAACACGAAGCTACATCTTATTAGTAATTTGAAGGCACAAAAACTAATAAGAAAAGGTTGCTATGCTGTTCTAGCACACGTCAAGAAAGTACAAACTGAAGAAAAGAGCATCAATGATGTTCCCGTCGCAAAAGAATTTCCCGATGTATTTCCAAAAGAATTACTGGGATTACCCCCACATCGATCCGTTGAATTTCAAATAGATCTTGTACCAGGAGCTGCACCAATAGCTCGTGCTCCTTACAGACTCGCACCCAGTGAGATGAAAGAACTGCAAAGCCAATTACAAGAACTTTTAGAGCGTGGTTTCATTCGACCAAGCACATCACCGTGGGGAGCTCCTGTTTTGTTTGTCAAGAAGAAAGATGGTACATTCAGGTTGTGTATCGACTACCGAGAGTTGAACAAACTTACCATCAAGAACCGCTACCCACTACCGAGAATCGACGACTTATTTGATCAACTACAAGGCTCGTCTGTTCATTCAAAGATTGACTTACGTTCCGGGTATCATCAAATGCGGGTGAAAGAAGATGATATTCCAAAGACTGCTTTCAGAACACGTTACGGTCATTACGAGTTTATGGTCATGCCGTTTGGTTTAACTAATGCACCAGCTGTGCTCATGGACCTTATGAACCGAGTGTGTGGACCATACCTTGACAAGTTTGTCATTGTTTTCATTGATGACATACTTATTTACTCAAAGAATGACCAAGAACACGGTGAACATTTGAGAAAGGTGTTAGAAGTATTGAGGAAGGAAGAATTGTACGCTAAGTTTTCAAAGTGTGCATTTTGGTTGGAAGAAGTTCAATTCCTCGGTCACATAGTGAACAAAGAAGGTATTAAGGTGGATCCGGCAAAGATAGAAACTGTTGAAAAGTGGGAAACCCCGAAAACTCCAAAACACATACGTCAGTTTTTGGGACTAGCTGGTTACTACAGAAGGTTCATCCAAGACTTTTCCAGAATAGCAAAACCCTTGACTGCATTAACGCATAAAGGGAAGAAATTTGAATGGAATGATGAACAAGAGAAAGCGTTTCAGTTATTGAAGAAAAAGGTAACTACGGCACCTATATTGTCATTGCCTGAAGGGAATGATGATTTTGTGATTTATTGTGACGCATCAAAGCAAGGTCTCGATTGTGTATTAATGCAACGAACGAAGGTGATTGCTTATGCGTCTAGACAATTGAAGATTCACGAACAAAATTATACGACGCATGATTTGGAATTAGGCGCGGTTGTTTTTGCATTAAAGACTTGGAGGCACTACTTATATGGGGTCAAAAGTATTATATATACCGACCACAAAAGTCTTCAACACATATTTAATCAGAAACAACTGAATATGAGGCAGCGTAGGTGGATTGAATTATTGAATGATTACGACTTTGAGATTCGTTACCACCCGGGGAAGGCAAATGTGGTAGCCGATGCCTTAAGCAGGAAGGACAGAGAACCCATTCGAGTAAAATCTATGAATATAATGATTCATAATAACCTTACTACTCAAATAAAGGAGGCGCAACAAGGAGTTTTAAAAGAGGGAAATTTAAAGGATGAAATACCCAAAGGATTGGAGAAGCATCTTAATATTCGGGAAGACGGAACCCGGTATAGGGCTGAAAGGATTTGGGTACCAAAATTTGGAGATATGAGAGAAATGGTACTTAGAGAAGCTCATAAAACCAGATACTCAATACATCCTGGAACGGGGAAGATGTACAAGGATCTCAAGAAACATTTTTGGTGGCCGGGTATGAAAGCCGATGTTGCTAAATACGTAGGAGAATGTTTGACGTGTTCTAAGGTCAAAGCTGAGCATCAGAAACCATCAGGTCTACTTGATGTCGAACGAGGTGTATATAAAATAGTATTATTTTTAGTGCGAAAATACTATTAAATACGATATAATTTTACACAAGATATTTATTTATTTATAGAATGGATATACTTAAACCTTGCTACAACACTTATAGGCAGTGTACCTAATCGTACAGTAGTGTAGTTTTTAGTAAGTCCGGTTCGTTCCACAGGGAAATCTTTAAACAAAGCTCAACGCTATATTAGTTTACTTTTATAAAAATACAAATATATATATAAGTAATATTATTATTATAAAGGGGGTTTTTACCGTTTAATGACCGGTTTGTCGATTTTAAAACTTTAGTCGCAGTTAAAACCTAATGTAAAATATAAAATAAATACAAGACTTTAAATTAAAGCGTAAAGTAAATAACGATAATGAAATTGCGAATAATAAAAATGCGATAAAATTAAATTGCGATAATTAAAAGTACGATAATTAAAAGTGCGATTAAATAACAATAAATAAAAGTGCGATAATTAGAAGTGCAATTAAATATAAAATAAAGGAAATTAAATATGAAATAAAAGAATTATGCTTATTTAAACTTCCGTAATCATGATGTTTGACGTGTTGATTTTAGTTTTATGCCCATGGGTTAATTGTCCTTTGTCCTGGATTATTTAATATGTCCGTCTGGTTTTTGTCCATAACAGTCCATCAGTCATAAATATAAATTGCAAGTGTCCTTGTCAAATTATTATTATACCCGAAGATAAATATTCCAACTAATTGGGGATTCGAATTGTAACAAGGTTTTAATACTTTGTTTAATGAATACACCAGGTTATCGACTGCGTGTAAACCAAGGTTTTACTACTTTGTTAACAATTACACCAATTACCCTTGAATGTAATTTCACCCCTGTTTTAATTATTCTAGTGGCTATTAATCCATTCCCGTGTCCGGTTAAATGAACGATTATTCGTACATATAAATACCCCGCCCATCGTGTCCGATCGAGTGTATATGGTAATTTATAGGGACGCCCAATTGTAAATCTTTATATTAACATTAACAAACTTTCATTTAGTTAAACAAATATAAAGCCCATTAATAGCCCATAGTCTAATTTCCACAAGTGTCGTTCTTTTGTCCAAACCCCAATTATGGTACAAAGCCCAATTACCCAATTTTAGTAATTAGCCCAACATCATGATTACTTCGTTTTAAATAAGCATAATAATAACTTAGCTACGAGACATTAATATAAAAAGGTTGAACATAACTTACAATGATTAAAAATAGCGTAGCGTTACACGGACAGAATTTCGACTTACACCCTTACAACATTCGCTAACATACCCTTATTATTAGAATTATAATTAAAATTAAAATATAAATATATATATATATATCGTATATATTGAGAGAGATAGAGAAATAAGATATGAAATTTGATCAGAATTCGGTTGGCTTTATAGCCAGAGTTGAAAATTGGGGCTCCGCGACTCGCGGCAAAATGCCCTTAAAACTCCGCGAGTCGCGGAGATATATTTACAGCTCACACCCTTGGAGTTTCTTGCTGCCGACGGTTTTTAATATATATATATAATATATATATAATTAATATAATTAATTATATATTATATTATATTTATATACATAGTTAACTTGTAATTTTTAGTCCGTTGCGTCGAGCGTTAAGAGTTGACTCTGGTCCCGGTTCCGGATTTTCGAACGTCCTCGCGTACAATTTAATATCTTGTACTTTGCGTTTTGAATCTTGTACTCTTGTGATTTCGAGACGTTTCTTATCAATAATTGGAACCTTTTTGATTGTCTTTTGTTCTTTTGAGCTTTTTGGTCGTTTGCGTCTTCAAATCGTCGAATCTGTCTTCTGTCTTCACCTTTTATTATTTAAACGAATATCACTTGTAAATAGAACAATTGCAACTAAAAGCTTGTCTTTCTTGAGGAATAATGCTATGAAATATATGTTCGTTTTTAGCATTATCACTACTTCAACAACCCGAAATCCCAGAATGGAAATGGGAAAACATTACCATGGATTTCATCACTAAATTGCCAAGGACTGCAAGTGGTTTTGATACTATTTGGGTAATAGTTGATCGTCTCACCAAATCAGCACACTTCCTGCCAATAAGAGAAGATGACAAGATGGAGAAGTTAGCACGACTGTATTTGAAGGAAGTCGTCTCCAGACATGGAATACCAATCTCTATTATCTCTGATAGGGATGGCAGATTTATTTCAAGATTCTGGCAGACATTACAGCAAGCATTAGGAACTCGTCTAGACATGAGTACTGCCTATCATCCACAAACTGATGGGCAGAGCGAAAGGACGATACAAACGCTTGAAGACATGCTACGAGCATGTGTTATTGATTTCGGAAATAGTTGGGATCGACATCTACCGTTAGCAGAATTTTCCTACAACAACAGCTACCATTCAAGCATTGAGATGGCGCCATTTGAAGCACTTTATGGTAGAAAGTGCAGGTCTCCGATTTGTTGGAGTGAAGTGGGGGATAGACAGATTACGGGTCCGGAGATTATACAAGAAACTACCGAGAAGATCATCCAAATTCAACAACGGTTGAAAACTGCCCAAAGTCGACAAAAGAGCTACGCTGACATTAAAAGAAAAGATATAGAATTTGAAATTGGAGAGATGGTCATGCTTAAAGTTGCACCTTGGAAAGGCGTTGTTCGATTTAGTAAACGATGGAAATTAAATCCAAGGTATATTGGACCATTCAAGATTATTGATCGTGTCGGACCAGTAGCTTACCGACTTGAGTTACCTCAACAACTCGCGGCTGTACATAACACTTTCCACGTCTCGAATTTGAAGAAATGTTTTGCTAAAGAAGATCTCACTATTCCGTTAGATGAAATCCAAATCAACGAAAAACTCCAATTCATCGAAGAACCCGTCGAAATAATGGATCGTGAGGTTAAAAGACTTAAGCAAAACAAGATACCAATTTTTAAGGTTCGATGGAATGCTCGTAGAGGACCCGAGTTCACCTGGGAGCGTGAAGATCAGATGAAGAAGAAATACCCACATCTATTTCCAGAAGATTCGTCAACACCTTCAACAGCTTAAAATTTCGGGACGAAATTTATTTAACGGGTAGGTACTGTAGTGACCTGAACTTTTCCATGTTTATATATATTAATTGAGATTGATATTTACAACTACTGCTTTACTAGTATTTTTAATGGTAACCAAGTGTATAAAGTAAAAAATTTTTTAAACTCCGAAAGAATTTAACCCCTTCCCACACTTAAGATCTTGCAATGCCCTCATTTGCAAGAAATCAGTAACAATTTAAATTATTGAGGGTGATTTGTGTGAAAATGATTAAATTTTTACCAAAGTTTCCAAATATATTGGCGTTTGTTTGCTGAATGATAAATGGTGCACATCATTTGTTCATTCCGTCTTGTTGTTATTTCACATGTATTTTGCATCTTGTCGTCAAAATTAGTTGCTTTTGCTGAACTTAATGCCAGTCTTTGAAAATGCGTTGTTTTACCCTGTTGTGTACATAAGATAAACTGCAAACATATATACATATTTTTGAAGTTTGGTTTATTACCCCACATTCAAAAATTATTAAAATCTAAGAATAAAAGTTAGATAATTATAAAAATGATTACAATATTAACAAAAATATTAAATGTATCAATAATTACAAATTACAAAATAATAAAAAATAATAAGTAAACTAAGGATGATATTGGTACCAATAGGGGTTCCACGCATAACCATAAGTGCTATAGAATGCTTCGGCAGGGTCATACGTAGGATATGGTGGCTGCATCTCTATCGACCAAGGAGGGAAGATAGGTTTCGGTGTAGGAATATAGTTTCTACCTATATGTTGGCAATGCGCTATGATCTGGTTCTGATGAACTTGCCAATCTTCAAATGCTCTCTGTCTAGCATTTTCGTATTCCTGAGAAGCTATAAACCTATGCATTTCTTGCATCTCATTCCCCCCTCCTACATTACCTTGTTCCTGGTTTCTCTCTACCTGTGGATGTCTACCATTGTATCGTACTGCGGCGTTATTTTGCCGCTTCAAAACTTTTGCACCATGGTATACATTTAAACCTATAGTGTCGCGGGGTTCCGGCTCTTCTACTAATAATCCCCCCCGACTTATATCCACACCGAGATATTCACCAATCAAAGTAATAAAAATACCACCTCCTATTATGCTATGTGGACGCATCCCCCGAACCATAGCTGATAAATAATAACCCACACAATATGGTATAATTACAGCGCTGTGTGGGTCTCGAATACACATATGGTAAAACAAATCTTGTTCATTTACCTTTTCTTTGTTTTTACCCCTTTGTGTAATCGAATTAGCTAAAAACCTATGTATTACTCTTAATTCGGCTCTATCTATATCCAAATAAGAGTAGTTTCCCCCCTTTGAAACGGTGATGGCTTGTCATTTGACTCCACACACCGTGTGTATCAAAATTCTCATCTATCTTTCTACCGTTTAGTATCAATCCTCTACAATCGGCAGACGCTAACTCCTCAGGCGTATATATACGTAAAGCCTGAGCCATGTCCAGTAAAGACATGTGGCGCATCGAACCGCCTAACAAAAATCTAATAAAAGAACGATCGGTTAAACTAGCTACCCGATCATTCAACTCTATACTACATAACAACTCTTCACACCATACTTTATATACAGGTCTGCGTATGGTGAATAAACATATCCAGTCATTAAAAGAAGAATTACCATACCTCTGTACAAGTAATTCCCTAATTGGCCCGGCCAATTCTACAGCTTCTAAGGGTCCCCATTCTATGACCCTCGGTACCTCAACAACCTTAGAGTGAAGAGTATGCAAACCCCGTTGATATTTTGGATAATCTATCCAAAGTCTGTCAAATCTCAGGTTCGGGTGCAACTGTTCCAAGTGCATATCTGAAAAGGTCATGACTGGATGAGGTACATCCTGCTTGTAGTAGTTATCTACCTCCTGTTGTTCCAAGTTCTCAGCAGGAGCATGGCGGGCTTGGGATGAAGATTCACCCCTTTCATTCTGCAAAACACATCAAACACAAATTTTGTGCATCCAAATATGCATTAGTGTCAGCAAAATCATCAATCAAAATAATTACAATGACATTATCAATTTATATCAAACTTAAGCTTATTTTCACATTTTTATCAAATCTACACTTTTTCAAATAAGCATATACGAAAATTTTCGCCAAGTTCATAAGCATTCAACTCAAATAACATGTCAAAATAATCATTACTAGCAAATAAACAAGTCTCAAATGGCATTATCTTTCAAAAATCAAGTTCATGAATTTTGGACTTGAAAAAGTCCACTTTAATTCTCAAAATCATGTTTAGGCTCAAAGTTTGGATCATTTAACTACCTAGACATGTTACACTACTCAATTTAGCAACAATTCATGACAAAAATCAGCCATAACCTGTTTATATCAAAAAGCCCCAAATTGCTCAAGAACACAAACCCTAGATTATTCAAAATTTGAAGTTTAAGGCTTCTAATCATGTTAAACAGCATCAATCTAGGTTATACAAGCATAATACATAAACAATTTAAGTCTAATTACACTAAAAAGCATCAAAATCAAATTGGGTAAAAATTAGCTCAAGAACACTAAAATTCGAATTAAATGGTGTTTAGGTGTAGAAATTTACCGTTTTTCTTGAGTAGTTCTTAGATATCATCCTTCTCAACATGATTTTAGCAAAAAATTTGGTGATTAACGGTTAAAAATTGGGATTTTTGGGGGTGATTTTCGGGTTTTTTCGGGTTCTTTTTCGCAGTATTTTTCTGTGTTTTTGTTTGTGGGAGTGAACTGATCGTTTGCAGCTCTTATTTTTTTTTCTGTAATCCGGTCTCTCCGCGAGTCGCGGAGGTTTTGTACTTCAAACTCCGAGAGTCGCGGAGTTTACTCTTTTTTTTTTTATTTTTTTTTATTTTATAATCTTTAACTTATAAAACAATTAAGAAATTAATTTTAAAATTTTGTTTCCCTTGTTATTTAGGACGAGGTCGTTTCGGAATGATGTCCTAGTCCGTCCTTCGACAAAATTTTTAAAATTTGTCTTTTTGTAGCGATTGTTTTAAAAGCTAAGATTTTTGGGTTTTTTTAATGTTTTTGGCATACTTTAAATCAATAAGATTAAAAATAATGATAATAAAAGTTCTCGTCCCTCCCTCGGGTAAAGCAATTTCGGTTCAAAGACCTAGTCTTCAACTTACGACGAATTTTAAAAATCATATTCTTAACTTAATGAGGTAAAGTAAATTTTTGTTTTTAAATTCACACAACTTAAATATAAAATTCAAAATTAATATTAAAAATTCACACCAAACTTAAAATTTGAAATGCATAAAATTAAAAATTCATATTTTAAAAATTAAAAATTCACACCAAACTTAATTTAAAAATTCATAAATTCACACCAAACTTAATTTAAAAATTCATATTATAAATTCATACCAAACTTATATTAATTTTTCAAATATTTACAATTTTAAATATATTATTTTTACAAAATTTACAATATTAATTTAAGATTTAAATATTAATTTTAAAAACATGGTAAAATTTAAAAATCTTTTTGTCTTTTTATCCCACTTTAATCAATCAAATATTATCAAAAATATGCGCCCCTCTTTTCGGTAAAGTAATTTCGGTTCCAAGACCTAATTTAACTCATGACGAATTTTTGAAATATTTTGGGTTGATTGATTAAAGATATTTATACCTTAAGAATAAACGTTAAATTTCGCAGTGATGTAATAAATTTTTGAAGGATATCAATAATTTCGGTCGCCAAACCTAATTTTATTTAATACCAATTTAATACTTTTTAGCGAACAAATTAGCGTTTATTATCAAAAGGTTAAAAATAAAAATAAAAATAAAAACTGTACAGACATACCTGTGAAATAGATTTTTTAGTTATATGATCTATTATATTCATAAGATAGTCGGTTTAATTGGTTTTCCATGGCTGCATAGGCGTAACCTCGAGCATTCATTGTCTTTTCTTCTAAACATATGAACGGTCCGTCTCTGCATAAAGTAACAAATTCGGTATTTGAATATGTTTGATTATTTGAACATTTACCTCCATGTGACCATTTTCCGCATTTGTGACATCTTTCTAGGTGTCGTGCTCTTCTTTTCGCTGCGGATTTTGATTTTCCTTTACCAAATTGTAACTTATTATCTTCGCATCTGGATTCTTTTCTAACTCCGTCCATTCTTTCTCTGATTACTGATACTAATTCACTCGGTAGTATGTCATTATTACGTTTAGTGATCAAAGCGTGTAGCATTAGACCATGGTTTAGTTTACAGGCAGTCTTCATTTCGTAAAAACCTAAAAAAAATAAAAATTCAGAATGGGGGGAGAAGACTAGTTCTTTAGGGTCTGCTAGGGAAAGACCATACGTGTTCCATTTTCGAGAACTACACGAAAACAGACAATCTAACTCTAACAGAAATACATATTATCCTTTAAAGACTTGATTCTCCCCACACTTAGTTAGCTGTGGTGTCGAAATTGTGATTAACTTCGTTGTCGACTTCCATCGGACCATGTATGTAATGTTTAACTCTGTGACCATTAACTTTAAATTCAATCCCATTTGAATTTATCAATTCTATCGTTCCGTATGGGAAAACTCTTTTGACTATGAATGGTCCAGACCATCTTGATTTCAATTTTCCAGGAAATAGCTTGAATCGTGAATTGAAAAGAAGAACTCTGTCTCCTTCTTTAAATTCTTTTGAACTTCTGATTCTTTTATCATGCCATTTCTTCGTTCTTTCTTTATAGATTAATGAATTATCGTATGCTTCATGTCTTAATTCTTCTAATTCGTTTAGTTGACTTAATCGTAGACGTCCGGCTTCATGTAAATCAAGATTACATGTCTTCAAAGCCCAAAATGCTTTGTGTTCAATTTCTACTGGAAGATGACATGCTTTTCCATAAACAAGTCTAAAAGGTGTGGTTCCAATTGGAGTTTTGTAGGCTGTTCTAAAAGCCCAGAGTGCATCCTCCAATTTAATGGACCATTCCTTCGGATTTGATCCTACGGTTTTCTCTAGAATACGTTTTAAAGCTCGGTTTGTATTTTCAACTTGTCCACTTGTTTGTGGATGATATGCGGTGGAGATTTTATGAGTTACTCCATATCTTTTAAGAACTTTCTCAAGTTGATTATTACAGAAATGAGTACCCCGATCACTTATTAAAGCTTTCGGTGTTCCAAACCTTGCAAAAAGACGTTTTAAAAAGTTGACTACAACTCGTGCATCGTTAGTTGGGAGAGCTTGTGCTTCCGCCCATTTAGATACATAATCAATGGCTACGAGTATATATAGATTATTATGAGATTTTGGAAATGGACCAATAAAGTCAATACCCCAAATGTCAAATACTTCACATACTTGGATGACATTTTGTGGCATTTCATCACGTTGACTTATTTTTCCGGCCCTTTGACATGCATCACATGATTTGCAAAGAAGGTGTGCGTCTTTGTAAATTGTAGGCCAATAGAATCCAGCTTCATAAACTTTTCTTGCTGTTAGTTGAGGCCCATAATGCCCTCCTGTTGGTCCTGTGTGACAATGGTTTAAAATTTTACTAGCTTCATCTCCAAATACACATCGGCGTATTATTCCATCGGGACAACTTTTAAACAGATGTGGATCTTCCCAGAAATAGTGTTTTATATCACTGAAGAATTTCTTTCGTCTTTGGTACGATAATCCTTTTTCAAGGAATCCACAAACTAAGTAGTTTGCATAGTCTGCAAACCATGGAATTTCTTTATAATCTATCTTCAATAGATATTCATCAGGAAAGTTGTCTTGTATGGCCGATTCATTCAAAACTTCTAATTCGGGATTTTCAAGACGAGAAAGATGATCAGCGGCGAGATTTTCTCCTCCTCTTTTATCTCGGATTTCAATATCAAACTCTTGTAAGAGTAAGATCCAACGGATTAATCTTGGTTTAGCATCTTGTTTTGAAAATAGGTATCTAAGAGCAGAATGGTCGGTATAGACCACCGTTTTTGCTAGAACGAGATATGATCGAAATTTGTCAAAAGCAAAGACAATAGCAAGGAGTTCTTTTTCAGTGGTTGTATAGTTCGTTTGTGCTCCTTGTAACGTCTTACTAGCATAATATATAGGTTGAAATCGTTTTTCAATCCTTTGTCCTAAAACGGCTCCCATTGCAAAATCACTTGCATCGCACATTAGTTCAAATGGTAGATTCCAATTTGGTGTTATCATGATCGACGCATTAGTGAGTTTTTCTTTAAGAATATTAAAAGATTTGATACATTCATCTGAAAAGATGAATGGCGCATCCTTTTCTAGGAGTTTATTCATAGGAGTGGCAATTTTTGAAAAATCTTTTATGAAACGTCGGTAAAAACCGACATGCCCTAGAAAACTCCTAACTCCTCTAACATTGGTGGGATGTGGAAGTTTAGCAATTACATCTACTTTAGCTCTATCCACTTCAATTCCTTCTTTTGAAATTTTATGTCCAAGAACGATGCCTTCTTTAACCATGAATATGAAGACCCGTCCTTATCCCCCTGGACGGAATCTTCAACAGTTGGTTCCATTGCGATGATCGACTCCAAGTAATGTCTTTAGTATGAGCTAATGCACAGCGGAAGACTTAATTTGTACCTGAGAATAACATGCTTTAAAAATTCAACATAATGTTGGTGAGATATATAGGTTTGATGCTAGCAGCGTTATAACTATGGACCACAAGATTTCATATAAAAAAATATAATACACTCGCAAGTGTATAAAAAGCATTCTAAGTAGTGGGCACCCGGTAACTAGCCTTAACAAGAGTGTGTACCCCTGAGTTATAATAATATGTGCACCGAATCAAGTGCGTTCCGTTAACCTCGAAGTACTAAACACCCGTTCTTCTAGTTTACTAGAACAACATCTGGGTGGGGGTGTAAAACCCGATAGATCTATCTTTAGGATTCGCGCCTACCAGTTCATAAACCAATAGTTAAAGTTACCAAGCTAGGGGATTTTTGATTCAAACCCATGTAGAACGTAATTTTAGTCACTTGTGTCCATAACGTAAAACATTTATAAAAATAGCGCATGTATTCTCAGCCCAAAAATATTTAAAGTTTAAAAGGGGACTATATACTCACCACACTGTATTTTGTAGTAAAAATACATATAACATCATTGAACAAATGTAGGGTTGGCCTCGGATTCACGAACCTATATCATTTGAATATCTATTAAGACATATAATGGAAGTCTCATAATTTCGTTTATTAATTATGTAATATATATATGTGTTTGTAGTTATGTAGATTCTATATTAAATTTTATTTAATACCTATGCTTTATTTATATGCATTATATTTTAAATTATATGTTATTTATCTATTAATATTTATTTATTTAATTATATTAATATATCTATATATATATAATTATATGTTTAGTATTATATATATATATTTAAAAAAAACTATAGTTTGTTATATATAAGTATTTATAATGTTCATAATAATAATACTAACCTAAATGAAATTTTAATAAGTATAATAACTAAAATAAAATAAATGTTAATTTTTGATAAAAATATAGTTTCAATAAAAGTTTTAGTAATGATCATGTTAATAATAATAATAATTCTAATTTTTAATAAACTTGAAAACTACCTTTGAGATCTTAAAAAAAACACGCCAGTGCCGGGACTCGAACCCACAACCTCTCGTTACCCCAACACCACCCCTAACCAATGCTCTGTTATAGTTTTTCTGGTTCAATTCACCCCTGAATTTATATGACCCGTTCGTCCACCAGACTTTGTGTAGTTCGGCCCACAAAGGTATACGGTCCAACGAGAACACGGGCCCAAAATAAAACAGAAAGTGACGGCCTACTATCCTTAATAGCTGGAAAGCAAAAAAAACTCGAGTTTGCAGTACACGATAACATGATTTTTATAATTCACCATCTTGCTTTTTCATGTAATTCTTGTTGTCCGCAATCAGGGAACAAACAGATAATAAATGTATCATTATCATTTGTTGTATCTTACTTTCATTTCCTTTGTCTGCCACCTTTAATTGATCATACTTAATAAAGAGATTGGTGTCCATTTTATAAAAAGTAGTTCACCCACTAATTAATTTGTTGTAAAGTTACCACCTATTTAATATATCATCCATTCACTAATTAGGTGATGTTGTGGGAATTGTTCTCGGATAACCAGAAGCAAGTAACCGAGAAAATATAACTACAAGATGATTCGAACGGTTTAAAGGAGAAAGAAAAAAAAAACGTGGCAGCAACAAAACGGTAGCAGAAGGTTGGGGTTTTACAATGGATCAAGGTGGTGATTTTAACGATGAGAAAGAAGAATAGTGGAGGTTGTGGATAATGGTTTCGGTTAGCAACTAATGGTGGCCGAATAGTTGTGTAGTAGCTAAAGTTTGGGGTGATGAAAATGTTGGTTCAAAAGGTGATGGTCTACGGTTGTCTCTACTATATATAAACAGAAAGATGTTCGTGTACTTGCCTTAATAGCATCGAGTAAGAACAGAATATAAGCATTAGTTGATCGTGGGTTTGTGTTGTATGATCGATGGAAGGAAAAATATAGCAGCGGTTAGGTTGAGAGTTGCAGAAGAGAGATAGTTAGAGAGAGTTGGTTTGCCATGGTGTTGAATTGGATGGTGACCTTCAGTTGTGGTGGTGATAGTCGACGGTGGTCTGGTGATATGATGATGATGGTTGATTCAAGGTGGTGGTCTAAGGTGAACCGAAACAAAACTTAATATATGTGGTGATCAAGAAGATGATGAAGGTTCAATAGTTTCCGGTTGTGAGGTGGCGTGTAGGTGTTTGATGGTGCTATGGGGTCGATGGTTGTACGTTTCAATTGTGGTGAGGTTTAGGCTATCAAAAGTGATTAGCAAGTAGTAGAAGCTGTAAACTTTGATTTTCTGGTTTTTATCCCCACAATTTCAGCAATGTATCTATAATCCAATAATTTCCACGATTACCACAGTGTTATTGTTTGTTTGAATTTGTTTTGTATCTTGGATTGTGTCGACACATGAGATTCGTCCAGTACACAATATATAAAAGAATTGAAAGGTGAAAATGAAAGGTAATAGATTTTGGTTCATGTATGTGATTGAGGTCCACAGATTTACCAATTTGATAGAAAGGAACAAAAATCACCTACAGTTTTTGAAAGAAGAAACTGAATCTAGTCCGTTTTTCCTTTATACGTAATTATTAAATAATATAGATATAGATTATAAAAAAAATCAAGAAACTATTAATGAATAAAAAAAAATACTTATGTTATCAAATAAAATAAAATATTATTACTGTTAATATAAGTAATAATCATCATTCTAATAATAATAGTATTAATAATGATGATAACTATAATTGCTAATAATAATGTTACTAATAATCTTTTTAATGATAATATTAATTATATTACTTTTATAATAATAATAATATTGATATTCTATAATAACGATAATGATTCTAAATGATAATACCTAATAATGATACTAATATTAGTTATAATAATTAAACTATAATTTTGCTACTAGTTATAATAATAATGACATCAACAATATTAATATTAATTTCAAATATACTATATACATTTATATTTAAATATGTATATTTATATTTACATGATTAGTTAAACACAATTGTTTGTGAATCGTCGGGCATGGTCAAAGGGATAATTGATAACATAAATATAAATTTCCAATTTTCTAAAATCAACATTACAGATTTTGCTTATCGTGTCGAAAACATATAGAGTATAAGGTTTAAATTTGGTCGGAAATTTCCGGGTCGTTACAGTACCCAGTCGTTAAAGAAATTTCGTCCTCGAAATTTGGTAGAGGTTGTCACAAATAACAATAGGAATGTTTTCATGACGAATATGAGGTGATAATGGAGTTTTATCATTATTGAGAGGTATAGATAAAACGGTTCGATCAAGTGAAGCGCACGAGTGAAACTATCACAGAAGAGTGAATTGAGTAAATATGGATTCGTTCTAACTGATGACGTGGTTAGGATTGATTTTTGGGATTTAAGGGATTTAAAGAAAATCTTACGTAATAAGATCTGGTTCTTCGGCGATTTAGGAAATCAGGATCTTCTTTGATTAAATGAAATAATCTGTTTCGATTGCTCTGTCGGATATTTTCACTATAAAACTACCCCTTCATTTTCCTTATTTTTCCCGTCCTCGAGTCAAGCGAGTAATGGTCCGGGATTCGTGAATATGAAATTCGAAATGAACATAGCTAATGCTCTCAGAAAGGAATGGTAATGGCACTATTTTAATTTGTTAAATTACCAGAATACCCTGAAAAAGATAGAGCTATCAAGACGATATGTTCCTAATACGTTTGGGGATTGAATAGAATATAAGAGCCGTGTAACATGGCACATGATGACGGTACTGTGTATCATCACATTCCATTAGAAACTTAACATGACTTACTGTAATATAATGAAGTTGATCAAGTTTCATTATATTATACTAGTTCATGCATCAGTTCCCAACACTACTTCAGAACATTCCTATTTTAAACTCGAAGGTTTCAGAATTTAGAAACTAATGCAGTTTCTTTTATGTTATAACACAGATATTACGGAGGGATTCACGATCTCAGATAAGTTGTGAATATATCTTCAGGAATATTGAGGATATTTACAATGAAAGGCACAATGATATCGATGGATAACGAGGAAGATTTGTCTGTAAAGGTTTATAATGAGGAATAGGGTTTTTTTTTACTAACGATTTTAATAGGCACTGAATCGTTTGGATTCTTTGAAGTCGAGTTTAGTTTTCATGATTTGTTCACGGTTCCTTCATACTTTGCTCAACCCGTTTTCCAATTCCAACCCTTCTCTTTTTCTGAGCTTTTCCAACATTCTTTATTTTATCGTAAACTTTTGACTGTTAAGGTCGTTTACGGTTTTTGCTGCTTCATCAGCATTTCAAGAACTACTTCATAGTCCAGGTGTTTTTCAGAAACTTTACATTCGAAATATGAAATTCTTAGGGATAAACGTTTTTGGTATAACTGGGAGAATTTCTATGAGATTTTTAAAATACCAATTGCGGATTTCGCCAAAAAGATAACGAGTTGATGGTACATCTGCTGTTGATGTTGTGAAATATAAAAGGTTCTCCGGTAACGACGGCGAAAGGACAAGGTATAAATATCGAGGTTATAATAGGAGTAGTCTCACTGAGAAGTCGAAGTGGAGCTGTGACAAAATTAGCTTCTTGAAAAGGAATCGTATGGTTGTTTTTGCTAATGAATGATAAGGAATTCGACACGGATAGGTTTTAACTATAACTTCGGTTTCGAAAGTTTTTCAAGTGCATAACTGTATGCATGAATCTTTCTTCCATAGACGAGATGCGGCTGGTTCAACTTCTCGATCGAGGTGTTTTCAAGAATCATGAAAAGTTGTGAACGCGAATTGTAATCGTCAAGATACGAATGAGGTTTAAAATAGAATCAAGTGGCAAACTTGAAGAATTGTTTAGTTTCATATATATATAATCAGCATTTTAACTCAATTTTAATTGTCCAAAATTAACAGTCCAACAGTCCAATAGTTCAACATATTCATATATAATTTATTATATAATATTAATACGTATCGTGACCCGTGTACCGGTCTCGGTGTCGATCACAACTCAAAGTATATATATATTTTGGAATCAACTCCGACCCTGTATAGCCAACTCCCACCTTCACATATAGAGTGTCTGCGGTTGTTCCGAAATATATATATAGATGGGTCGATATGATAAGTCGAAACCTTGTATACGTGCCCCGGCAGTATGTACAATGCAGAAATTATAATTGCGAGAATGTAAATTGCGATAAATTAAATGTTAGCCGGGAACAGTTAGCTAGGAACAGTTAGCGTGGATTCCTAACAATATTTCAATTTAATTAATTCGTCTGTTTCTATCAAATTTTATTTTGTCCAATGTTTTCTTCTTTATGCCACTTGTTGGATTCTGATAGGTCAAAATCCAAATATGAAATCTGAACAGAAATGGTCATTTTATGGTGAACAGATATGTATATCGGTGGTTGTAAGCAGGATAGCAAACGTCCGTTGAATCAGATTCGAAGAATGTACAGTGTAACTTATTAATGTGAATTCTAAATATTCCTCGGGTACTACCCACTCGTTAAAATATTTTCATCATTAACAGTTTGTACGGAAGAGTTTTTAATTACAATCTTTATGAAAATATACTTGCATATATATTTTCTTCAGATGCAATTATGAATTTAATGAGTCAATAAGATATTAAACTCATTTGATTTATCGTTAATACCAGATTACATAATTTCTAACTTTAGAAATTAGATAATCGTCATATCGAACGAAGATAATTGATGTAGAATGTTATGTAAAGTGATGGTAACCAATGTAGAACGTTATGTAGAACGAAAATTATGTAGATAAAACAATACGTAGAACGGTGATTATGCTTGAGGTATAGTTTGGGATGTGGAGATTTACGACGCGGTTGTGATTTGGGGATAATAAGGATACCGTTGACGTTGATGATGGTGGTGCTGATTATGCTGCTGGTGCTGCTGCTGGTGTTTGCAACATTCGCACCATATTCTCCAAAGCCGTCACACGAGAGCGTAGTTCGTTAACTTCTGCTTGTACACCGGGATGATTGGCGGTTGGAGCGAGCGAATGAACAAGATTCGAAATATGGAATAATATATAATCGTGACGAGATACTCTAGAGATAAGGGAGAAAATGGTTTCTCGAACAGGTTCGCCGGTAAGTGATTCTGATTCATTGCCAAGAGGGCAATTTGGTGAATGAGAAGGATCTTCGATGTGAAATGATTCTCGAATATAGGATGATATTCTAACTAGATAGAATATCTATAATTCTAAAGATTTCGTAGACTACAGAGGAACCTACGGTATATGTCAGGCAAGGCTACGGATACGCTAAGATATGAATTTTGTCTATACACTATCGATGCAATAAATGCAGTAAGACGTGTCTAGTCTTAAGAATGATAAGCAGACAATTTGATAAGCAGATGTTTTTCGACTAAACTGATAAGCAAAACTGTTTGACATGTAGACACGATCAAAGTCCAGACTCACTAATGTATCCTAACAACTACTAGTCAGACACACTAATGCAAGGCCTGGTTCGCTAAGATCACCGCTCTGATACCATCTATGAAGACCCGTCCTTATCCCCCTGGACGGAATCTTCAACAGTTGGTTCCATTGCGATGATCGACTCCAAGTAATGTCTTTAGTATGAGCTAATGCACAGCGGAAGACTTAATTTGTACCTGAGAATAACATGCTTTAAAAATTCAACATAATGTTGGTGAGATATATAGGTTTGATGCTAGCAGCGTTATAACTATGGACCACAAGATTTCATATAAAAAAATATAATACACTCGCAAGTGTATAAAAAGCATTCTAAGTAGTGGGCACCCGGTAACTAGCCTTAACAAGAGTGTGTACCCCTGAGTTATAATAATATGTGCACCGAATCAAGTGCGTTCCGTTAACCTCGAAGTACTAAACACCCGTTCTTCTAGTTTACTAGAACAACATCTGGGTGGGGGTGTAAAACCCGATAGATCTATCTTTAGGATTCGCGCCTACCAGTTCATAAACCAATAGTTAAAGTTACCAAGCTAGGGGATTTTTGATTCAAACCCATGTAGAACGTAATTTTAGTCACTTGTGTCCATAACGTAAAACATTTATAAAAATAGCGCATGTATTCTCAGCCCAAAAATATTTAAAGTTTAAAAGGGGACTATATACTCACCACACTGTATTTTGTAGTAAAAATACATATAACATCATTGAACAAATGTAGGGTTGGCCTCGGATTCACGAACCTATATCATTTGAATATCTATTAAGACATATAATGGAAGTCTCATAATTTCGTTTATTAATTATGTAATATATATATGTGTTTGTAGTTATGTAGATTCTATATTAAATTTTATTTAATACCTATGCTTTATTTATATGCATTATATTTTAAATTATATGTTATTTATCTATTAATATTTATTTATTTAATTATATTAATATATCTATATATATATAATTATATGTTTAGTATTATATATATATATTTAAAAAAAACTATAGTTTGTTATATATAAGTATTTATAATGTTCATAATAATAATACTAACCTAAATGAAATTTTAATAAGTATAATAACTAAAATAAAATAAATGTTAATTTTTGATAAAAATATAGTTTCAATAAAAGTTTTAGTAATGATCATGTTAATAATAATAATAATTCTAATTTTTAATAAACTTGAAAACTACCTTTGAGATCTTAAAAGAAACACGCCAGTGCCGGGACTCGAACCCACAACCTCTCGTTACCCCAACACCACCCCTAACCAATGCTCTGTTATAGTTTTTCTGGTTCAATTCACCCCTGAATTTATATGACCCGTTCGTCCACCAGACTTTGTGTAGTTCGGCCCACAAAGGTATACGGTCCAACGAGAACACGGGCCCAAAATAAAACAGAAAGTGACGGCCTACTATCCTTAATAGCTGGAAAGCAAAAAAAAACTCGAGTTTGCAGTACACGATAACATGATTTTTATAATTCACCATCTTGCTTTTTCATGTAATTCTTGTTGTCCGCAATCAGGGAACAAACAGATAATAAATGTATCATTATCATTTGTTGTATCTTACTTTCATTTCCTTTGTCTGCCACCTTTAATTGATCATACTTAATAAAGAGATTGGTGTCCATTTTATAAAAAGTAGTTCACCCACTAATTAATTTGTTGTAAAGTTACCACCTATTTAATATATCATCCATTCACTAATTAGGTGATGTTGTGGGAATTGTTCTCGGATAACCAGAAGCAAGTAACCGAGAAAATATAACTACAAGATGATTCGAACGGTTTAAAGGAGAAAGAAAAAAAAAACGTGGCAGCAACAAAACGGTAGCAGAAGGTTGGGGTTTTACAATGGATCAAGGTGGTGATTTTAACGATGAGAAAGAAGAATAGTGGAGGTTGTGGATAATGGTTTCGGTTAGCAACTAATGGTGGCCGAATAGTTGTGTAGTAGCTAAAGTTTGGGGTGATGAAAATGTTGGTTCAAAAGGTGATGGTCTACGGTTGTCTCTACTATATATAAACAGAAAGATGTTCGTGTACTTGCCTTAATAGCATCGAGTAAGAACAGAATATAAGCATTAGTTGATCGTGGGTTTGTGTTGTATGATCGATGGAAGGAAAAATATAGCAGCGGTTAGGTTGAGAGTTGCAGAAGAGAGATAGTTAGAGAGAGTTGGTTTGCCATGGTGTTGAATTGGATGGTGACCTTCAGTTGTGGTGGTGATAGTCGACGGTGGTCTGGTGATATGATGATGATGGTTGATTCAAGGTGGTGGTCTAAGGTGAACCGAAACAAAACTTAATATATGTGGTGATCAAGAAGATGATGAAGGTTCAATAGTTTCCGGTTGTGAGGTGGCGTGTAGGTGTTTGATGGTGCTATGGGGTCGATGGTTGTACGTTTCAATTGTGGTGAGGTTTAGGCTATCAAAAGTGATTAGCAAGTAGTAGAAGCTGTAAACTTTGATTTTCTGGTTTTTATCCCCACAATTTCAGCAATGTATCTATAATCCAATAATTTCCACGATTACCACAGTGTTATTGTTTGTTTGAATTTGTTTTGTATCTTGGATTGTGTCGACACATGAGATTCGTCCAGTACACAATATATAAAAGAATTGAAAGGTGAAAATGAAAGGTAATAGATTTTGGTTCATGTATGTGATTGAGGTCCACAGATTTACCAATTTGATAGAAAGGAACAAAAATCACCTACAGTTTTTGAAAGAAGAAACTGAATCTAGTCCGTTTTTCCTTTATACGTAATTATTAAATAATATAGATATAGATTATAAAAAAAATCAAGAAACTATTAATGAATAAAAAAAATACTTATGTTATCAAATAAAATAAAATATTATTACTGTTAATATAAGTAATAATCATCATTCTAATAATAATAGTATTAATAATAATGATAACTATAATTGCTAATAATAATGTTACTAATAATCTTTTTAATGATAATATTAATTATATTACTTTTATAATAATAATAATATTGATATTCTATAATAACGATAATGATTCTAAATGATAATACCTAATAATGATACTAATATTAGTTATAATAATTAAACTATAATTTTGCTACTAGTTATAATAATAATGACATCAACAATATTAATATTAATTTCAAATATACTATATACATTTATATTTAAATATGTATATTTATATTTACATGATTAGTTAAACACAATTGTTTGTGAATCGTCGGGCATGGTCAAAGGGATAATTGATAACATAAATATAAATTTCCAATTTTCTAAAATCAACATTACAGATTTTGCTTATCGTGTCGAAAACATATAGAGTATAAGGTTTAAATTTGGTCGGAAATTTCCGGGTCGTTACAATGAAATGGCATTTCTCCCAATTAAGTACTAGATTTGATTTTTCGCATCTAATTAGCATTCGTTCCAGATTAACTAGACATGATTTAAATGTATCACCGAAGACTGAAAAGTCATCCATGAATACTTCCATGCATTCTTCTATCATGTCGTGAAAAATCGCCATCATACACCTTTGAAAGGTTGCAGGGGCGTTACAAAGTCCAAATGGCATGCGTTTGTAAGCAAAAGTACCATAAGGGCACGTGAATGTGGTTTTCTCTTGATCTTCGGGTGCTATTGGAATTTGAAAATATCCGGAAAATCCATCTAGAAAACAATAGTAACTATTTCCGGCTAATCTTTCCAACATTTGATCTATGAAAGGTAAGGGAAAATGATCTTTTCTGGTGGCGTCATTTAATTTTCTATAATCAATACATACACGCCATCCTGTTACAGTCCTAGTAGGAATAAGCTCATTTTTCTCATTTGTAATGACAGTCATGCCACCCTTCTTAGGCACGCATTGAACTGGGCTTACCCATGGACTATCAGAAATTGGATATATCAAACCTGCATCTAGCAGTTTAATAATCTCTTTCTTAACTACATCTTGCATATTAGGATTTAGTCTTCGTTGGCGTTGCACATACGTTTTATGACCTTCTTCCATAAGGATTTTATGTGTGCAATACGAAGGACTTATTCCTTTAATATCATGAATCTTCCATGCAATGGCTGGTTTATGAGCTTTCAACACAGAAATGAGTTGTGATTTCTCATTTTCAGTAAGAGAAGACGATATTATTACAGGTAATTCAGATTCACCATGTAAATAAGCGTATTCCAAATGGTTTGGAAGTGGCTTTAATTCTAATTTCGGAGGTTCTTCTATCGATGATTTATATCGATATCTGTCTTCTTCTTTTAGCATTTGAATTTCTTCTGTTGTTGGTTCATATCCATTAGCTATAAGTGTAGCTAACATTTCAGCTTCATCAATTGGTTCATTACCTTCTCCTAAAGAACATTCTCCTGTTCCTTGTAATTCTGGAAATTCTTCTAATAATTCTGCATGTGCATCTATAGTTTGAATATAATCATCTGCAGATTGTGGTTGTTGCATTGCTCTATCAACTGAAAAGGTAACACTCTCATCCTCTATACTTAGGGTCAGTTTCTTACCGAACACGTCTATCATTGCTTTAGCCGTGTTTAAGAATGGTCTTCCTAATATGAGAGGAACTTGAGAATCTTCTTCCATGTCCAAAACAACAAAATCTACTGGAAATACTAAAGTACCAACTTTAACTAGCATGTTCTCCATTATCCCTCTAGGATATTTTATTGATCTATCGGCTAGTTGTATGCTTATTCTGGTTGGTTTTAATTCTCCAAGGTCTAGTTTAGCGTATAGTGAATACGGCATTAGATTTATACTAGCACCTAAGTCTGCCAATGCTTCTATTGAACTAAGACTACCCAGAAAACATGGAATTGTGAAACTTCCTGGATCAGATAATTTTTCTGGTATCTTATTCAACAGTACTGCTGAACAATTAGCATTCATAGTAACAGCCGAGAGTTCTTCCATTTTCTTTCTATTCGTGATTAGATCTTTCAAGAATTTAGCATACCTTGGCATTCCTGAAATCACATCAATGAAAGGAAGATTTACATTTATCTGTTTAAACATATCCAAGAATTTGGATTGCTCGGCTTCAAGTTTTTCCTTCTTCATTTTACTCGGGTAAGGAAGTGGTGGTTGGTATGGTTTAACATAAGGTTTAGCCTTAACTGTGTTATCTTCATTAACCTTTTCAACTACCGGTTCTTTTTCCTTATCTTGATCAGGTTGTGGTTCTTGTGGAGTAGGAATAGTTTCATCAGAATTTACAGGTATTTCAGGTGGTTTAAGTGTTGTACCACTTCTTGTGGTAATAGCTTTAGCTGTTTCATTCCGGGGGTTAGCATTTGTATCGCTAGGTAGACTTCCCGGTTTTCTTTCACCTATTAACCTTGCTAGGTTACTTACTTCTTGTTCCAGATTTTGAATAGAAGCTTGTTGATTTCTAAATGCTTGAGCATTTTGTTCATTAGTTTGTTTTTGAGATGTGAAAAACTGCGTTTGAGTTTCAACTAGCTTCGTCATCAAATCTTCTAAATTCGGCTTTTTATCATCGGTTTGTTGCGGTGGTTTGTTTTGAAAATTAGGTCTTTGCTGATTGTAAGTATTATTGGATACTTGTTGATTGCTAGGACCTTGTTGGTTGTTGTATGGAATATTTCGGTTATAATTCTGGTTTTGATTGTAAATCGGTCTTGGCGGTTGATAATTATTCTGATAATTATTTCCAGGCCTTTGGTTTATGTATGAAATATTCTCTCTTTGTTCCATTGTTAATTCAATACTTAGACAATCTTTTGTCAAATGTGGTCCTCCACACTGTTCACAACTAATTCGTATTGAGTGAATATCCTTAGTCATCTTTTCCATTCGTCTCTCGAAAGCATCTATCTTTGCCGAAATGGAATCTAAGTCATGGCTAGAATCGGCTCTAGCTGCTTTAGATGATCTAATGATGTCTTTTTCTTGGTGCCACTCATGTGAGTGGGAAGCAGTGTTATCAATAATTTTGTAAGCATCAGTTTCGGTTTTCTTCATAATAGAACCACCAGCTGCTATATCTATGTCTTTCCTTGTAGTGATGTCGCATCCTTGGTAGAATATTTGTACTATTTGACAGGTGTCTAAACCATGTTGCGGACATCCTCTTAACAACTTTCCATATCTTGTCCACGCCTCATATAGAGTTTCATTTGGCTTCTGTGTGAACGTAACAATTTCTGCTTGAAGTCTTACGGCTTTAGATGCAGGAAAGAATTGTTTAAGAAATTTGTCAATTAAAACATCCCATGTATCGATCGCCCCTTCAGGTAACGATTCCAACCAATCTTTGGCTTCTCCCTTTAAAGTCCAGGGAAATAACATGAGATATATCTGTTCATCCTCCACTTCTCGTATTTTAAATAGTGTGCAGATTCTGTTAAAGGTACGTAGATGTTCATTTGGATCTTCCTTCGGCGCACCACTAAATTGGCATTGATTAGTCACCATGTGTAGAATTTGTCCTTTGATTTCATAATCTGGCGCATTAATGTCTGGATGAGTAATTGCGTGACCTTGGCCAGTGCGTTTAGCTCTCATTCGGTCTTCCATACTTAAAGGTTCCAGATTCTCCATAATTGAATTTGTTGAATCGGTATCACTGAATGATTCTGATTTAATAGTTCGTTCCTCAACAATCTCTATTTGAATGATTGGTGGTTCCGGAGGAAAGTTTAGTGGTTCAGGATCTATGAACCGTTCCTGAATATTTTCTGGATTCTCAATTGTGAGGTTGGGTTCAAAAAATGGATTATCGGAAATTTGAACTGAAGTACTTGGTTTACTGGATGACGATTCTAAAGAAAAATCAACGGCGGTTATATTTGTTAAACGATGTCTTGATCGAGTTACAGGTGGTGAACGTACAAAAGGTGATGAACGTCTTGCTCGGTGCATTCACTGAATATCTTATTAGTTTTAAAAAGGAAAGAAAAATTATAATAAGTTATCCAATCAATAGACTTTTCTGATTTTGCCCACGTTTCGAATAGCCAAAAGATGCAGCAGAGGGGCAGGATTCGTTTGGTCTCAATATAATTGAGGACTGTTTGGCTCCAATAACCCGGTCCACGTACAAATCCAACTATTACTACGAACCAGAAAATTTTGATGTCTATCAATTTAACCACTCAAAATAAATTTTCGTAATTTTAAGAAATTTAGATAAGAAGTAGAATAAAATTCTAAGTCCTAAAAACTAGAATGGCGAGAAATAAGAGAGAAAAAGAGTTCGTCGAAAAAGGTCGAAAAAGAAAAAATGATTGAAAAATAAAAGGTGACGGAAAAATAAAAGAAACTTATAAAAACTTAAAAATACTTAACTAATTTAACCTTATTACTACAACTAACTTAAAATTATAATCGCAAATTGAAATTACTAATTGGAATGATAATTGATACATAGTAAAAGGTCTAAAAATATTAAAGCTTACAGGAAAAACTAAATCCCAAATGGAAATAACTTAAAAAGAAACTAAAACTTAAAAAGGCGTCGCAAAATTCTAAAGCACCTAAATCTTAGTCTAAAGAAAAAGCACTTAAGGAATTCTACGGCAAAGCCTAAAAATCTAGGAGTAAAAATAACTATAGCTAAAACTAAGTTTAAAATTAAATATGAGCTAAAAAATACAAATATTACGCTACAACGATTAAAAAGGGACAAAATATAAAAATATACAAAAAGTTGTAAAAAGTACAATTTTTATAAAAAATATTATTTTTATATTATTTATTTTATAAAATTACTAATTTTACAATTTAATAAAAACTTAATTAATACTAAATACATAAATAAATAAAAAGTAAAAATAAAATTAAAACTAATAATAATAATAATTATAATTATAATTAGGTTAAATAATTAATAATAATTTAAAATAACCCGTAATCAATGCTTGATTAGGGTTTTGTCCGTGTGTCAGAAGGTCTCCGCGAGTTGCGGTGATTAATGAGGAAAACCCCGCGAGTCGCGGGGTTCAGTAATTCAGTTGACAGGTAGTAATTTTTTTACGCGTTTTCTTTATTTTTTTTTTTTTATTTTATGTTTTCTGTTTTTTTAAATAAATAAAAGATGTTTAATAAAATTTATATTTTTATAAACTAAAATAGAAATAAAGAAACTTATAAAACTTAAATATTTAACAAAATATTAAAAATACTAATATTTTTGTTTTTCTTTTTATATTTTTGAATAATTAAAACGTATTTTTACAAAAGCGAATTTTTAATAAAAGTAACTAAAAATCTTTTTTTTTTTTTTTTTTATATTAGCGTTTCGCTTCCGGCTTTTAAGATAGTTCCCCGGCAGCGGCGCCAAAAATACTTGATGTCGAACGAGGTGTATATAAAATAGTATTATTTTTAGTGCGAAAATACTATTAAATACGATATAATTTTACACAAGATATTTATTTATTTATAGAATGGATATACTTAAACCTTGCTACAACACTTATAGGCAGTGTACCTAATCGTACAGTAGTGTAGTTTTTAGTAAGTCCGGTTCGTTCCACAGGGAAATCTTTAAACAAAGCTCAACGCTATATTAGTTTACTTTTATAAAAATACAAATATATATATAAGTAATATTATTATTATAAAGGGGGGTTTTTACCGTTTAATGACCGGTTTGTCGATTTTAAAACTTTAGTCGCAGTTAAAACCTAATGTAAAATATAAAATAAATACAAGACTTTAAATTAAAGCGTAAAGTAAATAACGATAATGAAATTGCGAATAATAAAAATGCGATAAAATTAAATTGCGATAATTAAAAGTACGATAATTAAAAGTGCGATTAAATAACAATAAATAAAAGTGCGATAATTAGAAGTGCAATTAAATATAAAATAAAGGAAATTAAATATGAAATAAAAGAATTATGCTTATTTAAACTTCCGTAATCATGATGTTTGACGTGTTGATTTTAGTTTTATGCCCATGGGTTAATTGTCCTTTGTCCTGGATTATTTAATATGTCCGTCTGGTTTTTGTCCATAACAGTCCATCAGTCATAAATATAAATTGCAAGTGTCCTTGTCAAATTATTATTATACCCGAAGATAAATATTCCAACTAATTGGGGATTCGAATTGTAACAAGGTTTTAATACTTTGTTTAATGAATACACCAGGTTATCGACTGCGTGTAAACCAAGGTTTTACTACTTTGTTAACAATTACACCAATTACCCTTGAATGTAATTTCACCCCTGTTTTAATTATTCTAGTGGCTATTAATCCATTCCCGTGTCCGGTTAAATGAACGATTATTCGTACATATAAATACCCCGCCCATCGTGTCCGATCGAGTGTATATGGTAATTTATAGGGACGCCCAATTGTAAATCTTTATATTAACATTAACAAACTTTCATTTAGTTAAACAAATATAAAGCCCATTAATAGCCCATAGTCTAATTTCCACAAGTGTCGTTCTTTTGTCCAAACCCCAATTATGGTACAAAGCCCAATTACCCAATTTTAGTAATTAGCCCAACATCATGATTACTTCGTTTTAAATAAGCATAATAATAACTTAGCTACGAGACATTAATATAAAAAGGTTGAACATAACTTACAATGATTAAAAATAGCGTAGCGTTACACGGACAGAATTTCGACTTACACCCTTACAACATTCGCTAACATACCCTTATTATTAGAATTATAATTAAAATTAAAATATAAATATATATATATATATATCGTATATATTGAGAGAGATAGAGAAATAAGATATGAAATTTGATCAGAATTCGGTTGGCTTTATAGCCAGAGTTGAAAATTGGGGCTCCGCGACTCGCGGCAAAATGCCCTTAAAACTCCGCGAGTCGCGGAGATATATTTACAGCTCACACCCTTGGAGTTTCTTGCTGCCGACGGTTTTTAATATATATATATAATATATATATAATTAATATAATTAATTATATATTATATTATATTTATATACATAGTTAACTTGTAATTTTTAGTCCGTTGCGTCGAGCGTTAAGAGTTGACTCTGGTCCCGGTTCCGGATTTTCGAACGTCCTCGCGTACAATTTAATATCTTGTACTTTGCGTTTTGAATCTTGTACTCTTGTGATTTCGAGACGTTTCTTATCAATAATTGGAACCTTTTTGATTGTCTTTTGTTCTTTTGAGCTTTTTGGTCGTTTGCGTCTTCAAATCGTCGAATCTGTCTTCTGTCTTCACCTTTTATTATTTAAACGAATATCACTTGTAAATAGAACAATTGCAACTAAAAGCTTGTCTTTCTTGAGGAATAATGCTATGAAATATATGTTCGTTTTTAGCATTATCACTACTTCAACAACCCGAAATCCCAGAATGGAAATGGGAAAACATTACCATGGATTTCATCACTAAATTGCCAAGGACTGCAAGTGGTTTTGATACTATTTGGGTAATAGTTGATCGTCTCACCAAATCAGCACACTTCCTGCCAATAAGAGAAGATGACAAGATGGAGAAGTTAGCACGACTGTATTTGAAGGAAGTCGTCTCCAGACATGGAATACCAATCTCTATTATCTCTGATAGGGATGGCAGATTTATTTCAAGATTCTGGCAGACATTACAGCAAGCATTAGGAACTCGTCTAGACATGAGTACTGCCTATCATCCACAAACTGATGGGCAGAGCGAAAGGACGATACAAACGCTTGAAGACATGCTACGAGCATGTGTTATTGATTTCGGAAATAGTTGGGATCGACATCTACCGTTAGCAGAATTTTCCTACAACAACAGCTACCATTCAAGCATTGAGATGGCGCCATTTGAAGCACTTTATGGTAGAAAGTGCAGGTCTCCGATTTGTTGGAGTGAAGTGGGGGATAGACAGATTACGGGTCCGGAGATTATACAAGAAACTACCGAGAAGATCATCCAAATTCAACAACGGTTGAAAACTGCCCAAAGTCGACAAAAGAGCTACGCTGACATTAAAAGAAAAGATATAAAATTTGAAATTGGAGAGATGGTCATGCTTAAAGTTGCACCTTGGAAAGGCGTTGTTCGATTTAGTAAACGATGGAAATTAAATCCAAGGTATATTGGACCATTCAAGATTATTGATCGTGTCGGACCAGTAGCTTACCGACTTGAGTTACCTCAACAACTCGCGGCTGTCCATAACACTTTCCACGTCTCGAATTTGAAGAAATGTTTTGCTAAAGAAGATCTCACTATTCCGTTAGATGAAATCCAAATCAACGAAAAACTCCAATTCATCGAAGAACCCGTCGAAATAATGGATCGTGAGGTTAAAAGACTTAAGCAAAACAAGATACCAATTTTTAAGGTTCGATGGAATGCTCGTAGAGGACCCGAGTTCACCTGGGAGCGTGAAGATCAGATGAAGAAGAAATACCCACATCTATTTCCAGAAGATTCGTCAACACCTTCAACAGCTTAAAATTTCGGGACGAAATTTATTTAACGGGTAGGTACTGTAGTGACCTGAACTTTTCCATGTTTATATATATTAATTGAGATTGATATTTACATGATTAAATGTTTCCAACATGTTAAGCAATCAAACTTGTTAAGACTTGATTAATTGAAATATGTTTCATATAGACAATTGACCACCCAAGTTGACCGGTGATTCACGAACGTTAAAACTTGTAAAAACTATATGATGACATATATATGGATATATATATAGTTAACATGATACTATGATAAGTAAACATATCATTAAGTATATTAACAATGAACTACATATGTAAAAACAAGACTACTAACTTAATGATTTTTAAACGAGACATATATGTAACGATTATCGTTGTAAAGACATTTAATGTATATATATCATATTAAGAGATATTCATACATGATAATATCATGATAATATAATAATTTAAAATCTCATTTGATATTAAAAACATTGGGTTAACAACATTTAACAAGATCGTTAACCTAAAGGTTTAAAAACAACACTTACATGTAACGACTAACGATGACTTAACGACTCAGTTAAAATGTATATACATGTAGTGTTTTAATATGTATTTATACACTTTTGAAAGACTTCAATACACTTATCAAAATACTTCTACTTAACAAAAATGCTTACAATTACATCCTCGTTCAGTTTCATCAACAATTCTACTCGTATGCACCCGTATTCGTACTCGTACAATACACAGCTTTTAGATGTATGTACTATTGGTATATACACTCCAATGATCAGCTCTTAGCAGCCCATGTGAGTCACCTAACACATGTGGGAACCATCATTTGGCAACTAGCATGAAATATCTCATAAAATTACAAAAAATATGAGTAATCATTCATGACTTATTTACATGAAAACAAAATTACATATCCTTTATATCTAATCCATACACCAATGACCAAAAACACCTACAAACACTTTCATTCTTCAATTTTATTCATCTAATTAATCTCTCTCAAGTTCTATCTTCAAGTTCTAAGTGTTCTTCATATATTCTACAAGTTCTAGTTACATAAAATCAAGAGTACTTTCAAGTTTGCTAGCTCACTTCCAATCTTGTAAGGTGATCATCCAACCTCAAGAAATCTTTGTTTCTTACAGTAGGTTATTATTCTAATACAAGGTAATAATCATATTCAAACTTTGGTTCAATTTCTATAACTATAACAATCTTATTTCAAGTGATGATCTTACTTGAACTTGTTTTCGTGTCATGATTCTGCTTCAAGAACTTCGAAGTCATAACCCGTCCTTAACCATAAGAACGTGTTAGATAACGTATGATTTCATAGCGAGGTATTGACCTCTATATGTGACATTTTTAAAAGAACAACTGCATATATTTTACATTACAAACCATAATTCTTATTTTTGATACAAGCTTTAGACAATAAAAAGATGATTATCGTTTAGCGATAATCTTAGACTTACAAACTTTACATATGATGATAACAACACGATTTCTAGCATATTTTACAATACAAATCCTCGGATATGCAGTTTTGTTTTTGACACAAATATGCATACTCAAGATCTTGCTTAAATTCAACATGTTGCAGCGGAAGCTTCTAATTATTACCTGAGAATAAACATGTTTAAAACGTCAACATAAAGTTGGTGAGATATAGGTTTAATGCCGGCAGCAATATATATATATATATAGACCACAAGATTTCATATGTAAACATTTTAATAAAAATATTCTAAGTGGTTGAGCACTTGGTAACCATACTTAACATTTAATCACGTCGCATATTCCCTTTATTATGAAATCTTACTACACCGTACCAAGTGTAGTCACGAAACGAAGTACTGTGCAACCGTTGAATACTGGTCGTCCAGTCCGGTTGGGGTTGTCAGGCCCGATAGATCTATCAACAGGATTCGCGTTTACAATACCGCTGTAAATAATAGTTACCAAGCTACAGGGAAGTATGCCAGTGGTACAACTCAACGTAGAATATATTTTTCAGTTACTTGTGTCCATAACGTAAAACATAAAATACATGTATTCTCATCCCGCAATACTTAGAGTTTAAAAGTGGGACTATATACTCACTTTTGTCTTGAAGATATGTAATTTCGACTTGGTCTCCGATTGATATCACGAACCTATCCATATATAATATATCAATACCTTTTCTTTTTAAACAAACGTCACATATATATACTTATAATACTTTTAATACTTTTAATAATTCCTTAGTCCGTAGTTAGCAGTCCGATGTTAGTAATTCAATTTTAATGGTTCATTTTTAGGTGTTTAATAAACCCCCAATGAAAAAAAAACCCCCATCGTATATGTATTGGTCGAGATTAATCTTGACCCACGGTACCGGTGTTGTCAAATGACGTGTTGCGTACATAAAGTACCGGTGTTGTCAAATGACGTGTTGCGTACAATCATGGGATCTTATGATTAATCTTCTCGTATTATTTACGGGTGATCCTGAACCATATAAAATTAAATTATGAGTACATATATATAAAATATCATGTTATTTTAGAAAGATGTGATTTTTTTTTTAATTTTCTCCAATTATTTTCGTGGCTAAACTAGTCTTAGATATCCGATCTCGTTTTGGTCATAGTTTCTTCGTTACAACTCCGTTTTCGTTGATTCAACTTGCCACTTCCTTGGATCGAGTCCCTCTTTAAGACTATGAACTGTAAATACCTTAGTTTGTATTCGAAATCACAGGTCATAGGTCAAACTTTAGTAAAACTTATGAAGTTAATCATTTTCCATCATGTAAACAACCTTAAATGATTATTTTTCTAAAAATACTTATACTTTGAGTTAAATCATGAAATTTTTATGTGTTATCATATTCATAGTAAAAATCATTTTTCCAGAAAATAAACCTCCAATTCAAAGTTTAAGATGGTTTTTAATTATCCAACCCAAAACAGCCCCCGGTTGCACTCCAACGTCGTAAATTCAGTTTTTAAGGTGTTCTTTGAAAAACCAAGTTATACCTTGTTAAATTAGCATATATTTATGAAATATTACAGGTCTTGAAGTATTTTAAAAGTTAAGTGAGAAGGATCTATTTAGTTTGCAAACAAGTTTGAAAACATTCAAACTATGTTCTTGTTGTTAAAATTTTATACCACAAAATAAGATAGCTATATATATATGAATCGAATAAGGTTATGAACAAAGTTACTACCTCAAGTTACTTGGACAAGATTGCTGTAAAAGAGAAGTAAAAATCTAGAACCAAAAGAGTGATGGAATTGGATGAAAGATTGGAAGTAAACTTGTGTTCTTGAAAGGATTCTTGAAGTGTTTTTGTAAGGTTTTTCTTATGGTGTTTAAGTGATGTTTTTATGGCTAGATCTTCATGGATACTAGCTGAATGGTTATGGAGTTTCTTAAGAGTGTGTTTTTGGTTAAAGAAATGTGTAGTAAAATGAAAATGGAATGGAGTATAAATGGTGGTGTAAAAGGTGTATAAGTTTGTAATTTTGTGAAAAAATCTTTTAATCATGTGAAATTGTCATACTAGATAACAAAAGTAGTTACCTTATACATAAGGCATTGAACAAGGGCTGGTTGGTGGTGATTTGATGTGTATATACCAATAGTAAATACGTATAGAGGTTAGGTATGATACGAGTACATGTACTCTAGATATACGTATAGAAATCTTGTGAAAAATGGAATGAGAATTCAAATATAGCTATCTTTTGTGAATATACTTATATTGTTTTATGTATTTAAGTCCTTAAAAGTGATTAAATACATTACATATACGATATATGTATAAACATTATATGTTATAAGTATTTATGTCAAATAACGTTACGTATGGTTATCGTTTTGAAAACTTAAGTTAGTAGTTTCAAAATATACTTATAACTTATTGTTATTAATACAAAATGAGATATTAAAACATCCTTAGATCATGTTAAATATGTATATATACATATATATACACAAACGTATAATTATCATATGTTATATAGTTCGTGATATCATCGGTCAAACTAGACGGTCAAACGTTGTGTAAAACTCATTTCAAAAACATAAGTCTCAACAATTTGGATTGCTTATCTTGTTGGTAAGGTTTAATTTATGTAAATATTAATCTTATAAGTATAGAACGATCGAAAAAGTGCGGGTCATTACAGTACCTACCCGTTAAATAAATTTCGTCCCGAAATTTTAAAATTGTACCTATTTTGCGTCATCGAGAAACAAGTGTGGATACTTTTGTTTCATCTGATCCTCTCGTTCCCAAGTAAACTCGGGACCCCTTCGAGGATTCCAACGAACCTTAACGATCGGTATGTTGCTCTGCTTGAGCTGTTTAACTTCACGGTCCATGATTTCGATTGGTTCTTCGACGAATTGTAGTTTCTCGTCGACATGGATTTCTTCAAGAGGAATGGTGAAATCTTCCTTTGCAAGACACTTCTTAAGGTTTGAGACGTGAAAGGTATTATGTACTCCGGTGAGTTGTTGCGGTAACTCGAGTCGATAAGCTACCGGTCCAATGCGTTCGATGATCTTGAACGGGCCTACATATCTTGGGTTTAGTTTACCCCTTTTTCCAAAATGTATTACACCTTTCCATGGTGACACCTTTAACATAACCATGTCACCGATTTGAAACTCTAATGGTTTCCTTCGAACATCGGCGTAGCTCTTTTGGCGACTACGGGCTGTTTTCAATCTCTCCTTGATTTGTACTATCTTTTCAGTAGTTTCATGTATGATCTCGGGACCAGTTAATTGTCGATCTCCTACTTCATTCCAACAGATAGGAGATCTACACTTCCTTTCGTACAATGCTTCGAATGGTGCAGCTTTAATGCTCGCATGATAACTATTATTATACGAGAATTCTGCTAATGGTAGATACTTATCCCATCCGTTTCCAAAATCGATCACACATGCCCTGAGCATGTCTTCAAGAGTCTGAATTGTTCTTTCACTCTGCCCGTCGGTTTGCGGATGATATGCAATGCTCATATCCAAACGAGTTCCTAGGGCCTCCTGTAGTGATTGCCAGAACTTTGAGGTAAATCTACTATCACGATCAGATATAATGGAAATAGGTATTCCATGCCTTGAAACAATTTCCTTTATATACAATCGTAATAGTTTCTCCATTCTATCCGTTTCCTTTATAGGCAAGAAATGTGCAGACTTGGTGAGACGATCAACAATCACCCAAATGGTGTCGTATCCCCAGGCAGTCTTTGGTAACTTCGTGATGAAATCCATGGTAATACCATCCCATTTCCATTCTGGGATTTCTGGTTGTTGAAGTAACCCTGACGGCTTTTGGTGTTCAGCTTTGACTTTGGAACAAGTTAAACATTCCCCGACATATGTTGCAACGTCTGTCTTTAAATTAGGCCACCAATAATGTGTCTTAAGATCTTGATACATCTTTCCGACTCCGGGATGTATCGAGTATCTTGTCTTATGTGCCTCGTTCAATATCAACTTCCTTAATCCACCCAACTTCGGTACCCAAATACGATTTGCAAAATATCGAATTCCATCTTCCCGCATAACGAGTTGCTTCTCATACTTCTTCATTATTTCATTTCCTATATTTTCTTTAGTAAGTGCTTCTCGTCGAACTTCTTTGATTTGTGAGTTGAGATTCATGCGAATTTTTATGTTCATCGCTCGTACTCGAATTGGTTCTCGTTCCTTTCTGCTTAATGCGTCACCACCACATTCGCTTTCCCGGGATGATAACGAATTTCACAATCATAATCGTTTATTAACTCGACCCACCTACGTTGCCTCATGTTCAGCTGTTTCTGATCAAAAATATGTTGAAGGCTTTTATGATCAGTAAACACAGTGCATTTAACTCCATACAAGTAGTGTCTCCACATCTTCAATGCAAACACGACTGCTCCCAATTCTAGATCATGCGTCGTATAATTCCGCTCGTGAATCTTCAATTGTCGGGATGCGTATGCAATAACTTTCTTCCGTTGCATAAGAACGCAACCAAAACCTTGTCGCGAAGCGTCACAATATATTTCAAAATCATCGTTCCCTTCAGGTAACGATAAAATAGGCGCCGTAGTCAACTTCTTTTTCAGTAATTGAAATGCACTCTCCTGCTCAGAAGTCCATTCATATTTCTTCCCTTTTTGCGTTAACGCTGTCAACGGCTTAGCTATTCGGGAAAAATCTTGAATAAACCTTCTATAATAACCGGCTAAACCCAAAAATTGGCGTATCTGCATTGGTGTCTTAGGAGTCTCCCATTTTTCAATGGCCTCAATTTTAGCTGGATCAACCTGAATTCCTTTGCTACTAACAACGTGGCCAAGAAATTGCACTTCTTTCAACCAGAAAGCACATTTAGAAAATTTAGCATATAGCTGTTCTTTTCTCAACAACTCTAATATCAACCTTAAATGCTGTTCATGCTCTTGCTCACTCTTGGAATATATAAGAATATCATCAATGAAAACAATAACAAACTTATCTAAATATGGACTACAAACTCGATTCATGAGGTCCATGAATACAGCTGGCGCATTCGTCAATCCAAACGGCATGACCAAAAATTCGTAATGACCATAACGTGTCCGAAAAGCAGTTTTCGGTATATCTTCTTCTTTGACGCGTAGTTGATGATAGCCCGATCTTAGGTCGATTTTCGAATAAACACATGATCCTTGCAGTTGATCAAATAAGTCATCAATTCTCGGTAGTGGATACCGATTCTTGATAGTTAACTTATTTAATTCACGATAATCTATACACATCCTAAAAGATCCATCTTTCTTTTTAACAAATAGAATCGGAGCTCCCCATGGTGAAGTACTTGGTCGTATGAATCCACGATCCAGTAATTCTTTTAACTGACTCTGAAGTTCTTTTAACTCGGACGGTGCAAGTCTATATGGAGCACGGGCAACTGGTGCAGCTCCTGGTACTAAATCTATTTGAAATTCTACAGATCTAAATGGAGGTAATCCCGGCAACTCTTCCGGAAAAACTTCAGAAAAATCTCTTGCCACAGGCACGTCGTTGATGCACTTCTCTTTTTCTTTCTTTTCGACTTTATTAACATGTGCTAAGATAGCATAGCACCCTTTCTTCAAGCACTTTTGAGCTTTCAAATAACTAATGAGTTTTAGCTTTGAGTTACCCTTCTCTCCATAAATCATCACCGGCATTTTATCCTTACAAGGAATGCGAATTGCCTTCTTGGCACACACAACTTCAGCTCCTACTTTGGACATCCAGTCCATGCCGACTATTACATCAAAACTTCCTAATTCTACGGGTATTAAGTCAATTTTAAATGTTTCTCCGGCTAAATTTATTTTACAATCACGGCAAATTTTATCGGCTTTAATTAGTTTACCATTAGCTAACTCAATCATGTACTTAGCATCTAGAGGTAATGATGAACAATTCAATTTAGCGTAAAAGCCTCTACTCACGTAACTTCTATCGGCACCAGTATCAAATATAATAGATGCGGATAAGTTATTAATGGTAAACGTACCCGTAACAAGCTCCGAGTCTTCACACGCCTCTCTAGCATTAATAACAAATGCTCTTCCTCGTGCAGATCCATTATTCTTCTCTGGATTCGGACACTGGCTCTTATAATGACCCTGTTTTCCACACCCATAACAACTAATGGTAGCCAAAGCAGTTCTATTTGCATTGGTGGCAGGAGTCTTGATACCATTTGTATTTGTAACGAGAGCCCTACAATCTTCAGCAAGATGACCCTTTCGATTACATTTGTTGCATACCACATTACAGTAGCCAGAGTGATGTTTGTGGCATCGGTTACATAAAGGATTTTGTCCTTTGTAACCAAAGCTTAAACCACTACCCGCGCCTTGCGTGATTTCTTGTTTCTTAAAAGATTGTTGTTGGTTACCTCGATCATAATTTCCATTCCACTTTCTTTTGTTACCTGATACCTTCACATCAGTATTGAATACTTTCTTATCCATGATGACCTGATCCATTAGCTCGTTTGCCATGGTTATAGCTTCATGAATTGTCTTAGGTTTCGATGCTGTAACATTTGCCTTGACCTTTTTGGGCAAACCATCTTTGTACATTTCAATCTTCCGTTCTTCGGTTGGAACCAATTCAGGACATAGCAAAACTAATTCCATGAATCGCTGATTGTAGTTGGTGATTTCAGTACCAATAACCTTCAGACTTCGTAATTCATCTTCCAACTTCCTAACCTCGTTCCTTGGACAATATTCGTTGATTAACATTGTTTTGAATTCTTCCCATGGAGTATCATAAGCTACATCTCCTCCTACAGCCTTCACAAAATTTTTCCACCACGTGAGTGCACTATCTTGTAAAGTGCACGATGCATACTTGGTCATGTCCTTCTCAACACAACCACTGATTTTAAACACAGTCTCCATCTTTTCTATCCACCGGGTTAAACCGATCGGTCCTTCTGTTCCACTGAATGATGAGGGCTTGCAAGCTTGAAAAGTTTTGTAGGTGCATCCTACACGAGGATTTGGGTTAACTGCAGCAGCTCTTGCAGCCTCGACCCATAACATTCTGTCGTTCACTCGCTGATTGATGAGTTCCTGGATTTCTTGTTCCGTCATTCGGTTCAATCGCGCCATAATCTTCAATAAGAATGAAAAAAAAAAAATAATTATTCACATGGAATATTATAGATGTAGTATGTATTTACAGTACATCGTAGCTTATTAATAATATGAACCAGTTATTATTATAAAAGCCTTTTCTTCTTATTAGCATTTTATAATTATATCTAGGGTAGTACCTACCCGTTAAAGTTCATACTTAATAGCTTAGTACGAAAATCAATTACTACCACCCAAATAATACTTAACCATGGAAAATTATTGCATTTCATACTTCACTATTTTACATATGCTTATCTTACATCGAACATTAAGCAAACCACACTAATAATATTATACAAAACATTATATGATCCCATGGTTTAATACGGCAGCGCATCGTTTGGTCTATTTTCTAGGACGTTTAGGTTCAAAGAATCGCTTAACGCTTATCCTGGCTGTCTGCCTATATTTTGGCTGTGGGGCTGAAGAACTGGATGCCGGGATAGAACGAATAGGAATAGCGGGAATAGGGGTGGTAGTGTCTAGTGGAGTTGGTGCCACATCATCCTCACTAAACTCGGGATTTGCATTTTCTAATTCATTAGCCTTTCGTTTCTTTCCTAGTTCGAACTCGTCTTTTGTAATTTCCTGTATTTCTTCCTCGGGTTCACTTTCCTCTTCGGGTTCACTTTCCTCCTCGGGTTCACTTTCCTCCTCGGGTTCACTTTCCGGGTTCTCTATAGTCGGTTCATCCGGAATTTGTGAGTCTTCCCCAAAGATATTATTTTTGTCATCGGATAGGTTAATGACTGGAACACCATCTGAAGATTCTGGTTCGGAGTCGCTGAATGTGATAACAAGTTTTGAGCCCGACATCTATCATACAACAACTAACCCATTAGTACTACATAATATTTACATATAAATTTTAACCAACAATGATAAGCAATGGTTTTTAAATCAGGCCCGGTCAAAGTCCAGACTTACTAATGTATCCTAACGACTTATCAGTTAGACACACTAATGCAAACCTGGTTCGCTAAGACCACCGCTCTGATACCACATGTCATAACCCGTCCTTAACCATAAGAACGTGTTAGATAACGTATGATTTCATAGCGAGGTATTGACCTCTATATGTGACATTTTTAAAAGAACAACTGCATATATTTTACATTACAAACCATAATTCTTATTTTTGATACAAGCTTTAGACAATAAAAAGATGATTATCGTTTAGCGATAATCTTAGACTTACAAACTTTACATATGATGATAACAACACGATTTCTAGCATATTTTACAATACAAATCCTCGGATATGCAATTTTGTTTTTGACACAAATATGCATACTCAAGATCTTGCTTAAATTCAACATGTTGCAGCGGAAGCTTCTAATTATTACCTGAGAATAAACATGTTTAAAACGTCAACATAAAGTTGGTGAGATATAGGTTTAATGCCGGCAGCAATATATATATATATAGACCACAAGATTTCATATGTAAACATTTTAATAAAAATATTCTAAGTGGTTGAGCACTTGGTAACCATACTTAACATTTAATCACGTCGCATATTCCCTTTATTATGAAATCTTACTACACCGTACCAAGTGTAGTCACGAAACGAAGTACTGTGCAACCGTTGAATACTGGTCGTCCAGTCCGGTTGGGGTTGTCAGGCCCGATAGATCTATCAATAGGATTCGCGTTTACAATACCGCTGTAAATAATAGTTACCAAGCTACAGGGAAGTATGCCAGTGGTACAACTCAACGTAGAATATATTTTTCAGTTACTTGTGTCCATAACGTAAAACATAAAATACATGTATTCTCATCCCGCAATACTTAGAGTTTAAAAGTGGGACTATATACTCACTTTTGTCTTGAAGATATGTAATTTCGACTTGGTCTCCGATTGATATCATGAACCTATCCATATATAATATATCAATACCTTTTCTTTTTAAACAAACGTCACATATATATACTTATAATACTTTTAATACTTTTAATAATTCCTTAGTCCGTAGTTAGCAGTCCGATGTTAGTAATTCAATTTTAATGGTTCATTTTTAGGTGTTTAATAAACCCCCAATGAAAAAAAAACCCCCATCGTATATGTATTGGTCGAGATTAATCTTGACCCACGGTACCGGTGTTGTCAAATGACGTGTTGCGTACATAAAGTACCGGTGTTGTCAAATGACGTGTTGCGTACAATCATGGGATCTTATGATTAATCTTCTCGTATTGTTTACGGGTGATCCTGAACCATATGAAATTAAATTATGAGTACATATATATAAAATATCATGTTATTTTAGAAAGATGTGATTTTTTTTTTAATTTTCTCCAATTATTTTCGTGGCTAAACTAGTCTTAGATATCCGATCTCGTTTTGGTCATAGTTTCTTCGTTACAACTCCGTTTTCGTTGATTCAACTTGCCACTTCCTTGGATCGAGTCCCTCTTTAAGACTATGAACTGTAAATACCTTAGTTTGTATTCTAAATCACAGGTCATAGGTCAAAATTTAGTAAAACTTATGAAGTTAATCATTTTCCATCATGTAAACAACCTTTAATGATTATTTTTCTAAAAATACTTATACTTTGAGTTAAATCATGAAATTTTTATGTGTTATCATATTCATAGTAAAAATCATTTTTCCAGAAAATAAACCTCCAATTCAAAGTTTAAGATGGTTTTTAATTATCCAACCCAAAACAGCCCCAGGTTGCACTCCAACGTCGTAAATTCAGTTTTTAAGGTGTTCTTTGAAAAACCAAGTTATACCTTGTTAAATTAGCATATATTTATGAAATATTACAGGTCTTGAAGTATTTTAAAAGTTAAGTGAGAAGGATCTATTTAGTTTGCAAACAAGTTTGAAAACATTCAAACTATGTTCTTGTTGTTAAAATTTTATACCACAAAATAAGATAGCTATATATATATGAATCGAATAAGGTTATGAACAAAGTTACTACCTCAAGTTACTTGGACAAGATTGCTGTAAAAGAGAAGTAAAAATCTAGAACCAAAAGAGTGATGGAATTGGATGAAAGATTGGAAGTAAACTTGTGTTCTTGAAAGGATTCTTGAAGTGTTTTTGTAAGGTTTTTCTTATGGTGTTTAAGTGATGTTTTTATGGATAGATCTTCATGGATACTAGCTGAATGGTTATGGAGTTTCTTAAGAGTGTGTTTTTGGTTAAAGAAATGTGTAGTAAAATGAAAATGGAATGGAGTATAAATGGTGGTGTAAAAGGTGTATAAGTTTGTAATTTTGTGAAAAAATCTTTTAATCATGTGAAATTGTCATACTAGATAACAAAAGTAGTTACCTTATACATAAGGCATTGAACAAGGGCTGGTTGGTGGTGATTTGATGTGTATATACCAATAGTAAATACGTATAGAGGTTAGGTATGATACGAGTACATGTACTCTAGATATACGTATAGAAATCTTGTGAAAAATGGAATGAGAATTCAAATATAGCTATATTTTGTGAATATACTTATATTGTTTTATGTATTTAAGTCCTTAAAAGTGATTAAATACATTACATATACGATATATGTATAAACATTATATGTTATAAGTATTTATGTCAAATAACGTTACGTATGGTTATCGTTTTGAAAACTTAAGTTAGTAGTTTCAAAATATACTTATAACTTATTGTTATTAATACAAAATGAGATATTAAAACATCCTTAGATCATGTTAAATATGTATATATACATATATATACACAAACGTATAATTATCATATGTTATATAGTTCGTGATATCATCGGTCAAACTAGACGGTCAAACGTTGTGTAAAACTCATTTCAAAAACATAAGTCTCAACAATTTGGATTTCTTATCATGTTGGTAAGGTTTAATTTATGTAAATATTAATCTTATAAGTATAGAACGATCGAAAAAGTGCGGGTCATTAAATTCGAGCCATCCAAGGATCCGTTGAAGCTAGATCCATTTTTCTCTTTTCCAGTAGGTTTATCCAAGGAACTTAAGGTAGTAATGATGTTCATAACATCATTCGATTCATACATATAAAGCTATCTTATTCGAAGGTTTAAACTTGTAATCACTAGAACATAGTTTAGTTAATTCTAAACTTGTTCGCAAACAAAAGTTAATCCTTCTAACTTGACTTTTAAAATCAACTAAACACATGTTCTATATCTATATGATATGCTAACTTAATGATTTAAAACCTGGAAACACGAAAAACACCGTAAAATCGGATTTACGCCGTCGTAGTAACACCGCGGGCTGTTTTGGGTTAGTTAATTAAAAACTATGATAAACTTTGATTTAAAAGTTGTTATTCTGAGAAAATGATTTTTATTATGAACATGAAACTATATCCAAAAATAATGGTTAAACTCAAAGTGAAAGTATGTTTTCTAAAATGGTCATCTAGACGTCGTTCTTTCGACTGAAATGACTACCTTTACAAAAACGACTTGTAACTTATTTTTCCGACTATAAACCTATACTTTTTCTGTTTAGATTCATAAAATAGAGTTCAATATGAAACCATAGCAATTTGATTCACTCAAAACAGATTTAAAATGAAGAAGTTATGGGTAAAACAAGATTGGATAATTTTTCTCATTTTAGCTACGTGAAAATTGGTAACAAATCTATTCCAACCATAACTTAATCAACTTGTATTGTATATTATGTAATCTTGAGATACCATAGATACGTATACAATGTTTCGACCTATCATGTCGACACATCTATATATATTTCGGAACAACCATAGACACTCTATATGTGAATGTTGGAGTTAGCTATACAGGGTTGAGGTTGATTCCAAAATATATATAGTTTGAGTTGTGATCAATACTGAGATACGTATACACTGGGTCGTGGATTGATTCAAGATAATATTTATCGATTTATTTCTGTACATCTAACTGTGGACAACTAGTTGTAGGTTACTAACGAGGACAGCTGACTTAATAAACTTAAAACATCAAAATATATTAAAAGTGTTGTAAATATATTTTGAACATACTTTGATATATATGTATATATTGTTATAGGTTCGTGAATCAACCAGTGGCCAAGTCTTACTTCCCGACGAAGTAAAAATCTGTGAAAGTGAGTTATAGTCCCACTTTTAAAATCTAATATTTTTGGGATGAGAATACATGCATGTTTTATAAATGATTTACAAAATAGACACAAGTACGTGAAACTACATTCTATGGTTGAATTATCGAAATCGAATATGCCCATTTTTATTAAGTCTGGTAATCTAAGAATTAGGGAACAGACACCCTAATTGACGCGAATCCTAAAGATAGATCTATTGGGCCTAACAAACCCCATCCAAAGTACCGGATGCTTTAGTACTTCGAAATTTATATCATATCCGAAGGGTGTCCCGGAATGATGGGGATATTCTTATATATGCATCTTGTTAATGTCGGTTACCAGGTGTTCACCATATGAATGATTTTTATCTCTATGTACGGGATGTGTATTGAAATATGAAATCTTGTGGTCTATTATTATGATTTGATATATATAGGTTAAACCTATAACTCACCAACATTTTTGTTGACGTTTTAAGCATGTTTATTCTCAGGTGATTATTAAGAGCTTCCGCTGTCGCATACTTAAATAAGGACGAGATTTGGAGTCCATGTTTGTATGATATTGTGTAAAAACTGCATTCAAGAAACTTATTTTGTTGTAACATATTTGTATTGTAAACCATTATGTAATGGTCGTGTGTAAACAGGATATTTTGGATTATCATTATTTGATAATCTACGTAAAGCTTTTTAAACCTTTATTGATGAAATAAAGGTTATGATTTGTTTTAAAATGAATGCAGTCTTTGAAAAACGTCTCATATAGAGGTCAAAACATCGCAACAAAATCAATTAATATGGAACGTTTTTAATCAATAAGAACGGGACATTTCAAAAGACACCCCCATCATCTAACCCATGCCAATCGGAACACTAACTTGCAAAAAATAGATAAATCAAAACTTAAATGCTCAAGGTGTGGAAAGATGAGACACACCATAGAACAATGTTTTGAGATCAAAGGGTATCCGGAGTGGTGGATTAAACCTGGAAAGGCGGCGGCAGCCGTGGACAAGCCAACCACCACCATCAAGCTACTGCTACCACCACGGATCAAGGCTTCGGTGGTATAGCAACCACCACAGGTACAACACTAAAACCGTTTATCTCTCTGTTTTCAAACATAGAAAGCATAAATTATAGGGTTGATAAACCGATGAAAACACATAGAAATCATGAAACGGTGAGAGAATCAAAAGAGTTTTTTTGGGATAATAAAAAGGTGGGTGGTGATAACAGGGTAAAAGGGAACCGGGTAAAAGGGAAAGGATATCCAAAGTCAAAAGAGATTTTTTGGGAAAATAAAAAAGTGGGTGGAGATTACTGGAAAAAAGGGAAAGGATATCCCTTTCATCTAACACCGAATAAATTGAATGGGTATATGGGTTACCCACTTAAGGATGTTAAAATTGGGCCGAAAAAAATAATAAGCCCACAAGGGATGGGTGGATCAAGGTTAAAAAAGTCCCAACACATAAATCTGATCAAATGTGTATTGGGCTAGGCAGCCCAAAATCTGTTAAAAATGTTAGTGGGTCAGGCAGTTTATTAAATAGGCCAAAAGATGTAACAAAATTTAATAACCTTATTTCATGTCAAAATAAGTACTCGTTTTTAACTAAAATACCAACCGACCTTTCCGAAACAAATATCATTTCAAACAGTTTGAAATCTAAATCTTGGATTCTAGATTGTGGAGCAACCGACACGATGACTTTTGACGAAAAAGATATTATTTTTAAAACAAAACCTAGGAAAAATTAAATTCAAACGGCTAACGGGAAAATTATTCAAGTTAAAAGTGGGGGTACTATTGAGATTTCACCAACTATTAAATTACCTAATTGTCTATATATTCCAGCTTTATCTCATAAGCTGTTATCGGTAAGTCATGTTACAAAAGAATTAAACTGTAAAGTCCTCATGTATCCGACGTTCTGCATCTTGCAGGATATCCAGACAGGACTGTTGATTGGACGTGGCACTGAACAGGGGGGATTGTACTATGTGGATGAGGTTTCTCAACAAGGTACCGTGTCATTAGCTCACGGAACACCTACGAGAGAAGCCTGGTTATGGCATAGGAGATTGGGACATCCGTCAGCCGGATATTTACATGCTTTATTTCCTAGTTTATTTCCATCAAATGTTGTTTTGAACTGTGAAACTTGTATTTTGGCTAAAAGCCATCGCAATACTTTTAAACCTAGTAATACTAGGAAGGATGTGCCTTTTGCTCTTATTCATTCTGATGTGTGGGGTCCAGCTCCAGTTAATGGGGGAAAAAACCTTCGGTATTTTGTGATATTTATTGATGACCATACAAGAATGACATGGATTTACTTTTTGACTCATAAATCTGAAGTGTTTGAAAAAATTTCTCAATTTTATAAAATGATACAAACCCAGTTTAATAAAAACATACAAATTTTACGATCTGATAATGGAGGTGAGTTTGTCAATACTTCCATGAAACTTTTTTGCGAAAGTAATGGTATTATTCACCAAACATCTTGTGCCCATACTCCCGAACAAAATAGAGTAGCCGAACGGAAAAATCGGTTACTTTTAGAAATGACAAGAGCCTTATTAATTGAATCTAAAGTTCCAAAAAGTTTTTGGCCTGAAGCTCTTGCTTCCGCTACCTATCTTATTAACCGATTACCCACAAAAGTTTTGGGCACAAAAACCCCTAGAGATACCCTATCTCAATTTCACACCCTACCAACCTCTCTAAGCATCGATGTAGCGACCCGACCAAATCATGTTTGACGGCGCCGACTACTTCGGTCCCGTTACGTGGTCATAAGTCTTTATTATGACTTTTGACCAAAATATGTCGCATTTATTTTATAAGAAAAAGGATGTTTCAAGTTTACAAATGTAGTTCGAAAGACTAGTTACATTACAATGTTTAACGTACGAATGAAACATATGCGACACAATTTAAAGTAGTCAAAAGACGCTCCATCTATGCATGTATACTCGACATCCAAGCAAGTATCAAAAAGATTGCGGAAGCATGTATCAAGTAGCTTTCAAGGACCTAAGAAAACATATAGAAAACTGTCAACGAAAACGTTGGTGAAATCATAGGTGTTTTAGTAAACGTTGCATTTGAACCACAAGATTTAATATAATATGATTATCTAAATCATTTGCATTCCAAAGTTGTTATTTGTTTCGCGGGCACCCAATTATCAAACTTAACTGTTTTGCACCCTTCGCGTAGTGTTAGAACATACACTAGACCCGAAAATATATTTCATCCGCTAACGGTAGCGAACCGTCCGAATGAGGCTCGTCAAGCCCATGTGATCACATAATATAAGTTCACGTTTACACCCTGCAAGTGTAACTAATGATAATTGAATTGAGGCTTTTTGTTCAAACCCGTACGTGGAATGTTCGTTTTCGTACTTGTGTTCAAGTGTAAAAGTATGATACGTATATGTTTCTCATCCCATAGTTTAAAGCATAAAAGTTGTTGAAAGATGGGACTATGATCTCACCTTGAGTGCACGTATGAAAAGTACTTCACAAAGTAACGTGTGCGAAGGATAGTGCTAGTCTTGACCTAAACCAATAGGTCGTATCAATAACGGTAAATACGATAGGTCAAAGATGTTTAATTAGTCCTATGGCTCGTTACGACTCGATTATGTAGCATGTGAATCAAATTGTCAAGTTTCATGCAAGATACAAGTACAGAAACAAGTTAGGAAGGTTGCATAATCATTTGGTTAAGTTTGACAAAAAGTCAAACTTTGGTCGGTCAAAGTCAAAGAAAGTCAACACGTTCGGGTCGGGTCCCGAACTATTTTTCTGAGGTTTTTATTCATATATAAGCATGTTAGAACAAGTCTCATGTGAATCGGAGGTCTAGAACGGGCCAAACATTTTTCACATTTGGGACAAGGAGGTCAGAACCTGGCCCCCTTATATGTCGCGCCGCGACAGGAAAGGGCCGCGCCGCGGCAAAGGCCGGGTGCTGGTGCCTGGCCAGTCCCAAATGTTCAAGTCTCAATCCAAAACCTTTTTGTGCATAAAACACAAACCGCTAACACTTAGGACTCGCACCTTATATCGTTGGAAAGCTCTTTTGACGTAGAATGCAACTAAACACAATTCATCAATCAAAAACCTCATTTGTAACAACCGAGTTTTCAAACCAAGTGATCATTCAATGCACACATTAATGCTTCAAACTCACCAATGCACATTTAATGATTTAGGCATTCAATGCATACATATGACATGCCATTTTGTAGGTAATTGAGCATACAATACAACTAACAACTTACTAACAACAAATCATGGCAATCAATGCATCAAATAATCATTTCAAGTTCATTAAACCCTAGCTCAATTCCACTAAAAATCACTAAACAAGTTCTTAGAGTTTTCTCATGCAACCTATACATCAAAATGAAGCTAGTAACACTAGGAACACATTTAATACGTGCATTTATAACATTTAACAACATTTAATCATCTAAAACTCAAGATTAAACACACCCATTTTGCTAGTTCATGCAAGTTACTTCCAAACAACAAATCAAGCAATTCAAACACATAATCTTGTTAGACTAGAGCCATAGACACTAATTAACAACCTTGTAACTCAAAAAATCTCAAGAACACAAAAATTAGTGATTTTAGAAAGTTACCCAAATGCAATGAGATTGGTATGGAATCGAAGAGGAGATCACGAGGAGTTCAAATATATAATTTGTTTGGCTCGAAGCTTGATCGATTTAGTATGGATGATGATTTGCTTTTTGATGAATTTAAAGAAAATATGAAAGTAGAGAATGAAAAGAGAAAAGAAAATGAAAAATGGAGGTGGAAGATGGTTGACTAGTCAAGTGCTAGTCACCATTTTGGGGTTTTGGCAAAACAAGTCCCTCAAGTTGTAGTCGGGTGCGTTAAATTACCTGAACGAGATAATTTGAAACGCGTATTAACGGGAGATGTTATAAACATATAACGGAGTTTAAAATAGTTAAACGGAAAAGTAGACGGAAAAAGGCGGGATGTTACATTACCTACTCCTTAAAAGAAATTTCGTCTCGAAATTAAGCATGCGTAGTAATCGTTGTCTCTTCCTCGGAATCCTGCGTTTCCGGAATTGGGAATAAATGAGGGTATTTCTTTTGCATTTGATCTTGCCTTTCCCAAGTAAACTCGGGTCCTCTTTTGGCGTTCCAACGGACTTTAACAATCGGGATTCGGCTTTGTTTCAATGTCTTGACGGAGGTGTCCACAATTTCAACCGGTTCCTCCACAAAATGAAGCTTGTCATCAATAGTAAGTTCCTCGAGAGGGATGACGATATCGGGTTCGGCAAGACACTTTTTCAAGTTAGATACATGGAAGGTAGGATGAACGGAGTTCAATTGAGGCGGAAGATCTAAACGATAAGCAACGTTTCCAATACGCTCCAAGATTTCGAAAGGACCAATATACCGCGGATTTAGCTTCCCGCGTTTCCCAAAACGGATTACACCTTTCCAAGGTGCAACTTTTAACATTACTCGGTCACCGACTTGAAATTCGAGGTCGTTGCGTCTTTTGTCGGTGTAGCACTTTTGACGACTCCGGGCCGTCCGGAGCCTATCTCGAATTTGTACGATCTTCTCGGTGGTTTCGTGAATGAGTTCGGGTCCGGTGATTTGCACGTCGCCTACCTCGGCCCAACAAAGAGGTGAACGACATTTTCGGCCGTATAGCGCTTCAAAAGGTGCGGCTTTAATACTCGCGTGATAACTATTGTTGTAAGAGAACTCGGCGAGAGGTAAGTGCTTGTCCCAAGCTTTTCCAAAATCAACCACGCAAGCTCGTAACATGTCCTCCAAGGTTTGAATTGTACGTTCGCTTTGTCCATCGGTTTGAGGATGATATGCGGTGCTCATGTCTAAACGCGTTCCCAACGCTTCTTGCAAGGTACGCCAAAATCTAGAAACAAAACGGCCATCTCGGTCGGAGATAATCGATAAAGGTACACCGTGTCGGGCTACAATTTCTTTAATGTAAAGTTGCGCAAGTTTCTCCATTTTGTCGGTCTCCTTCATGGCAAGAAAGTGTGCGGATTTGGTGAGACGGTCAACAATAACCCAAATGGTATCATAACTGCCCGTCGTTTTTGGTAGTTTGGTGATAAAATCCATCGTTATCCTTTCCCACTTCCATTGCGGGATCTCGGGTTGTTGAAGTAGTCCGAACGGTCTTTGGTGTTCGGCTTTGACTTTGGAACATGTCAAACACTTGGAAACATAAGTAGCTACGTCCCTTTTGATGTTCGGCCACCAATATTGTTGTTTAAGGTCGTGGTACATCTTATTGGCACCGGGGTGGATCGAGTATCGTGACTTATGGGCTTCATCTAAAATGAGACTTCGTAGGTTCCCATAACTAGGCACCCAAATCCTTCCGGCGAAATATCGGAGTCCGGTTTCCTTAGTTTCGAATCGAGAGACGAGAATGTTCAAGAGCTCGTGTGAAACGTTTTCATCCTTGAGAGCCTCATCTTGGGCTACCCGAATTTGGCTATTAAGGTTGGTGTGGATGGTGATGTTTAAGGCTCGGACACGAAGAGGCACCGCTCTTTCTTTTCGACTTAAGGCATCGGCTACTATGTTTGCCTTCCCGGGATGTTAACGAAGTTCGCCATCGTAATCGTTTAAGGTTTCAATCCACCTTCGTTGTCTCATGTTTAGTTGCTTTTGATCGAAGATGTGTTGGAGACTTTTGTGATCGGTAAAGATAGTACTCTTGGTTCCATAAAGATAGTGTCTCCACATTTTAAGTGCAAAGACAACGGCTCCGAGTTCGAGATCATGTGTCGTGTAGTTTCGTTCATGAATTTTGAGTTGTCGAGAAGCATAAGAAATGACTTTCGTTCGTTGCATCAACACACACCCAAAACCATGTTTCGAGGCGTCGCAATACACAACAAAATCATCGTTGCCTTCGGGAAGTGACAAGATAGGAGCGGTGGTAAGCTTTGTCTTCAAGATTTGGAACGCGGATTCTTGCTCGGTCGCCCAAATGAATTTCTTTCCCTTGTGAGTTAATGCGGTTAGAGGACGTGCAACCAAAGAGAAGTTTTCGATGAATCTACGATAGTACCCGGCGAGACCCAAGAATTGACGAATGTGAGTCAGAGTAGTAGGAGTTTCCCATTTACTAATGGCTTCGATTTTTGATGGATCGACTTTAATACCTTGGTCACTTACAACATGACCAAGAAATTGAACTTCCTTCAACCAAAATTCACACTTGGAGAATTTGGCATAGAGTCTTTCTTGTCTTAAAAGTTCAAGCACAAGTCGGAGGTGTTCCTCGTGTTCTTCTTCGCTTTTTGAATAGACCAAAATATCATCGATGAACACGATAACGAATTTGTCAAGATACGGTTTGCACACGCGGTTCATAAGATCCATGAACACCGCCGGTGCGTTAGTGAGACCAAATGGCATTACAAGAAATTCATAACTACCATAACGAGTTCGGAAAGCGGTTTTGGAGACATCTTCCCCCTTAACCCTTAATTGATGATAACCCGAGCGGAGATCGATTTTTGAATATACGTAAGACCCTTGTAATTGATCAAAGAGGTCATCAATGCGAGGAAGAGGATATCGGTTCTTAACCGTCAATTTGTTTAGTTCACGATAATCAATGCACATTCGTAGGGATCCGTCTTTCTTTTTAACAAACAAAATCGGAGCGCCCCAAGGTGAATGGCTAGGTTGGATAAAACCACGATCAAGTAGTTCTTGGATTTGACTTTGCAATTCTTGCATTTCGGATGGAGCGAGTCTATATGGTGCACGTGCTACGGGTGCGACTCCCGGAATAAGATCGATTTGGAATTCAACCGGTCGATGGGGTGGAAGACCCGACAATTCGTCGGGAAATACATCGAAAAAGTCACTAACAATAGGCACATCATCGATATGCTTCTCATCGGAATCGACTTTCTTAATGTGGGCAAGGATCGCAAAACAACCCTTACGGAGTAGTTTTCTAACTTTAAGGCACGAAACGAGGTTGAGTCTGGTGCAACTCTTATCGCCATAAACAATCAAAGGTTCACCATTCTTGATAGGAATTCGGATTGCGTTAAGAGCACAAAGGATGTGAGATTTCGTTTTGACTAACCAATTCATACCGATTATTACATCAAAGCTTCCTAGTTCCATGGGTATCAAGTCAATTTCAAATTCCTTACCCAAAATGTTTAACGTACACCCCCGGTAATATGTGTCGGCACTTAATAGTTTCCCATTAGCCACTTCAATGGTATAAGTGGTATCTAGTGGAAGTGGTGGAGTGCTAAAAGAATGAGTCAAAGTCTTGGATACAAAACTCTTATCGGCACCCGAATCGAATAAACAAGTAACATAAGTGTTGTTGAGGAGAAACGTACCCGTGACTAATTCATTGTCATCTCGGGCTTCCTCGGTGTTGATGTTGAAAGCTCGGCCGCGTGTGTTGGGGTTGGCTTTCTTCTTCGGACAGGCATTTCTAAAATGACCCGTTTGGCCACATTCATAACAAGTACCCGATTTTGGTGCATTGGGCACCTTTTGAGCGACGGGGGCGGCACTTCTACAATCGTTGGCCACATGACCACCCCTTTGGCACCGGTGGAAAAATAGATTGCTACATTCACCATAGTGGTGTTTGTGGCATTTGTTGCAAAAGGGTTTATTTCCACCATAACTTTTCTTGGCGTCGGAGGTGAAAGGCTTTTTGGTGAAGTTGTTGTTGTAGTTGTTGCTTGATTGAGGGGCTTCCCATTTTCTTTTGTTGTTACCCGACTTGTCCTCGGCTTTAGGCGCCGGTACTACGATTTCGTCAACCGTTTCGATCAATTGGCGGGCCATGTTCAAAGCTTGTTGTAGGTTAGCGGGTTTGGATGACATCACCCCTTGTTTGATGCTCTTTGGAAGACCATACATATAAAGTTCGACCCTTTGAGATTCGGGGTTCACGAGGTTTGGGCACATCAAGGATAGTTCGGCGAATCGTTGATTATAGGCATTGAGATCGTTTCCGACCGCTTCCAAGGTTCTTAGCTCTTGTTCGAGCTTTCAGGTTTCTTCGCGAGGGAAATATTCGATGACCATCTTTTCCCTTAAATCGGCCCAAGAGAGGGCGTGAGCTTCATCGGTACCCACCGATTGTACATAAGTATTCCACCATGTAAGAGCGACACCGGCGAAAGTGTGAGTGGAGTATTTGACCTTGTCTTGGTCCCGACAACCACTTATGCTAAAGACGGCTTCCGTTTGCTCAAACCATCGGGTGAGCACAACCGGTCCCCCGGTTCCATCAAAAGTGTGAGGTTTGCACCCCATGAAGGCTTTATAGGAGCATCCCTCGTTTGAGTTACCGGCTCCATTGTTGTTGTTGTTTTGGTTGTTGTTATTATTATTGTTATTGTTGTTGGATGAGTGACCGGCCATGGCCGCATCTACGGCGGTGGCTATCATGCGTTGTAGAGCTTGTTCGGGTGTTTCACGGCGTCGTACACGGCGGGGAGGCATTGTTCCTTCAAAACAAAAGAATACCGTTGGTTAGTATTCTAAATAATACTAACCGTGATATGGAATAAAGATAGAGAGAAAATTTTCCTTGACTCGCCTTAAATTCTTTATGTCATAATGTCGGAACGTTTATATGAGTCACCATAATATAATCCCGGAAATTATATTACCCTGATTCATATGTGCATTCGACATTATTTCATATAGTCAAGGTGGCGTGTCAATCAAATTAAACAACGTGAGATTTAGATGAAATAAGAGTAGATATGAGTAGAAGCGTTCGAGTATAAATGCACAAATAGTCAAGTAATTCCTACTTCAAGTCTATATGCCGGTTGTAGTCTAGACTCACCAATGTACCCTATGACTCGGGGTTGACACCAATGAACTCTAAATCCCTACAACCAACGCTCTGATACCATCTGTAGCGACCCGACCAAATCATGTTTGACGGCGCCGACTACTTCGGTCCCGTTACGTGGTCATAAGTCTTTATTATGACTTTTGACCAAAATATGTCGCATTTATTTTATAAGAAAAAGGATGTTTCAAGTTTACAAATGTAGTTCGAAAGACTAGTTACATTACAATGTTTAACGTACGAATGAAACCTATGCGACACAATTTAAAGTAGTCAAAAGACGCTTCATCTATGCATGTATTGTAACGACCCGGAAATTTCCGACCAAATTTAAACCCTAATCTCTATATGTTTCCGACACGATAAGCAAAAACCTTAATTTTGAGTCTAGAAAGTTTGAAATCTCTATTTGGATAATCTGCTAACCCTTTTACCATTCCCGACGATTCACGAACAACTATTTGTATATAGATAACATATATAATTAAATAAGTATTTATGGTTGGAAACATAAACTTGGAATATTATATAATTTAATTATTAGAATGAATAGTGTAAAATAAATAAAATAATATTTGATGTAATGAGAAATATTATTATATGTAAATATATATATATATGAATATATATGAATATTACTTGTAATATATATAAGATTATATTTTAAACTTATTTATTTATATATAGATTTATTTTATATATTTATTTATGTAATAAAACAGGTTACTAAAATAAAATTATATATATACATATAGTATATTGAAAATAATTGATTTCGAACTTAATTAGTAAACGTCGGTGACACTCGGTTGACATTTCGTTAGTTTTGATATAGGTATTATACATATTTATGAAAGATTAAAATAAAAGTTGGAGTGTAAATTGATCACGAAGATTCTAGATTTGTTAAAGATATTTTATATCCTTTTAAGTTTAGATATTCGTACTCCGTACATATAAATCGGAACAGAAAATAAATAATTTTTGAACCTTTTTGATCAGGTTTCAAACAATTAATGAGTGAAATAACTAAATAAATTTAATCTAAAAATTTGGGATTTTTAGGAACACTTTTATACGTTAACTGTTTAGCAAGGGACACGACATGGTCACCTCGGGAAAAGTGTCGGCAGAATTATTTGTGATATCAACACATGCCTAAAAGTTATTATTTTTATATTATTATTAATAATTATTATTAATTAATATTATTACTATAATCCATATAGATCTTAATTATATATATATATGTGTAAGAGATTTAGGAGAATGATTCAAAACTAATTCACACCTTTCACCACCACCGGGTGCCACCATGCCGCCACCATCTCAGCCACCGTAGAACCATCATCACCAACCAAAACCCACTCACCTCCTTGATTATTCTTAAACGGCTAAACTATTTCTACCCTAACAATCCATTAACCATCATGCATAACCACCATGTTACTACTTCCATCAAACCACCTTCATCAACAATTGCAACTGGGTTTCCTTTTGTTCGAGCCAAGCTAGAAATCACTACAACCGACCCATGGCCACCTGCGGCCTGAATTATCATACCCATCGAACAACCACTTAACCGCCACTTTCACTAGTCCACCACCCTCTTTCTCTCACTATCTCTTTCGTTTCCTGTAACCACAACGAACCACCACTTCATATAAGTTAGACCATCAAGTAACACTCATCTCTAAACCATATCTATACTTCTGTCACCTGTCACCCCCAACCACAGTACACCCCTTAAACATCATCTTCAAAACACACCTTTAAACCCATTTATTATTTTCGTGATTTCATGTTGCCACTCGTTAATTTTTTTTCCCTTCTTCGTTTCAACCTTACTTCTGTCGAGGGATATCACGGTAGTAACCACGATGGAGATACAATGATAATTCAATGGTGAAACTGAGTCACGAGTTTATTGGTGAAATTATGAGGAAGACGATGAACAGGATCGTACATATTAAATATAATACACCTACGCATTAAAACAGAATTGGTGAGTGGTGCAGATGGTTCGAACCTATGTTACTAGCCAACAGGTCTCGGGTTCGATTCTGAGGCCTGCAGTTTTTCATTTTTTTTTTTTGATTACACAATAATTTACTAAATGGACTTAAAATTATTGATGGACTGTTAGTGGGCCGTAAGCATAATTAAAATTGGGCCGAAATGAAGGAGGAGGAATAAATGGAAAATGGAAACCGAATTAATACAGTTTATAAAAAAATATGGGAAGGGAATTAAAAGAGTAAAACAGAATGGTTCAGCTGGTTGTGTGTTTGATGGGTGAACGGGTGGTCATGAGTTCGATTCTCAGCTGTGACATCTATTTTTTTTAAGACTCTTTTAAGGTAGTCTAATGTTCCTTATTATTATTATGATAATTAAATATTATTAAAGTATTAAAATTTTGGTTAATATGTTTACTAATACAATAACATGATAAATATATGTAACTCTTTTTTCTTATTTTATTATTATTATTATTATTATTACTATTATTAAAATTATCATTATTATTTTTATTATTATTATAAAAAGTGTTGTTTTTATTTTCATTACCATTATTAGAAAAATTATTATTTTTATCAAAATTAATATTATTATTAACCTTATTATTATTATTACTATTATTTTGACATTAATATTATTATTATTATTATCATTATTACTAGTATCATTAATATTATTATAATATTATTATCAACCTTACTATTGATAATATTATTATTGTTACAATAAAAATTAGTTATATAAAATTTTACTTAATAAAACTATATTAAAATTTTTACAAATTATTTATTTAAAGTATATAAAATAAATATATTTAATTAAGTTATTAATGAAACACGTAATTTATTAAGATAACATTTATGTCACTAATATATATTTATTCAATTATTAGATGTGTTGATATATATATGAATGATATAGGTTCGTGAATCCGAGGCCAACCTTAAACTTGATCAATGATGTTATATGTATTTTTACTACAAAATACATTAGGTGAGTATATAGTCCCACTTTTAAACTCTAAGTATTTCGGGATGAGAATACATGTAATTTATGTTTTACGTTATGGACACAAGTAACTGAAAAAAAAAAATATTCTACGTTGAGTTGTACCACTGGCATACTTCCCTGTAGCTTGGTAACTATTATTTACAGCGGTATTGTAAACGCGAATCCTGTTGATAGATCTATCGGGCCTGACAACCCCAACCGGACTGGACGACCAGTATTCAACGGTTGCACAGTACTTCGTTTCATGACTACATTTGGTACGGTGTAGTAAGATTTCATAATAAAGGGAATATGCAACGTGATTAAATGTTAAGTATGGTTACCAAGTGCTCAACCACTTAGAATATTTTATTAAAATGTTTACATATGAAATCTTGTGGTCTATATTTATATCGCTGCCGGCATTAAACCTATATCTCACCAACTTTATGTTGACGTTTTAAAGCATGTTATTCTCAGGTACGAATTAAGTCTTCCGCTGTGCATTAGCTCATATTAAGGATACCATTTGGGACCATTTAAGCCATGATACAAGGACGTTGCATTCGAGTCATTGAAGTTCATTAGAGACTATTATTAAATAAATGACAGATTAGGTCATTTGGTTATTATGACAAGTTAGGCGAATATGACAACTCTTGATGTAATGATAGATTACCTTTTAAGAATAAATGCAACATTTGTAAAATGTATCATATAGAGGTCAAGTACCTCGCAATGTTATCAACTATTGTAATTCGTTTATAATCAATATGGACGTTGTCCGGATGGATTAGTTCGGGTTATCACAGTTGGTATCAGAGCGTTGGTCTTAGTGAATCAGGACTTGCATTAGTGTGTCTAACTGGTAGTTGTTAGGATACATTAGTGAGTCTGGACTTTGACCGTGTCTGCCTAACAAAAAGTTTTGCTTATCATCTCTAGTCGGAAACCATGTGTTTATCATCCTTAGGGAATTGTCTGCTTATCATTCTTTAGTCTAGACACGTCTTACTGAATTTAGTGCATCGATAGTGTATAGATAAAATTCATATCCCAGCGCATCTGTAGACTTGCCTAACATATGCCGTAAATTCCTCTGTAGTTTACGAAATCTTTGGTATTATACATAGATATTCTATATAGCTAGAATATCATCCGACATCTGAAAAATCATTCCACATCGAAGATCTCTTCCATCCACCAAATTGCCCTTTTCAACCTGAAGCGCTTACCGGCGAACCTGTTCGGGCAACCATTTTCTCTCCCATTTTTCCGAGTATTTCATCACGATCACATACTATCCCATATTTCAAATCGTGTTCATTCGCTCTTTCCAACCGTCAATCATCCCGGTATAATAGAAGAAGTCAACGAACTCCGTGCTCGGGTAGTGGTTTTGGAGAATATGGTGCGAAGGTTACAAACACCAACATCAGCACTAGCAGCATAATCCGTACTACCATCGTCAACGCACAGTACCTTTATCACCCCAATCACAACCGTGCCTTAAATCTCAACATCACAATCTGTATCTCGAATATCAACATCACACGACTCAATATCTGAACTTCGAGTATGATTTTCGTCCTATATATCGTTCTACATCGATTATCTTCGCTTTACGTATCGTATGACGATTATGTAATTTCTAAAGTCTTAGAGATTATGTAATCTAGAATTAACAATAAATCAAATGAGTTTAATATCTTATAGACTCATTAAATCTATGATTATCTCTGAAGAAAATATATATGCAAGTATATTTTCATAAAGATAGTAATTAAAAATTCCTTCGTACAAACTATTAATGATGAAAATATTTTAACGGGTGGGTAGTACCCGAGGAATATTTAGGATTCACATTAATAAGTTATACTGTACATTCTTGAATCTGATTCAACGGTTATCTATTATTTTACTTACAACCACCGATATTCGTATCCGCTTACCCCAGAATAACCATTTTCAATCAAATTTCATATTCGGATTTTGACCTACCAGAATCCAACAAGTGGTATAAAGAAGAAAATATTGGACAAAATAAAAATTGTTAGAAACACACGATTTAATTAATTAAAAATCTATTAAGGATTCCACGCTAACTGTTCCGGCTAACTGATTAACATTTAATTTATCGCAATTTACATTCTTGCAATTTTAATTTCCGCACTGTACTACTGTCGGGACACATGTACAACAATACGTCGGATTAATTCTGAGACAACACGTTGTATAATGGGTCATGATATATATTTATTTATTTTATGCACTTTAAATAACGGGACACGTATACAAGGTTTCGACTTATCATATTGACCCATCTATATATATATTTCGGAACAACCGTAGACACTCTATATGTGAAGGTGGGAGTTGGTTATACAGGGTCGGAGTTGATTCCAAAATATATATATACTTTGAGTTGTGATCGACACCGAGACAGGTACACGGGTCACGATACGTATTAAGTAATTTGAATATTATATATCTAACTTATATATGAACCATTGGACAATTGGACTATTGAACTGTTAACTTTGGACAAGTAAAATGAATTAAAATGTTGGTTATAACATATGAAACTAAACTAATCTTCAAGTTTGCCACTTGATTTTATCCTAAACCCCATTCGTATCTTAGAAATTACAATTCGCATTCCAAATCTTTTCATGATTTTTTTTGAAAACACCTCGATCGAGAAGTTGAACCAGCCGCACCTCGTCTACGAAAGAAAGATTTATGCATACAGTTATGCACCTGAAAAACATTCGAAACCAAAGATATAGTTAAAACGTATTCGCGTCGAATTTCTTATCCTTTATTAGCAAAAACAACCTTACAACTCCTTTCCAAGAAGCTAATTTTGTCACAGCTCCACTTCGACTCCCTAGAAAGACTACTTTTCTTAAAATCTCAAAATTTATACCTTGTCCTTTCACTGTTGTTATCGGAGAACCTTTTATATTTCACAACATCATCAGCAGATGTACCAGCAATTCGTTATCTTTTTGGCGAAATCCGCAATCAGTATTTTGAAAATCTCGTAGAAATTCTCCCAGTTATACCAAACACGTTTATCCCTAAGAATTTCATACTTCGAATATGAAGTTTTTGAAAAACACCCTGAACTGTGAAGTAGTTCTTGGAATGCTGATGAAGCAGCAAAAATCATAAACGACTTTAACAGTCAAGAGTTTGATGACAAAGAATAGTAAGGTGGTAAATCTGAGAAAAAGAGAAGGTTTGGAACAGGAAAACGGATTGAGCAAAGTATGAAGGAGGCCGTGAACCAAATCATGAAAACAGAACCTGTCTTCAAAGGATCCAAATGATCCAGTGCCTGCTGAAACCGTTAGTAAGAACTCTACTCCTTATTCTAAACTTTTTAAGATGATATTCTTCACCATCATTTTATCTTAGATATTATAAGATATCTTCATATCTTTCGTTATACATATTCTCCATATTTCTGGCGATATTTTCACAACTATTCCTATCTGCGATCATTTAACTCTCAGTAACATCTGCGTTACAATATAAAAGAAACCGTGTTAGTTTCTAAATACTGAAATCTCTAAGTTTAAAAATAGGAATGTTCTGAAGCAGTGTTGGGAACTGATGCATGAATTAGTGTAATATAATGAAACTTGATCAACTTCATTATATTATAGTAAGCCATGTTGAGTTTCTAATAGAGCATGATGATTCACAGTACCATCATCATGTTTCATGTTACACGGCTCTTACATTCTATCCAATCTCCAAACATATTAGAACGTATCACCCTGATAGCTCTAATTTTTCTGAAATATTCTGGTAATTTGACAAAATTAAAATTGTACCATTACCATTCCTTTCTGAGAACATTAGCCATGTTCATTCCAAATTTTATACTTACGAATTCCGAACCATTACTCACTTGATTTAAAGTCGAGAAGAGAAAACGAAAGCATGAGGCTTTGAAAAATAATGAAAAATACAAAGGCCGATAACAACCCCGAAAATTACAAACCGTGTATATCAATGCATATAACAATATAGAGACACGGGAGAAGTAGAAATACTATAAACACAAGGGTATGGTAGAAGTAAATAGATTCTTCTGGTGGTAGATGAAAAAGAAGAATGACAGATGTGAAAATTAAGAGTATATCAAGGATCAGAATGGGATGAAGCATATTGACGAATGTCTTAAAATAAGAATCAAGGAGAAAGAGTATAATATGTGAGTTGTGGAGAATAAGGAAACGAAGGGATTGGATTTATAGTAAAATATCCGACAAAGCAATCAAACAGATGATTGCATTTAAAGCGGATCATAATTTTCCTTGATTACCGAAGAATCAAATCTTATTACGAAGATTTTCTCCAAATCTCTTGAGTTTGGAAGTCAATCCTATCTACGTCAAAAGATATGACAAATCTATACCTAATCATTTCACTCTTTGGTGATAGCATCGCTCGTACGCTTCGAGTAATTCAATTATTTTATCAATATTACTCAATGTTGACAAAACCCTATTATGTCAACTCTTATTCGTCATAAAAACAATTTTATTGTTAGTCATGACGACCTCACTCAAATTTCGGGGACGAAATTTCTTTAACGGGTGGGTACTGTAACGACCCAGAAATTTCCGACCAAATTTAAACCCTAATCTCTATATGTTTCCGACACGATAAGCAAAAATCTTAATTTTGAGTCTAGAAAGTTTGAAATCTCTATTTGGATAATCTGCTAACCCTTTTACCATTCCCGACGATTCACGAACAACTATTTGTATATAGATAACATATATAATTAAATAAGTATTTATGGTTGGAATCATAAACTTGGAATATTATATAATTTAATTATTAGAATGAATAGTGTAAAATAAATAAAATAATATTTGATGTAATGAGAAATATTATTATATGTAAATATATATATATATATGAATATATATGAATATTACTTGTAATATATATAAGATTATATTTTAAACTTATTTATTTATATATAGATTTATTTTATATATTTATTTATGTAATAAAACAGGTTACTAAAATAAAATTATATATATACATATAGTATATTGAAAATAATTGATTTCGAACTTAATTAGTAAACGTCGGTGACACTCGGTTGACGTTTCGTTAGTTTTGATATAGGTATTATACATATTTATGAAAGATTAAAATAAAAGTTGGAGTGTAAATTGATCACGAAGATTCTAGATTTGTTAAAGATATTTTATATCCTTTTAAGTTTAGATATTCGTACTCCGTACATATAAATCGGAACAGAAAATAAATAATTTTTGAACCTTTTTTATCAGGTTTCAAACAATTAATGAGTGAAATAACTAAATAAATTTAATCTAAAAATTTGGGATTTTTAGGAACACTTTTATACGTTAACTGTTTAGCAAGGGACACGACATGGTCACCTCGGGAAAAGTGTCGGCAGAATTATTTGTGATATCAACACATGCCTAAAAGTTATTATTTTTATATTATTATTAATAATTATTATTAATTAATATTATTACTATAATCCATATAGATCTTAATTATATATATATGTGTAAGAGATTTAGGAGAATGATTCAAAACTAATTCACACCTTTCACCACCACCGGGTGCCACCATGCCGCCACCATCTCAGCCACCGTAGAACCATCATCACCAACCAAAACCCACTCACCTCCTTGATTATTCTTAAACGGCTAAACTATTTCTACCCTAACAATCCATTAACCATCATGCATAACCACCATGTTACTACTTCCATCAAACCACCTTCATCAACAATTGCAACTGGGTTTCCTTTTGAAGGTATTTCATATGCCCGAGAGAAATATTAAATTAATGTGGCTAATGTGTTATGATCCAAGTCGGGTCATACCCAATAACAAGCTAATCGACACCTTATATGTATTTATCTTGACAATTGGATCGTCAAATAAATACGCGACACTTGAACTTTGGAAAATCGGTTTTCTAAAGTATTATCACTTGAGATAAATTATTTGGATAATTTATATTTAATTATTTATAGGCTTAAATAATTATGTTGTGTTATATTTTATAAATGGGTTTATAAAATGCAATTAACTTAACAAATGCACAAGTTTTATTACATGTTTATTAATAACAAATTGTGTAATAAAAATTAATGGAATTTTTTTTAAAAACCCCATATGGTGGACGGCTTTTTGGGAGTTCCCATGGCCACCCACATGTTGCTTTTGTTATTTTAAAGACTACACAACTTACTATATGCATGCATGTCTCAATATACTCACTCCTTGACCAAGAAAAAGACTAAGGTTTTCAAAATAACTCTCAAGAGGTTGAGAGAGGGCTGCTGGCCGAAATTTTGGTAGTGAGAAGAGAGGGTTTTGGCTTGCTAATTATGTTCATTAAGTGTCCAAAATCCTAACCAAATAATAGAAGGTGTTGGTGATTAAAAGCTTGGGGTATAACTACTTGAGGTTTCATCCATTTGAAGCTCTATTCTTCATCATCATCTTCATCATCAACTACATAGCTTGGAGAAGGTATAATCTCTTATCTATCTTGTAGTTTGTAAGTATGTTTCATAACTTGATCCTAATTGGGATTTAACTTTAATTGGTTAAAGTTTAACAAGTAAAATTTGATAATTACACGCTTCCGTTTATTAAGATTCTTAAAAGGTTTTAAGACTTATCAAACTTGTTAAATCCCAACAATGGTATCTAGAGCCGAAGTTGTTGAAATATGCTTCGAGATGATTTATTAAACCCACTATAATTTTGCATTCTATGAACATGCATGAAGTAGAATGTAAAATTTTCTGTTTTGGGTGGTTTGTCATTTTGGCCAAAATCACTTGTGATTCTGCATTCTGTACTGCCAATCACTTGTGATTCTGTACTGCCGATCACTTGTGATTCTGTACTGCCGATCACTTGTGATTCTGTACTGCCGATCACTTGTGATTCTGTACTGCCGATCACTTGTGATTCTGTACTGCCAATCACTTGTGATTCTGTACTGCCGATCACTTGTGATTCTGTACTGCCAATCACTTGTGATTCTGTATTGCCTATCTCTTATGTAGTTAATGTTCACAATCTATGCCTTGACCTTGTGTTTGGTTGCATGCATGGTTAATTGATATTCATTCAATTGGTTTGTAATAATATTTATTCATTTGGCATGTAATAATTCATTTGATTATGTAATTTATTTTATATTTGGTATGTAAAATAGAATAGGTTGTATTTTCATTTTCTAGATAAAAATGTATTAGGATACATATTTTGTAAAAATGAAGATACAAGGTGATGATGACTTGAAGAACACAAGGAGCATATGGATGCAAGATTAAGTGGGAGATTTGAAATCTCCTACTTTGTATGATTAACCCTTACCCGGTGACATTTGTTTTCGGCTAAACAAATGTCCACCAAAATGGCTAGATTGTGAACATACTTATTTTGCATGTGTAGTTGTTTGGTTGTTTATGGATTGTATGTTTGATTGCAACAAATTATTCACACAAGTTAACAACAAACAAAACGACAATTTAATTGGTTAAATTAGACGTATTAACGACATGTAAAATGGCAATTTAAATGGTTAAATTGAAAAGGAAACTAAAGACTTTAATAAATGGTTATTAAGAACAAGAAAAGGATAACGTCATTAAAATGGTTTATATCAAGTAATTGGCTCAATTACAAGACATGAAATTGGTTTTTCATAAGTACCATACACTAAATGCATGTTGGTGTATGGCATAAAAGTTTTCTCAAACTAGAATTAACGAAAACTTAAAATCCCTTTTACAAACAAGGTTAACAAGTTTAACGCCATCCTATTGTGTGACACTTAAAAGTATTAGGGAACTCATGATGGGATAAAGGTCACCTAACCGTTATGAGCAAACTAATATGATTAAGGTAAATTTCGCATGCTTGTGGGATAAAGGTCACCTAACCACTTGTATGTTAAATTTACAAGTCTATACAAATAGGACGACTTGATTTGGGAATCATGAACTTAGGGTCACCGAAGCATGAGGAACAAATAGGCGTTGATGGGATAAATATGCCATGCAAAAGGATTGCATGATCCCATACATTAGAAGTTGCAAAAGGATTGCAATTGTCATATAATGACTACCTAGCTAAATCAAATAACGGGATAAAGGTCACCTAACCGAAATTTGGTTTACCGTTGGATTCTAAAATTTAATATATCAATTGGATTAAAAGGGTATTGAATGTTAAATTAAATCGATACTTAAACAAACTTTGTCAAATTTTGTAGATGGCCGCCAAATAACAACAACATTCCAAACGCACCAATCAACTTTAATAACCTATCATTGAGGTCCATCCTCGAAAAAGAAAATAACTCCCAATCCATTTCATCTAATGTACTAAAGATGAAAAGCCTCATTGATCGATTACACCATCTCAACAGTCCCGTGTCTAATGAATTAACCACGGACCTTATCCTCAACTCTTTGTCAAAAAGGTTTGACACATGCGTGTTGAATTACAGCATGAATGATTGAGATAAAAGCATTGACGAATTACATGTCATGCTAAGGACGGATGAATCAAGCATGGGTAAAAAGGCTTCACCCATGCTCATGATTAAATGAAGGTGGATCCAAGGATGAATCCTCTTCTAAGCCAATGGTGGCTAATAAGAAAGGACCCACCTACAAGGGCAAAGGAAAAGGGAAGATGGTTACCCCAACCAACAACACTAAATGGCAAAAGGTTGCCAGACAAGCAAACCCCAAGGAAGATCCGTGCTTTGGTTGCGGTGTGATAGGTCACTGGAAACGCAACTGCCCGGTCTACCTAATGAGTTGAATGCAAAGAGGGATGCAGGGCAAACCTCAGGTAATGTATACATGATATACGTTGAGCTTAGTATTACTTCTTCTAATACATGGGTATTAGACGCAGGATGTGGAACTCATTTTTGCAATTCATTGCAAGGGTTCATAAGAAGTAAACTAAATGCGGGAACAACAAGTCTCTACATGGTAAATGGTGCAAAGGTGCACGTAAAAGTTCAAGGAGACTTTGTTTTAAGCTACCAAGTGGTTTGGAGCTTATATTGAAAAATGTTTTGTATGCACCTGATTTAACACGAAACATTATTTCTATTTCCCGTTTAAGACATTGTGGTTTTAATCTTAATTTTATTGATGATGATATCCATGTCTTTTTGAATGATATGTTCTATTTTAAGGCCTCGCCTTCGAATGGTATTTATGAATTGGTTCATGATAACACATCATTCGATAGCTCAATATACCAAGCAAGCACCAAGAAACTCAAAATGGATTTGAGTGATTCCTACTTATGGCATTGTCGCCTTGGTCACATAAGCAAGAATCGAATGCATACACTTCAAAAGAATGGTCTTTTAAAATCAAGTGAGCTGGATTCGTTTGATGTATGTGAATCTTGTTTACAAGGCAAAATGACTAAAGCACCTTTCAAAGGGACCTATGAAAGGGCTAAAGACTTATTAGGATTAATAAATTCGGATGTATGTGGACCTTTTAAGCCCATGACTAGGAATGGTGAAAGATACTTCGTCACTTTCATTGATGACTTCAGTCGTTTCAGATATGTCTACTTATTAAGACACAAGGACGAAACTTTTGAAACATTCAAAGAATATCAAAACGAAGTACAAAATCAACTCAACAAGACAATTAAGGTACTTCATACCGATAGAGGAGGTGAATACCTAAGCGATGCCTTCCAAGATCATCTTAGGAGTTGTGGGATTATCTCACAACTTACTCCACCCGGAACACCCCAACTTAATGGAGTTTCCGAAAGGAGGAACCGAACCCTAATGGATATGGTTCGATCTATGATGGCAAGAAGCTCGTTGCCTCTATCATTTTGGGGTTATTGTCTAAGCTCCGCGGCTCGTATTTTAAATATGGCCCCAACCAAGAAAGTGGAACGAACTCCTCACGAGATGTGGTTTGGTAAACCTCCATCTCTATCATACTTAAAAGTATGGGGATGTGAAGCTTATCCTAAGCGTTACGTCCCTAATAAGTTGAATGCTCGATCCACGAAGTGTATCTTCATAGGATATCCCAAGGATGATATGGGATACTATTTCTATGATCCATCCGAGCAGAATGTATTTATTGCTCGGAAGGCGGAATTCCTTGAAACTAAGTTCCTAATGGAAGGAAATAGTGAAAGGAAGATAGATCTTGAAGAGGTTCAAGATCAAGTAGATGATACACAATTGGTTGACACTAGCACTCAACATGAAAATGTTGATAGTGATCAAATGGATGATCAAAATACACAAGACATTCGTAGATCTGGTAGGATTAGCAATCCTCCTGAGAGATATGGGTTTCTCATAGATGGTTGCTATACGGTTGATTTGGATGAACCAACAAACTACCAAGATGCTTTATCAAGGATTGATAAAGATAAATGGCAGGAAGCCATGAACGCCGAGATGCAATCCATGTATGAAAACCAAGTGTGGGAACTTGTTGAGCAACCTCCTAGCTCTAAGCTAGTTGATTGCAAATGGCTTTTCAAAATGAAAACCGACATACATGGAAACTTGGATACATATAAAGCTAGACTTGTTGCAAAAGGTTTCACTCAAACTCAAGGGGTTGACTATGATGAAACTTTCTCGCCTGTGGCAATGCTAAAGTCTATTAGGATATTATTTGCCATTGCTGCTCACTACGACTATGAAATATGGCAAATGGATGTCAAAACCGCTGTCCTAAATGGATATCTTATGGAAGATGTCTATATGGTCCAGCCTGAAGGTTTTGTTGATCCAAAATATCCTAAAAGTGTATGCAAGTTAAAGAAGTCAATCTACGGATTGAAACAAGCATCTAGAATGTGGAATCATCGTTTTAATGAGGAAGCCGAGAAATTTGGCTTCATTAAAAATGGTGATGAAGCTTGTGTATATAAGAAAGATAGTGGGAGCACCATCATGTTCCTTGTACTATATGTGGATGATATATTATTATTTGGGAATGATATTACCACAATGCAAGGAGTCAAAACTTGGCTAAAGAGTTGCTTCTCCATTAAGGATCTTGGAGATGCACAATACATATTGGGGATAGGGATCTATAGAAATAGATCCAAGAGATTGATAGGTTTAAGTCAAAGTACATACATTGATAAAATCTTGAAAAGGTTCAAGATGGAAAACTCTAAGAGAGGTTTGGTACCTATTCAAAAGGGAACCGTTCTCAGTTCATCTCAGTGTCCTACCACGAAAGATGAACAAGAGAGAATGAAGAAAGTCCCATACGCATCTGCTATTGGGTCTATCATGTATGCAATGATATGTACTAGACCGGATGTGTCATGCGCTCTAAGCTTGACAGGTAGATACCAGAACAACCCAGGAAACAGTCATTGGATTGCTGTTAAAAGTATATTGAAATACCTTAGGAGAACTAAGGATATGTTTCTAATATATGGGTCTGGTGAGAAGGAACTCGCTGTAAAAGGTTACGTGGACGCAAGCTTCCAAACTGATTGAGATGGATCTCGGTCACAATCCGGTTATGTCTTCATTTTAAATGAAGGTGCGGTCTCTTGGAAGAGTTAAAACCAAGATGTTGTTGCTTTATCCACTACAGAATCAGAGTACATCGCCGCCTCATTGGCAGCTAAGGAAGCTGCAAGGATGAAGAAATTCATCGACGACTTAGGAGTGGCCCCTACCATTCAGGACACTCTTGAGATCTTTTGTGATAACGAAGGTGTGATTGTTCAAATCAAGGAACCTCGTGCTCATCAAAAGACCCGTCACATTGAGCGGAAATTCAACTACATAAGGGATGAAGTTGAAAAAGGAAAGATATGTATTCACAAAGTTCACACAGATCATAATATAGCGGATCCACTCACGAAGCTCTTACATGGGCCAAAACATGAGGAACATGTTTGTGCATTAGGGCTTCGATATTCTAGTGATTGGTCATGATCTGTTTTAAGTATTGTACCGGAACGAAATTATTCAAACTCATTAATATAACTATGGAGTTAATTTATTTGAGTTATGTTCCTATTTTGCATATTTCATCCATGAATAAGCAATTATTCTAAATTTCCGTAGTCGATCACATTTGTGGGAACAAGTGTGAGGTTTAGACTATTATGAACTTGGATTGGTATACATTCATAGGTTGAATGTGGGGCAGGGTTGCTACCAAGGTTCATAGATATTTGTGGGATATAAATATCGGAAGACCCGCTCTCAAGATTTACTGTATGGAGCCTTTGTGGTTGATCACATGTAATCTTGAGTAAAGGCGAATATCATTGTATCCTCTGACCTGAGATACATATTGGGTTCGGATATTCACCAAGTATTGTGCCTTGATTCTTTCCTTCGCTATTCTGAAATATGGTAGTACATAAGGGAGAACTCAGGTATAATGCAAAGTATATATCTAGGACGTATGTAGTCAAGATGGAATTTGTCCCTCTTATTTGTTGAGAGTCAGATGTCTAAGGCCTGATAAAGTTAAATCTATAAGAGAGTGATCACTCTATGTCTCTTGGATTTAACATGACATCTAGGACGAAAGGATAGAATGAAAGATTCACCTAATCATATTCGAGATGGGAACTCGAAAGGGATGATGTTATTGAATGGCACAAAGTCATAACATATTAGGGGGTGATGGACGGTGTGTTAGGCTGTATCCATCACTTGCATTAATTTCTTATGTTTCTCGTGCAAGTGGGAGATTGAAGGTATTTCATATGCCCGAGAGAAATATTAAATTAATGTGGCTAATGTGTTATGATCCAAGTCGGGTCATACCCAATAACAAGCTAATCGACACCTTATATGTATTTATCTTGACAATTGGATCGTCAAATAAATACGCGACACTTGAACTTTGGAAAATCGGTTTTCTAAAGTATTATCACTTGAGATAAATTATTTGGATAATTTATATTTAATTATTTATAGGCTTAAATAATTATGTTGTGTTATATTTTATAAATGGGTTTATAAAATGCAATTAACTTAACAAATGCACAAGTTTTATTACATGTTTATTAATAACAAATTGTGTAATAAAAATTAATGGAATTTTTTTTAAAAACCCCATATGGTGGACGGCTTTTTGGGAGTTCCCATGGCCACCCACATGTTGCTTTTGTTATTTTAAAGACTACACAACTTACTATATGCATGCATGTCTCAATATACTCACTCCTTGACCAAGAAAAAGACTAAGGTTTTCAAAATAACTCTCAAGAGGTTGAGAGAGGGCTGCTGGCCGAAATTTTGGTAGTGAGAAGAGAGGGTTTTGGCTTGCTAATTATGTTCATTAAGTGTCCAAAATCCTAACCAAATAATAGAAGGTGTTGGTGATTAAAAGCTTGGGGTATAACTACTTGAGGTTTCATCCATTTGAAGCTCTATTCTTCATCATCATCTTCATCATCAACTACATAGCTTGGAGAAGGTATAATCTCTTATCTATCTTGTAGTTTGTAAGTATGTTTCATAACTTGATCCTAATTGGGATTTAACTTTAATTGGTTAAAGTTTAACAAGTAAAATTTGATAATTACACGCTTCCGTTTATTAAGATTCTTAAAAGGTTTTAAGACTTATCAAACTTGTTAAATCCCAACACCTTTTGTTCGAGCCAAGCTAGAAATCACTACAACCGACCCATGGCCACCTGCGGCCTGAATTATCATACCCATCGAACAACCACTTAACCGCCACTTTCACTAGTCCACCACCCTCTTTCTCTCACTATCTCTTTCGTTTCCTGTAACCACAACGAACCACCACTTCATATAAGTTAGACCATCAAGTAACACTCATCTCTAAACCATATCTATACTTCTGTCACCTGTCACCCCCAACCACAGTACACCCCTTAAACATCATCTTCAAAACACACCTTTAAACCCATTTATTATTTTCGTGATTTCATGTTGCCACTCGTTAATTTTTTTTCCCTTCTTCGTTTCAACCTTACTTCTGTCGAGGGATATCACGGTAGTAACCACGATGGAGATACAATGATAATTCAATGGTGAAACTGAGTCACGAGTTTATTGGTGAAATTATGAGGAAGACGATGAACAGGACCGTACATATTAAATATAATACACCTACGCATTAAAACAGAATTGGTGAGTGGTGCAGATGGTTCGAACCTATGTTACTAGCCAACAGGTCTCGGGTTCGATTCTGAGGCCTGCAGTTTTTCATTTTTTTTTTTGATTACACAATAATTTACTAAATGGACTTAAAATTATTGATGGACTGTTAGTGGGCCGTAAGCATAATTAAAATTGGGCCGAAATGAAGGAGGAGGAATAAATGGAAAATGGAAACCGAATTAATACAGTTTATAAAAAAATATGGGAAGGGAATTAAAAGAGTAAAACAGAATGGTTCAGCTGGTTGTGTGTTTGATGGGTGAACGGGTGGTCATGAGTTCGATTCTCAGCTGTGACATCTATTTTTTTTAAGACTCTTTTAAGGTAGTCTAATGTTCCTTATTATTATTATGATAATTAAATATTATTAAAGTATTAAAATTTTGGTTAATATGTTTACTAATACAATAACATGATAAATATATGTAACTCTTTTTTCTTATTTTATTATTATTATTATTATTATTACTATTATTAAAATTATCATTATTATTTTTATTATTATTATAAAAAGTGTTGTTTTTATTTTCATTACCATTATTAGAAAAATTATTATTTTTATCAAAATTAATATTATTATTAACCTTATTATTATTATTACTATTATTTTGACATTAATATTATTATTATTATTATCATTATTACTAGTATCATTAATATTATTATAATATTATTATCAACCTTACTATTGATAATATTATTACTGTTACAATAAAAATTAGTTATATAAAATTTTACTTAATAAAACTATATTAAAATTTTTACAAATTATTTATTTAAAGTATATAAAATAAATATATTTAATTAAGTTATTAATGAAACACGTAATTTATTAAGATAACATTTATGTCACTAATATATATTTATTCGATTATTAGATGTGTTGATATATATATGAATGATATAGGTTCGTGAATCCGAGGCCAACCTTAAACTTGATCAATGATGTTATATGTATTTTTACTACAAAATACATTAGGTGAGTATATAGTCCCACTTTTAAACTCTAAGTATTTCGGGATGAGAATACATGTAATTTATGTTTTACGTTATGGACACAAGTAACTGAAAAAAAATAATATTCTACGTTGAGTTGTACCACTGGCATACTTCCCTGTAGCTTGGTAACTATTATTTACAGCGGTATTGTAAATGCGAATCCTGTTGATAGATCTATCGGGCTTGACAACCCCAACCGGACTGGACGACCAGTATTCAACGGTTGCACAGTACTTCATTTCATGACTACATTTGGTACGGTGTAGTAAGATTTCATAATAAAGGGAATATGCAACGTGATTAAATGTTAAGTATGGTTACCAAGTGCTCAACCACTTAGAATATTTTATTAAAATGTTTACATATGAAATCTTGTGGTCTATATTTATATCGCTGCCGGCATTAAACCTATATCTCACCAACTTTATGTTGACGTTTTAAAGCATGTTATTCTCAGGTACGAATTAAGTCTTCCGCTGTGCATTAGCTCATATTAAGGATACCATTTGGGACCATTTAAGCCATGATACAAGGACGTTGCATTCGAGTCATTGAAGTTCATTAGAGACTATTATTAAATAAATGACAGATTAGGTCATTTGGTTATTATGACAAGTTAGGCGAATATGACAACTCTTGATGTAATGATAGATTACCTTTTAAGAATAAATGCAACGTTTGTAAAATGTATCATATAGAGGTCAAGTACCTCATAATGTTATCAACTATTGTAATTCGTTTATAATCAATATGGACGTTGTCCGGATGGATTAGTTCGGGTTATCACATGTATACTCGACATCCAAGCAAGTATCAAAAAGAGTGCGGAAGCATGTATCAAGTAGCTTTCAAGGACCTGAGAAAACATATAGAAAACTGTCAACGAAAACGTTGGTGAAATCATAGGTGTTTTAGTAAACGTTGTATTTGAACCACAAGACTTAATATAATATGATTATCTAAATCATTTGCATTCCAAAGTTGTTATTTGTTTCGCGGGCACCCAATTATCAAACTTAACTGTTTTGCACCCTTCGCGTAGTGTTAGAACATACACTAGACCCGAAAATATATTTCATCCGCTAACGGTAGCGAACCGTCCGAATGAGGCTCGTCAAGCCCATGTGATCACATAATATAAGTTCACGTTTACACCCTGCAAGTGTAACTAATGATAATTGAATTGAGGATTTTTGTTCAAACCCGTACGTGGAATGTTCGTTTTCGTACTTGTGTTCAAGTGTAAAAGTATGATACGTATATGTTTCTCATCCCATAGTTTAAAGCATAAAAGTTGTTGAAAGATGGGACTATGATCTCACCTTGAGTGCACGTATGAAAAGTACTTCACAAAGTAACGTGTGCGAAGGATAGTGCTAGTCTTGACCTAAACCAATAGGTCGTATCAATAACGGTAAATACGATAGGTCAAAGATGTTTAATTAGTCCTATGGCTCGTTACGACTCGATTATGTAGCATGTGAATCAAATTGTCAAGTTTCATGCAAGATACAAGTACAGAAACAAGTTAGGAAGGTTGCATAATCATTTGGTTAAGTTTGACAAAAAGTCAAACTTTGGTCGGTCAAAGTCAACGAAAGTCAACACATTCGGGTCGGGTCCCGAACTACTTTTCTGAGGTTTTTATTCATATATAAGCATGTTAGAACAAGTCTCATGTGAATCGGAGGTCTAGAACGGGCCAAACATTTTTCACATTTGGGACAAGGAGGTCAGAACCTGGCCCCCTTATATGTAGCGCCGCGACAGGAAAGGGCCGCGCCGCGGCAAAGGCCGGGTGCTGGTGCCTGGCCAGTCCCAAATGTTCAAGTCTCAATCCAAAACCTTTTTGTGCATAAAACACAAACCGCTAACACTTAGGACTCGCACCTTATATCGTTGGAAAGCTCTTTTGACGTAGAATGCAACTAAACACAATTCATCAATCAAAAACCTCATTTGTAACAACCGAGTTTTCAAACCAAGTGATCATTCAATGCACACATTAATGCTTCAAACTCACCAATGCACATTTAATGATTTAGGCATTCAATGCATACATATGACATGCCATTTTGTAGGTAATTGAGCATACAATACAACTAACAACTTACTAACAACAAATCATGGCAATCAATGCATCAAATAATCATTTCAAGTTCATTAAACCCTAGCTCAATTCCACCAAAAATCACTAAACAAGTTCTTAGAGTTTTCTCATGCAACCTATACATCAAAATGAAGCTAGTAACACTAGGAACACATTTAATACATGCATTTATAACATTTAACAACATTTAATCATCTAAAACTCAAGATTAAACACACCCATTTTGCTAGTTCATGCAAGTTACTTCCAAACAACAAATCAAGCAATTCAAACACATAATCTTGTTAGACTAGAGCCATAGACACTAATTAACAACCTTGTAACTCAAAAAATCTCAAGAACACAAAAATTAGTGATTTTAGAAAGTTACTCAAATGCAATGAGATTGGTATGGAATCAAAGAGGAGATCACGAGGAGTTCAAATATATAATTTGTTTGGCTCGAAGCTTGATCGATTTAGTATGGATGATGATTTGCTTTTTGATGAATTTAAAGAAAATATGAAAGTAGAGAATGAAAAGAGAAAAGAAAATGAAAAATGGAGGTGGAAGATGGTTGACTAGTCAAGTGCTAGTCACCATTTTGGGGTTTTGGCAAAACAAGTCCCTCAAGTTGTAGTCGGGTGCGTTAAATTACCTGAACGAGATAATTTGAAACACGTATTAACGGGAGATGTTATAAACATATAACGGAGTTTAAAATAGTTAAACGGAAAAGTAGACGGAAAAAGGCGGGATGTTACAATCGAACCACGTATTTTTGGGTGCTCGGTTTTTGTTCACATTCGAAAGACTGAACGCACTAAGCTTGACCCCTGTGCTGGAAAATGTGTTATGGTTGGTTATGGAGTAAATCAAAAAGGGTATCGATGTTATAGTCCAAGGAAGCGTCACGTCTTCACTACAATGAACTGTGACTTTATCGAAACTGAATATTTTTATAACACCCAACCTACGAGTGAGGGGGAGAAAGAGAGTAATGACACTCTAAGTTGGGTAACATGGACACCTAAGCCCCACAACATCCAAACTGAATCACCTAATCCTAGTCCCGAATCACCTAAATCACCTAATCCTAATCCCAAATCACCTAGCCCTACTCCCGAATCATCCAATCCGAGTCCCGAATCACCTAATCCTAGTCCCGAATCACCAAACATTGAACCTAATGGAATTCCCTCAAATGATGAGGAAGATATTCCGACTAATGACACACCACTCAAGAATGAATCCACTTCCGCTGAAACCACCGAAAGATATGTTTTACCACAACGAATAAATAGAGGTGTCCCACCTAAACGTTACTCTCCGAAAAATGAAAATCAAAGATCAAGGTATCCTATTGCCAATATAGTACTAGGAAACCTATCAAGTGAAGCACAAAAATTCAACTCTGTCTTATACTCTAAAAAAATCCCAAACACGGTTGAACAAGCGTTAAAATCTGAAAAATGGAGGAAGGCGAGGGAAGAAGAAATGGAAGCACTCAAGAAAAGTGATACATGGGAAAAATGTGTCATTCCTCAAGGCAATAAACCAGTAGGGAATCGATGGGTGTTTACAATAAAATACAAACCAGATGGTACCATTGAAAGATACAAAGCTCGATTAGTTGCCAAGGGTTATACTCAAACATATGGAATAGATTACTCCGAGACTTTCTCTCCAGTTGCGAAGATTGATACCATCAGGGTTCTTTTCTCAGTTGCTGCAAATGAAGAATGGCCACTTTACCAATTTGATGTAAAGAATGCCTTTCTACATGGTGAATTAAAAGAAGAAGTCTATATGGAAGCTCCTCCAGGATTCTCCGGAAACTTCAAAAATGGGGAAGCTTGTCGACTTAAAAAATCTTTATATGGGCTAAAACAATCTCCACGGGCTTGGTTTGGGAGATTTACGTTATTTATGAAAAAAATACGATTTTAAACAAAGTAACTCGGATCATACTCTCTTTTTTAAACGAAAAAGAAATCTGATTACATGTTTAATCATTTACGTTGATGACATGATAATAACAGGAAATGACAAAGAAGAAATTTCAAACTTAAAATTGAACTTATTTAAAGAATTCGAAATGAAAGACTTGGGCAGACTTAAATACTTTTTGGGAATTGAGGTTTTACGATCCCAACAGGGAATATTTATCTGTCAAAAGAAGTATGTTCTCGATTTTCTTGCAGAAGCAGGTATGATTGATTGCAAACCAGCCGATACACCATTGATTCCAAATCAGAAACTATATATGGAAGAAGAAGGTGATCTGGCTGATAAAGCGCAATACCAAAGAATAGTGGGAAAATTAATCTATCTTGCTCACACTCGACCTGATATAGCACATGTAGTTGGAGTTGTGAGTCAATTCATGCACCAACCACAGGTTCATCACATGGAGGCTGTAATGAAAATTCTCAGATATTTGAAGAAAACAGCCGACCTTGGAGTTGTTTTTAAGAGGCATGGGCACCTGAAGACTAAAACATATACATATGCAAGTTGGGGTGGAGAAAAAGGGGACATAAAATCTACATCCGGATTCTTCACACTCGTCGGGGGTAACTTGGTTGCATGGAGAAGTAAGAAACAAAAGGTTGTTAGTCTTTCAAGTGCAGAATCCGAATTCAGAGGAATAGAAAAAGGGGTAGTGGAGGCCTTATGGATTAAAAAGCTACTGACAGAGATTGGTTTCCCACCACAAGAAGCTATTCAAATCCTGTGTGACAATGAATCAGCAATCGCTATTTCGGAGAAACCTGTTCAACATGATCGAACTAAGCATGTTGAAATCGATCGACATTTTATCAGACAAAAATTAGATGACGAAATCATTTCTCTTCCATCAATCAGAACAGAAGATCAGCTAGCTGACATCCTCACCAAATCTGTCAATGGGAGACTCTTCAGCGAAGTACTTGGCAAGTTGAATATTGGAAACCCCACTATTCAACTTGAGGGGGAGTGTTAGAATGTAGCATCAAAAGTCAACAAGGTCAAATTACCTTTTTTAGGTAATTTGACTTTAGGATCAGAAGCTGCAAACTTCATCATCTCCCAAATTAGTAATTCACAAGAAGACATCTGCAGCTGGACCAACGGATACAAATCTGACCACAAAACAGCATCTTTTCCTTTTATACAAAAGTGGTTCCAAAAAGTGTTATGGAGCCTACTTAAAGTAGAAATAGCTGTTGTAGTTTAGGTGTTTATAAACACTCACAGCAGCATGTAAAAAGACCAATTCAATTGTATCAAATATTTTCAATTCAATACAAGATAATTTTTTAATTCAAAACAAGGAACCCACGTTTGCTTATGGAACTCCCCCAAGAGTAGAGAGACCTCGTGCTTCCTATAAGAGTCCCCCGATGTAGTGACCCGAACTTTTCCATATTTATATATATATATTAAATGAAATTGTTATTTACATGATTAAGTGTTTTCAGCATGTTAAGCAATCAAACTTGTTAAGACTTGATTAATTGAAATAGGTTTCATATAGACAATTGACCACCCAAGTTGACCGGTGATTCACGAACGTTAAAACCTGTAAAAACTATACGATGACATATATATGGTTATATATATAGTTAACATGATTTTATTATAAGTATGTATCTCATTAGGTATTTTAACAATGAGTTATATACATAAAAATGAGACTATTAATTTAAGAAACTCGAAAACGATATATATAACGATTATCGTTATAACAACGTTTTACTAGGTACATATGAATCATATTAAGATATTGATACACTTGGTTAATTATGTTAAATGATAAGTAAATATATTATTAAGTGTATTAACAATGAAATACATATGTAAAAATAAGACTACTAACTTAATGATTTCGAAACGAGACATATATGTAACGATTATCGTTGTAACGGCATTTAACTGTATATATATCATACTAAGATATATTATATATCATAATATCATGATAATATAACAATTTAACATCTCATTTGTTATAATAAACAATGGGATAACAACATTCAACAAGATCGTTAACCTAAAGGTTTCAAAACAACATTTACATGTAACGACTAACGATGACTTAACGACTCAGTTAAAATGTATATACATGTAGTGTTTTAATATGTATTCATACACTTTTGAAAGACTTCAAGACACTTATCAAAATACTTCTACTTAACAAAAATGCTTACAATTACATCCTCTTTCAGTTTCATCAACAATTCTACTCGTATGCACTCGTATTCGTACTCGTACAATACACAGCTTTTAGATGTATGTACTATTGGTATATACACTCCAATGATCAGCTCTTAGAAGCTCATGTGAGTCACCTAACACATGTGGGAACCATAATTTGGCAACTAGCATGAAATATCTCATAAAATTACAAAAATATGAGTAATCATTCATGACTTATTTACATGAAAACAAAATTACATATCCTTTATATCTAATCCATACACCAACGACCAAAAACACCTACAAACACTTTCATTCTTCAATTTTCTTCATCTAATTGATCTCTCTCAAGTTCTATCTTCAAGTTCTAAGTGTTCTTCATAAATTCTACAAGTTCTAGTTACATAAAATCAAGAATACTTTCAAGTTTGCTAGCTCACTTTCAATCTTGTAAGGTGATCATCCAACCTCAAGAAATCTTTGTTTCTTACAGTAGGTTATCATTTTAATACAAGGTAATAATCATATTCAAACTTTGGTTCAATTTCTATAACTATAACAATCTTATTTCAAGTGATGATCTTACTTGAACTTGTTTTCGTGTCATGATTCTGCTTCAAGAACTTCGAGCCATCCAAGGATCCGTTGAAGCTAGATTCATTTTTCTCTTTTCCAGTAGGTTTATCCAAGGAACTTAAGGTAGTAATGATATTCATAACATCATTCAATTCATACATATAAAGCTATCTTATTCGAAGGTTTAAACTTGTAATCACTAGAACATAGTTTAGTTAATTCTAAACTTGTTCGCAAACAAAAGTTAATCCTTCTAACTTGACTTTTAAAATCAACTAAACACATGTTCTATATCTATATGATATGCTAACTTAATGATTTAAAACCTGGAAACACGAAAAACACCGCAAAACCGGATTTACGGCGTCGTAGTAACACCGCGGGCTGTTTTGGGTTAGTTAATTAAAAACTATGATAAACTTTGATTTAAAAGTTGTTATTCTGAGAAAATGATTTTTATTATGAACATGAGACTATATCCAAAAATTATGGTTAAACTCAAAGTGAAAGTATGTTTTCTAAAATGGTCATCTAGACGTCGTTCTTTCGACTGAAATGACTACCTTTACAAAAACGACTTGTAACTTATTTTTCTGACTATAAACCTATACTTTTTTTGTTTAGATTCATAAAATAGAGTTCAATATGAAACCATAGCAATTTGATTCACTCAAAACGGATTTAAAATGAAGAAGTTATGGGTAAAACAAGATTGGATAATTTTTCTCATTTTAGCTACGTGAAAATTGGTAACAAATCTATTCCAACCATAACTTAATCAACTTGTATTGTATATTATGTAATCTTGAGATACCATAGACACGTATACAATGTTTCGACCTATCATGTCGACACATCTATATATATTTCGGAACAACCATAGACACTCTATATGTGAATGTTGGAGTTAGCTATACAGGTTGAGGTTGATTCCAAAATATATATAGTTTAAGTTGTGATCAATACTGAGATACGTATACACTGGGTCGTGGATTGATTCAAGATAATATTTATCGATTTATTTCTGTACATCTAACTGTGGACAACTAGTTGTAGGTTACTAACGAGGACAGCTGACTTAATAAACTTAAAACATCAAAATATATTAAAAGTGTTGTAAATATATTTTGAACATACTTTGATATATATGTATATATTGTTATAGGTTCGTGAATCAACCAGTGGCCAAGTCTTACTTCCCGACGAAGTAAAAATCTGTGAAAGTGAGTTATAGTCCCACTTTTAAAATCTAATATTTTTGGGATGAGAATACATGCAGGTTTTATAAATGATTTACAAAATTGACACAAGTACGTGAAACTACATTCTATGGTTGAATTATCGAAATCGAATATGCCCTTTTTTTATTAAGTCTGGTAATCTAAGAATTAGGGAACAGACACCCTAATTGACGCGAATCCTAAAGATAGATCTATTGGGCCTAACAAACCCCATCCAAAGTACCAGATGCTTTAGTACTTCGAAATTTATATCATATCCGAAGGGTGTCCCGGAATGATGGGGATATTCTTATATATGCATCATGTTAATGTCGGTTACCAGGTGTTCACCATATGAATGATTTTTATCTCTATGTATGGGATGTGTATTGAAATATGAAATCTTGTGGTCTATTGTTACGATTTGATATATATAGGTTAAACCTATAACTCACCAACATTTTTGTTGACGTTTAAAGCATGTTTATTCTCAGGTGAATACTAAGAGCTTCCGCTGTTGCATACTAAAATAAGGATAAGATTTGGAGTCCATGTTTGTATCATATTGTGTAAAAACTGCATTCAAGAAACTGATTTCGATGTAACATATTTGTATTGTAAACCATTATGTAATGGTCGTGTGTAAACAGGATATTTTAGATTATCATTATTTGATAATCTACGTAAAGCTTTTTTAAACCTTTATTTATGAAATAAAGGTTATGGTTTGTTTTAAAAATGAATGCAGTCTTTGAAAAACATCTCATATAGAGGTCAAAACCTCGCAACGAAATCAATTAATATGGAACGTTTTTAATCAATAAGAACGGGAAATTTCAGTTGGTATCCGAGCGTTGGTCTTAGAGAACCAGAAAATTTGCATTAGTGTGTCTTATCGAGTTTGTTAGAATGCATTAGTGAGTCTGGACTTCGACCGTGTTTTCTTTAAAAATGATTGCTTAACATTTTTGTTGGAAACTATATATTATTAACATGTATATATTATGTGATATATTAATCTCTTAACATGTTTTGTGATAGATGTCTACCTCTAGCACAAATCCCATTGACTCACCTAATAATAATGAAGAGTCGAATATATATTGGACTGATTCACAAGTTCACGAAGAAGAACCGGAAGAAGAATCAGAACCGGAAGAAGAATCAGAACCGGAAGAGGAGGAACCGGAGGAGGAAATAGAACCGGTGGAGGAAATAATAAAACGGTTAAGTAAAAGAAAATCCTCAACCAACCGACCAAGGTTAATTATGGTCAATGGTGTTTTCGCCAAGGAAGCAAAATATTGGGAGGATTACCAATTCTCCGATGAATCGGATTCCGACGAGAATTCCGATGATGTTATAGAAATTACCCCAACTGAATTTAAAAAGGCAAAAGAAAATAATAAGGGAAAGGGCATAAAAATAGAGAAATCTAATTCCAACCCCGATGAACTTTATATGTATCGTCAACCCCCGAAGCCCTTAAGTTGTAACAATGACCCGGGAACCTCTAAACCACCAGGTTTTTCTAAACCTTTGTGGAAAACGACAGCTCGTATTAGGGGAACATCATATATCCCTAGAAACTTGGCAAAACAAACCAAAACTGAAGAAGAAGAAACGAACGAGTCGGAATAAGATAGTTGTATTCGTGTGGTGTAATATATGTAATATAGTGTGCTTATGCTTTATGATATATGTAAAAATTGCTTGTATTAATATGTATTTTTTTATGAATCTAACTCTTGTCTATTTTACAGTATAAAAACACAAAATGGATAGACAACCCAATATTTTAAGAGACCTACCCGGAGACATGATTGATGAAATCTTGTCTAGAGTCGGTCAGAATTCTTCGGCACAACTATTTACGGCGAAATCAGTTTGTAAGACATTCGAAGAACGTTCCAAGAATGCCTTGATTTATAAAAGGCTTTTGTTCGAAAGATGGGGGATATCACATTGGGAAACCCATAAGTTACGATGTGTTTACTTTGACGCATATATTGCGGGGAACCCAAATGCTATTTTACGCAACGGGTTAAGAAATTATTTTGACTCAATATATCCGAATATAGGACTTCATGATTTAGAAAAAGCGGCTAACATGCAACATAAAGAAGCATGCTATGCTTACGGGTTAGTAATGTTCGCTTCTTACCAAAGTGAGAAAAAGAACATCGGGCTACAACTATTAAACAAAACGTTCCCATAAGTGACGGAGTCGGTAATTGGGGTAAGAAATGAGGTTTTTAGGTTATTACGAGACTGTTGGTCATTACGTAACCCTCGTCCCTTTGACGACTGATAATGCTAAAAACGAACATATATTTCATAGCATTATTCCCCAAGAAAGACAAGCTTTTAGTTGCAATTGTTCTATTTACAAGTGATATTCGTTTAAATATTAAAAGGTGAAGACAAAAGACAGATTCGACGAATTGAAGACGCAAACGACCAAAAAGCTCAAAAGTACAAAATACAATCAAAGAGGTTCCAATTATTGATAAGAAACGTCTCAAAATTACAAGAGTACAAGATTCAAAATGCAAAGTACAAGATATTAAATTGCACGCAAGGACGTTCGAAAATCCGGAACCGGGACCAGAGTCAACTCTCAACGCTCGACGCAACGGACCGAAAGTTATAAATTAATTATGTATATAAATATAATATAATATATAATTAATTATATATTTATATTATATTTATATATTAAATTCCGTCGGCAGATTAAAAGACAAAGATGTGTGAGCTGGAAATACGATCTCCGCGACTTGCGGAGTTTGAAGAAGAAAAGGGCCGCGAGTCGCGGAGCCCCAAATTTTGAAACTGCCTATAAAGCTCGCGCATTCTGATCGTAAAAATAATCAATATATCCATCCATCTATCTATACGTAATATTTATATTTATAATTTATATTTTAATTTTAATTTTAATTTTAAATCCTAATAATAAGGGTGTGTTAGCGAATGTTGTAAGGGTGTAAGTCGAAATTCTGTCCGTGTAACGCTACGCTATTTTTAATCATTGTAAGTTATGTTCAACCTTTTTAATTTAATGTCTCGTAGCTAAGTTATTATTATGCTTATTTAAAACGAAGAAATCATGATGTTGGGCTAATTACTAAAATTGGGTAATTGGGCTTTGTACCATAATTGGGGTTTGGACAAAAGAACGACACTTGTGGAAATTAGACTATGGGCTATTAATGGGATTTATATTTGTTTAACTAAATGATAGTTTGTTAATTTTAATATAAAGATTTACAATTGGACGTCCCTATAAATAACCATATACACTCGATCGGACACGATGGGCGGGATATTTATATGTACGAATAATCGTTCATTTAACTGGACACGGGAATGGATTAATAGCCACTAGAATTATTAAAACAGGGGTGAAATTATGTACAAAGACACTTGGCATAATTGTTAACAAAGTATTAAAACCTTGGGTTACACTCAGTCGACATCCTGGTGTAATTATTAAACAAAGTATTAAAATCTTGTTACAGTTTAAGTCCCCAATTAGTTGGAATATTTAACTTCGGGTATAAGGATAATTTGACGAGGACACTCGCACTTTATATTTATGACTGATGGACTGTTATGGACAAAAACCAGACAGACATATTAAATAATCCAGGACAAAGGACAATTAACCCATGAGCATAAAACTAAAATCAACACGTCAAACATCATGATTACGGAAGTTTAAATAAGCATAATTCTTTTATTTCATATTTAATTTCCTTTATTTTATATTTAATTGCACTTCTAATTATCGCATTTTTATTGTTATTGTATTTAATTGCACTTTTAATTATCGTACTTTTTAATTATCGCAAGTTTATTTTATCGCACTTTTATTATTCGCAATTTCATTATCGTTATTTACTTTACGCTTTAAATTAAGTCTTGTATTTATTTATTATTTTACATTTGGTTTTAACTGCGACTAAAGTTTTAAAATCGACAAACCGGTCATTAAACGGTAAAAATCCCCCTTTATAATAATAATATTACTTATATATATATTTGTATTTTTATAAAAGTAAACTAATATAGCGTTAAGCTTTGTTTAAAGATTTTCTCTGTGGAACGAACCGGACTTACTAAAAACTACACTACTGTACGATTAGGTACACTGCCTATAGTGTTGTAGCAAGGTTTAAGTATATCTATTCTATAAATAAATAAATATCTTGTGTAAAATTGTATCGTATTTAATAGTATTTCCTTGTAAAATTTAATAGTATTTTATACCCCTTAGCTTTAACGCCAAGTATTTTTGGCGCCGCTGCCGGGGAAAAGACTATCAAACTTAAAAGCCGGAAGCGCAACGCTAAATAAATAAATAAATAAAAAAGATTTTTATTTTTAGTTTACTTTTATAAAAATACGTTTTTGTAAAAATACGTTTTAAATATTCGAAAACATAGAAAAGAAAAACAAAAATATAAATATTTTTAAGAGTTTATTAAATATTTAAGTTTTATAAAGTTTCTTTATTTTTATTTTATAAAAATATAAGTTTTATTTAAATATTTTGTGTTTATTTAGAACATAAAATTAAAAAACCGAAAAAAAATTAATATATATATAAATCTATTTTTAAAGATATTTTTAAAATTATAAAGTAGTTCTATTTTTATTTTTTTTAATATAAGTTTTTATTATATAAATATTTTTATTTAAACAGAAAATATAAAACAGAATATATATAAAAAAAAAACGCGTCGAATTTTAATCAACCTGTCATCTGAAAATTGGAACCCCGCGACTCGCGGAGTTTGCTGCTTGGAATACCGCGACTCGCGGAGACACTCTGACACGCCGACAGAAACCCTAATCAGCATTAAATACGGGGTAATTATTATTTATTTATTATTATTAACCCTAATTACTTATTTATTATTATAATTAGTTTTAAGTTTTTAAATTAAATTGTATTTTAGTTAAATTAGTTTAATTAAAATATAAAATTAATAGTTTAATAAAATAAATAATATAAAAATAATATTTTTATAAAAATTGTAATTTTTATAACTTTTTGTATATTTTTATATTTTGTCCCTTTTTAGTTGTTTTAGCGTAATATTTGTATTTTTCGCACGTATTTAGTTTTAAGATATAGTTTTTGCCATAGTTATTTTTTTTTTTTACTTCTAGATTTTTAGGCTCTGTCGTAAAATCCCTTAAGTGCCTTTTCTTTAGACTAAGATTTAGGTACTTTAGAATTTTGCGATGCCTTTTTAAGTTTTAGTTTCTTTTTAAGTTATTGCCATTTGGAATATAGTTTTTCTTGTAAGCTTTAATATTTTTAGACACCTTTTACCTATGTATCAATTATCATTCCAATTAGTAATCTCAATTTGCGATTATAATTTTAAGTTAGTGATAGTAATAAGGTTGGGTTAGTCGAGTGTTTTTAAGTTCTATAAGTCATTTTTTTTTTCTTTCTTATTTTTATTTTTCGACCTTTTTCCGACGCGCTCTTTTTCTTTCTTATTTCTCGTCATTCTAGTTTTAGGACTTAGATTTTTATTCTACTTCTTATCTAAATTTCTTAAAATTACGAAAATTTATTTTAAGTAGTTAAATTAATAGACATCAAAATTTTCTGGTTCGTAGTAATAGTTGGATTTGTACGTGGACCGAGTTATTGGAGCCAAACAGTCCTCAATTATATTGAGACCAAACGAATCCTGCCCCTCTGCTGCATCTTTTGGCTATTCGAAACGTGGGCAAAATCAGAAAAGTCTATTAATTGGAAAAATTATATAATTTTTTTTTTCCTTTTTAAAAACTAATAGGATATTCAGTGAATGCACCGAGCAAGACGTTCACCACCTTTTGTACGTTCACCACCTGTAACTAGATCAAGACATTTAGCAAATATTACCGTCGTTGATTTTTCTTTAGAATCGTCATCCAGTCAACCAAGTACTCCAATTCAAATTTTTGATAATCCATTTTTTGAACCCGACCTCACAATTGAGAATCCGGAGAATATTCAGGGACGATTCATAGATCCTGAACCATTAAATTTTCCTCCGGAACCACCAATCATTCAAACAGAGATTGTTGAGGAATGAACCATTAAATCAGAATCCTCTAGTGATTCCGATTCAACAAATTCAATTATGGAGAATCTGGAACCTTTAAGTATGGAAGACCGAGTGAGAGCTAAAGGCACTGGCCAAGGTCACGCAATTACTCATCCATACATTAATGCGCCAGATTATGAAATCAAAGGACAAATTCTACACATGGTGACTAATCAATGCCAATTTAGTGGTGGGCCAAAGGAAGATCCAAATGAACATCTTCGTACCTTTAATAGGATCTGCACTCTATTTAAAATAAGAGAAGTTGAGGATGAACAGATATATCTCATGTTATTTCCCTGGACTTTAAAGGGAGAAACCAAAGATTGGTTGGAATCGTTACCTGAAGGGGCGATTGATACATAGGACGTTTTAGTTGAAAAATTTCTTAAACAATTCTTTCCTGCATCTAAAGCCGTAAGACTTCAAGGAGAAATTGTTACGTTTACACAGAAACCGAATGAAACTCTATATGAGGCGTGGACAAGATTTGGAAAGTTATTAAGAGGATGTCCGCAACATAGTTTAGACACCTGTCAAATAGTACAAATATTCTACCAAGGATGCGACATCACTACAAGGAAAGACATAGATATAGCAGCTGGTGGTTCCGTTATGAAGAAAACTGAAAATGATGCTTACAAAATTATTAATAACACTGCTTCCCACTCACATGAGTGGCACCAAGAAAAAGATATCGTTAGTTCATCTAAAGCAGCTAGAGCCGATTCTAGCCATGACTTAGATTCCATTTCCGCAAAAATAGATGCTGTCGAGAGACGAATGGAAAAGATGACTAAGGATATTCACTCAATACGAATTAGTTGTGAGCAGTGTGGAGGACCACATTTGACACAAGATTGTCTCAGTATTAAATTAACAATGGAACAAAGAGAGAATATTTCATACATAAACCAAAGGCCTGGAAATAATTATCGGAATAATTATCAACCGCTAAGACCGATCTACAATCAAAACCAGAATTATAACAGAAATGTTCCATACAACAACCAACAAGGTCCTAGCAATCAACAAGTATCCAACAATAATTACAATCAGCAAAGACCTAATTTTCAAAACAAACCACCACAACCCGATGATAAAAAGCCGAATTTAGAAGATATGATAACGAAGCTAGTTGAAACTCAAACGCAGTTTTTCACATCTCAAAAACAAACCAATGAACAAAATGCTCAAGCATTTAGAAATCAACAAGCTTCTATTCAAAATCTGGAACAAGAAGTAAGTAACCTAGCAAGGTTAATAGGTGAAAGAAAACCGGGAAGTCTACCTAGTGATACAAATGCTAACCCCCGGAATGAAACAGCTAAAGCCATTACCACAAGAAGTGGTACAACACTTAAACCACCTGAAATACCTGTAACTTCTGATGAAGCTATTCCTACTCCACAAGAACCACAACCTGATCAAGATAAGGAAAAAGAACCGATAGTTGAAAAGGTTAATGAAGATAACACAGTTAAGGCTAAACTTTATGTTAAACCATACCAACCACCACTTCCTTACCCGAGTAAAATGAAAAAAGAGAAACTTGAAGCTGAGCAATCCAAATTCTTGGATATGTTTAAACAAATAAATGTAAATCTTCCTTTCATTGATGTGATTTCAGAAATGCCTAGATATGCTAAATTCTTGAAAGATCTAATCTCAAATAGAAAGAAAATGGAAGAACTCTCGGCCGTTACTATGAACGCTAATTGTTCAGCAGTGCTGTTGAATAAGATACCAGAAAAACTATCTGATCCAGGAAGTTTCACAATTCCATGTTTTCTGGGTAGTCTTAGTTTAATAGAAGCATTGGCAGACTTAGGTGCTAGTATAAATTTAATGCCGTATTCACTATACGCTAAACTAGACCTTGGAGAATTGAAACCAACAAGAATAAGCATACAACTAGCCGATAGATCAATAAAATATCCTAGAGGGATAATGGAGAACATGCTAGTTAAAGTTGGTACTTTAGTATTTCCAGTAGATTTTGTTGTTCTGGACATGGAAGAAGATTCTCAAGTTCCTCTCATATTAGGAAGACCATTCTTAAACACGGCTAAAGCAATGATAGACGTGTTCGGTAAGAAACTGACCCTAAGTATAGAGGACGAGAGTGTTACCTTTTCAGTTGATAGAGCAATGTAACAACCTCAATCTGCAGATGATACATGTTATTATATTCAAACTATAGATGCACATGCAGAATTGTTAGAAGAATTTCCAGAATTACAAGGAACAGGAGAATGTTCTTTAGGAGAAGGAACAGAACAAATTGATGAAGCTGAAATGTTAGCTACACTTATAGCTAATGGATATGAACCAACAACAGAAGAAATTCAAATGCTAAAAGAAGAAGACAGATATCGATATAAATCATCGATAGAAGAACCTCCGAAATTAGAGTTAAAGCCACTTCCAAACTATTTGGAATACGCTTATTTACATGGTGAATCTGAATTACCTGTAATAATATCATCTTCTCTTACTGAAAATGAGAAATCACAACTCATTTCTGTGTTGAAAGCTCATAAACCAGCCATTGCATGGAAGATTCATGATATTAAAGGAATAAGTCCTTCGTATTGCACACATAAAATCCTTATGGAAGAAGGTCATAAAACGTATGTGCAACGCCAACGAAGACTAAATCCTAATATGCAAGATGTAGTTAAGAAAGAGATTATTAAACTGCTAGACGCAGGTCTAATTTATCCAATTTCTGATAGTCCATGGGTAAGCCCAGTTCAATGCATACCTAAGAAGGGTGGCATGGCTGTCATTACAAATGAAAAAAATGAGCTTATTCCTACTAGGACTGTAACAGGATGGCGTGTATGTATTGATTATAGAAAATTAAATGACGCCACCAGAAAAGATCACTTTCCCTTACCTTTCATTGATCAAATGTTGGAAAGGCTAGCCGGAAATAGTTACTATTGTTTTCTAGATGGATTTTTCGGATATTTTCAAATTCCAATAGCACCCGAAGATCAAGAGAAAACCACATTCACGTGCCCTTATGGTACTTTTGCTTACAAAAGCATGCCATTTGGACTTTGCAACGCCCCTGCAACCTTTCAAAGGTGTATGATGGCGATTTTTCACGACATGATAGAAGAATGCATGGAAGTTTTCATGGATGACTTTTCAGTCTTCGGTGATACATTTGAATCATGTCTAGTTAATCTGGAACGAATGCTTATTAGATGCGAACAATCAAATCTAGTACTTAATTGGGAGAAATGCCATTTCATGGTTAAAGAAGGCATCGTTCTTGGTCATAAAATTTCGAAGGAAGGAATTGAAGTGGATAGAGCTAAAGTAGATGTAATTGCTAAACTTCCACATCCCACCAATGTTAGAGGAGTTAGGAGTTTTCTTGGGCATGCCGGTTTTTACCGACGTTTCATAAAAGATTTTTCTAAAATTGCCACTCCTATGAATAAACTCCTAGAAAAGGATGCTCCATTCATCTTTTCAGATGAATGTATCAAATCTTTTAATATTCTTAAAGAGAAACTCACTAATGCGCCAATCATGATAACACCAAATTGGAATCTACCGTTTGAATTAATGTGCGATGCAAGTGATTTTGCAATGGGAGTCGTTTTAGGACAAAGGATTGAAAAATGATTTCAACCTATATATTATGCTAGTAAGACATTACAAGGAGCACAAACGAACTATACAACTACTGAAAAAGAACTCCTTGCTATTGTCTTTGCTTTTGACAAATTTCGTTCATATCTCGTTCTAGCAAAAACGGTGGTCTATACCGACCATTCTGCTCTTAGATACCTATTTTCGAAACAAGATGCCAAACCAAGATTAATCCGTTGGATCTTACTCTTACAAGAGTTTGATATTGAAATCTGAGATAAAAAGGAGCAGAAAATCTCGCCGCTGATCATCTTTCTCGTCTTGAAAATCCCGAATTAGAAGTTCTAAATGAATCAGCCATACAAGACAACTTTCCTGATGAATATCTATTGAAGATAGATTATAATGAAATTCCATGGTTTGCAGACTATGCAAACTATTTAGTATGTGGATTCCTTGAAAAAGGATTATCGTACCAAAAACGAAAGAAATTCTTCAGTTATATAAAACACTATTTCTGGGAAGATCTACATCTGTTTAAAAGTTGTCCCGATGGAATAATACGCCGATGTGTATTCGGAGATGAAGCTAGTAAAATTTTAAACCATTGTCACACAGGACCAACAGGAGGGCATTATGGGCCTCAACTAACAGCAAGAAAAGTTTATGAAGCTGGATTCTATTGGCCCACAATTTACAAAGACGCACACCTTCTTTGCAAATCCTTTGATGCTTGTCAAAGGGCCGGAAAAATAAGTCAACGTGATGAAATGCCACAAAATGTCATACAAGTATGTGAAGTATTTGACATTTGGGGTATTGACTTTATGGGTCCATTTCCAAAATCTCATAATAATCTCTACATTCTCGTTGCCATTGATTATGTATCTAAATGGGCGGAAGCACAAGCTCTCCCAACTAATGATGCACGAGTTGTAGTCAACTTTTTAAAACGTCTTTTTGCAAGGTTTGGAACACCGAAAGCTTTAATAAGTGATCGGGGTACTCATTTCTGTAATAATCAACTTGAAAAAGTTCTTAAAAGATATGGAGTAACTCATAAAATCTCCACCGCATATCATCCACAAACAAGTGGACAAGTTGAAAATACCAACCGAGCTTTAAAACGTATTCTAGAGAAAACCGTAGGATCAAATCCGAAGGAATGGTCCATTAAATTGGAGGATGCACTCTGGGCTTTTAGAACGGCCTACAAAACTCCAATTGGAACCACACCTTTTAAACTAGTTTATGGAAAAGCATGTCATCTTCCAGTAGAAATTGAACACAAAGCATTTTGGGCTTTGAAGACATGTAATCTTGATATGCATGAAGCTGGACGTCTACGATTAAGTCAACTAAACAAATTAGAAGAATTAAGACATGAAGCATACGAAAATTCGTTACTCTATAAAGAAAGAACGAAGAAATGACATGATAAAAGAATCAGAAGTTTAAAAGAATTTAAAGAAGGAGACAGAGTTCTTCTTTTCAATTCACGATTCAAGCTATTTCCTGGAAAATTGAAATCAAGATGGTCTGGACCATTCATAGTCAAAAGAGTTTTCCCATACGGAACGATAGAATTAATAAATTCAAATGGGATTGAATTTAAAGTTAATGGTCACAGAGTTAAACACTACATAGATAGTCCAATGGAAGTTGACAACAAAGTTAATCACAATTTCGATACCACAGCTAACTAAGTGTGGGGAGAATCAAATCTTTAAAGGATTTTATGTATTTCTGGTAGAGTTAGATTGTCTGTTTTCGTGTAGTTCTCGAAAATGGAACCCGAATGGTCTTTCCCTAGCAGACCCTAAAGAACTAGTCTTCTCCCCTCATTCTGAATTTTTATTTTTTTTAGGAAATGAAGACTGCCTGTGAACTAAACCATGGTCTAATGCTACACGCTTTGATCACTAAACGTAATAATGACACACTTTCGAGTGAAATAGTATCAGTAATCAGAGAAAGATTGGACGGGTAAGAAAAGAATCCAGATGCGAAGATAATAAGTTACAATTTGGTAAAGGAAAATCAAAATCCGCAGCGAAAAGAAGAGCACGACACCTTGAAAGATGTCACAAATGCGGAAAATGGTCACATGGAGGTAAATGTTCAAATAATCAAACCTATTCAAATACCGAATTTGTTACTTTATGCAGAGACGGACCGTTCATATGTTTAGAAGAAAAAACACTGAATGCTCGAGGTTACGCCTATGTAGCCATGGAAAACCAATTAAACCGACTATCTTATGAATGGGATAGATCATATAACTAAGAATACTATCTCACAGGTAAATCTGTACAGTTTTTATTTTTATTTTTATTTTTAACCTTTTGATAATAAACGCTAATTTGTTTGCTATAAAGTATTAAATTGGTATTGAATAAAATTAGGTTTGGCGACCGAAATTATTGATATCATTCAAAAATTTATTACATCACTGCAAAATTTAACGTTTATTCTTAAGGTATAAATATCTTTAATCAATCAACCCAAAATATTTCAAAAATTCGTCATGAGTTAAATTAGGTCTTGGAACCGAAATTACTTTACCGAAAAGAGGGGCGCATATTTTTGATAATACTTGATTGATTAAAGTGGGATAAAAAGCCAAAAAGATTTTTAATTTTATTTTTACCATGTTTTTAAAATTAATATATAAATCTTAAATTAATATTATAAACTTTGTAAAATCAATATATTTAAAATTGTAAATATTTGAAAAATTAATATAAGTTTGGTGTGAATTTATAATATGAATTTTTAAATTAAGTTTGGTGTGAATTTATAATATGAATTTTTAAATTAAGTTTGGTGTGAATTTTTTAATTTTTAAAATATGAATTTTATTTTTATGCATTTTAAATTTTAAGTTTGGTGTGAATTTTTAATATTAATTTTGAATTTTATATTTAAGTTGTGTGAATTTAAAAACAAAAATTTACTTTATGTCGCTAAGTTAAAAATATGTTTTTTAAAATTCGTCGTAAGTTGAAGACTAGGTCTTTGAACCGAAATTGCTTTACCCGAGGGAGGGACGAGAACTTTTATTATCATTATTTTTAATCTTATTGAATTAAAGTATGCCAAAAACATTAAAAAAACCAAAAATCTTAGCTTTTAAAACAATCGCTACAAAAAGACAAATTTTAAAATTTTGTCGAAGGACGGACTAGGACATCGATCCGAAACGACCTCATCCTAAATAACAAGGGAAACAAAATTTTAAAATTAATTACTTAATTGTTTTAATTAGTATAAGATGTTTAAAAAAAAAAAAAAATACAAACTCCGCGACTCGCGGAGTTTGAAGGGTCAAACACCGCGACTCGCGGAGGGACCAAAACCCAGAAAAAAAGAAAAACGTAAAGAACAGCTCAGTTGCACACCACAACACAAAAAATACTGCGAAACAAACCCGAAAAAACCCGAAAAAACACTCCCAAATTCACAATTTTTGACCGTTAATCATCAAATATTTTACTAAAATCATGTTAAGAAGGATGCTATCAAGGAATTACTCAAGAAAAACGGTAAATTTCTACACCTAAATACCATTTAATCCGAAAATTAGTGTTCTTGAGCAATTTTATACCCAATTTGATTTTGATGCTTTTTAGTGTAATTATGCTTAAATTGTTTATGTATTATGCTTGTATAACCTAGATTGATGCTATTTAACATGATTAGAAGCCTTAAACTTCAAATTTTGAGTAATTTAGGGTTTGTGTTCTTGAGCAATTTGGGGCTTTTTGATATAAACAGGTTATGGCCGATTTTTGTCATGAATTGTTGCTAAATTAAGTAGTGTAACATGTTTAGGTAGTTAAATGATCCAAACTTTGAGCCTAAACATGATTTTGAGAATTAAAGTGGACTTTTTCAAGTCTAAAATTCATGAACTTGATTTTTGAGAGATAATGCCATTTGAAACTTGTTTAATTGCTAGTAATGATTATTTTGACATGTTATTTGAGTTGAATGCTTATGAACTTGGCGAATATTTTCGTATATGCTTATTTGAAAAAGTGTAGATTTGATGAAAATATGAAAATGAGCTTAAGTTTGATATAAATTGATCATGTCATTGTAATTATTTTGATTGATGATTTTGCTGACACTAATGCATATTTGGATGCACAAAAATTGTGTTTGATGTATTTTGCAGACTGAAAGGGGTGAATCTTCATCCCAAGCTCGCAATGCTCCTACTGAGAATACGGAACAACAGGAGGTGGATAACTACTACAAACAAGATATACCTCATCCAGTCATGACATTCTCTGATATGCACTTGGAAGATTTGCACCCGAACCTGAGATTTGACAGACTTTGGATAGATTATCCAAAATACCAAAGGGGTTTGCATACTCTTCATTCTAAAGCTGTTGAAGTACCTAGGGTTATAGAATGGAGACCATTAGAAGCTGTAGAATTGGCCAGGCCAATTAGGGAATTACTTACACAGAGGTATGGTAATTCTAATTTTAACGATTGGGTACGGTTATTCAACATGCGTAGACCTGTATATAAAGTATGGTGTGAAGAATTGTTGTGTAGTATAGAATTAAATGATCGGGTAGCTAGTTTAATCGATCGATCTTTTATTTGATTTTTGTTAGGAGGTTCGATGCGCCACATGTCTTTACTAGACATGGCTCAGGCTTTACGTATATATACGCCTGAGGAGTTAGCATCTGCCGATTGTATGTAGTGACCCGAACTTTTCCATGTTTATATATATTAATTGAGATTGATATTTACATGATTAAATGTTTCCAACATGTTAAGCAATCAAACTTGTTAAGACTTGATTAATTGAAATATGTTTCATATAGACAATTGACCACCCAAGTTGACCGGTGATTCACTAACGTTAAAACTTGTAAAAACTATATGATGACATATATATGGATATATATATAGTTAACATGATACTATGATAAGTAAACATATCATTAAGTATATTAACAATGAACTACATATGTAAAAACAAGACTACTAACTTAATGATTTTTAAACGAGACATATATGTAACGATTATCGTTGTAAAGACATTTAATGTATATATATATATCATATTAAGAGATATTCATACATGATAATATCATGATAATATAATAATTTAAAATCTCATTTGATATTATAAACATTGGGTTAACAACATTTAACAAGATCGTTAACCTAAAGGTTTCAAAACAACACTTACATGTAACGACTAACGATGACTTAACGACTCAGTTAAAATGTATATACATGTAGTGTTTTAATATGTATTTATACACTTTTGAAAGACTTCAATACACTTATCAAAATACTTCTACTTAACAAAAATGCTTACAATTACATCCTCGTTCAGTTTCATCAACAATTCTACTCGTATGCACCCGTATTCGTACTCGTACAATACACAGCTTTTAGATGTATGTACTATTGGTATATATACTCCAATTATCAGTTCTTAGCAGCCCATGTGAGTCACCTAACACATGTGGGAACCATCATTTGGCAACTAGCATGAAATATCTCATAAAATTACAAAAATATGAGTAATCATTCATGACTTATTTACATGAAAACAAAATTACATATCCTTTATATCTAATCCATACACCAACGACCAAAAACACCTACAAACACTTTCATTCTTCAATTTTCTTCAACTAATTGATCTCTCTCAAGTTCTATCATCAAGTTCTAAGTGTTCTTCATATATTCTACAAGTTCTAGTTACATAAAATCAAGAATACTTTCAAGTTTGCTAGCTCACTTCCAATCTTGTAAGGTGATCATCCAACCTCAAGAAATATTTGTTTCTTACAGTAGGTTATCATTCTAATACAAGGTAATAATCATATTCAAACTTTGGTTCAATTTCTATAACTATAACAATCTTATTTCAAGTGATGATCTTACTTGAACTTGTTTTCGTGTCATGATTCTGCTTAAAGAACTTCGAGCCATCCAAGGATCCGTTGAAGCTAGATCTATTTTTCTCTTTTCCAGTAGGTTTATCCAAGGAACTTAAGGTAGTAATGATGTTCATAACATCATTCAATTCATATATATAAAGCTATCTTATTCGAAGGTTTAAACTTGTAATCACTAGAACATAGTTTAGTTAATTCTAAACTTGTTCGCAAATAAAAGTTAATTGTGACAACCCGAAAATTTCCAACCAAATTTAAACTTTAATCTTTATATGTTTTGGACACGATAAGCAATATTTGTTAAGTTAAATTTCAAGAATTTTAAACTATGTTCATACATTCATTCAACTTCGATCAAGTTCCAACGATTCGTGAACCATTAAACGAATATGATTATATATGTATATGTGTATATATATTATAACTTGAAACATAAACAAAATATTAGATTAAATACTTTATATGATTGTATCCGTTTCAAAATGTTTATCAATGGAATTAGAAGATAAGATCAAATGATTGAATTATCAGATATATTGAATTATGATTACAAGTCTCTGTTGAAAGGCCCACGTTGATTTGAGAAATCTTTCCATTTTAACAATATTCGGAAAATGGTAAAGTGATTTATAAATAAGAACAAATTGTCAATCATTGAGAACTAGACAAAGGATAGTGGAAGATTGAATCTCATAAAGACTCGATTGATCTATTTAGTTTCAAACGTACAAAAACGTTTTCAGTTTAAAAAGAACTTTATTATTAAAACGTATATAACTTTTATAAATATCTAGAACCACTTTTGACAACTCATTACTTAACTAGTATGATAAAGATAACGATATTTATATTTTATTTTATTAAATATATATAACGATTTAAATTAATATTATATATATTTATACGCATATTATACGTACATAGTTTTATACTTTTACTATACTTAAACTTTACCTTTACTTTATTTTTACTTTACTTTAACTTTAATAATTCACTTTAATAATTCATACTTTAATAATTCACTTTAATAATTCATACTTTAATAATTCACTTTAATAATTTATACTTTAATAATTCACTTTAATAATTCATACTTTAATAATTCACTTTAATAATTCAAAAATCTATTATAAATAGAATTCAATAGGTTTCATTATTTCATAGAAACTTGAAAATATTTTTCTCTAAACTCTCTCAATCGATTTACATATATATATTTACTCCGTATTATTTCAAGATATTATTAGTATACATAAAATATTACGACGGAGTGCTGTCCGAGTGGTTTCGAAATTGTTTTTCGAGTAGGATAGGATTAAGGAAATTATGGGTTATAGCTATGGAGGTGATTGAGTATGGTTCATGGGTATGATCGTGAGGTCAATATAGTGTTTATCATTTTCGTTGTGTCTACGTACCTTTCCTGCAATATTGAATCTCAATATTGATACGTGAGTACTCATAATTTAACTTTTACATACTAATAGTGTATCCCTGACTAGTGCTCGAGTATTTAGGATTATGCATGCTTGTACTTTTAATATTGCCCTTAGACAGGTTAGGTTGAATCTTGAATTAGTTACACTTGAGGTTGAGATAAGGTATAAGATATGCATGTCCTTGGAAAGCTAGCGAAAAATTAAGAACTTTTCCTTTAGATATCGAATGGTTTCGATGAATCGGATTAGAAGTTATAATCAATTGAATTTTCGATATTTTTATTAAAAATGATTATTATTATCGTCGTTTTTATCGTCGTTCTAGTTTTATCTTATTATTATGATTATTATTATCTTTATCAATAAAAGGGATTTATCATTAAAAATTGTTATTTTTTTATTATTACTATCGTTATTATCGTTAAAGTTATAATTAGTATTATTATTATTATCATCCAACTATTATTATTATTATTAGTATTATTATTATTATTATTATTATTATTATTATTATTATTATTATTATTATTATTATTATTATTATTATTATTATTATTATTATTATTATTATTAGCATTATTAATATATATATCATTATTTAAAAATGGTTATTGTTATTGTTATTATTATTATTACTATATTATCATTAAGATAATTATTAGTATTATCGTTAATAATGTTATAGTAACTATCATTATTAATATTAGTGTAATTAAAACAAATATTTGTAACACCTAATTATTTTGATTACTATTATTATCATTATTATGAACACGATATAAAAGACGATTAAAAGCTATTAAACGAAACGATTAGGAAATAATGAGTAAGAGTATCATGATGAAATTAAAATATTATAAGATATTTATTTAGATAAAATTATCGTTCTTATTATTTTTATCATTACTATTATTATTAAAAGTATCGTTAGTATTAAAACTATCATTTTAACAAAAATTATCATTTTAATAGAAATGTCATTGTTACTATAAAATATCATTATTATTATTATTTTAAATATAATTATTATTTTAAAGATAATATTAAAAATTATCGTAAATATTAAAGTTATCATAATTAGAGTTATCGTTTTATCATAATGTCATCTTAGTAATTATAAATATTGATATTTTTATAATAATAATTATTATTACAAAATAATACAACTTTTACTTACTATCATTATAGATATTATTTTATCAAATAAATATGTGATACAAACATATTTTACTACGTGTAATAACTTACTTTAATAATACCTATCATATTATCTTTATGATATTAAATGAACCCTATAAATTTTATTACTTAATATATATAAAAGTATATTTTATTATATAAATTTAATATAAAATTTTATTTATTAATAAATAAATTATATTATTTACTCTAATAAATCTTTTAAAAATATTTAAAAATATAAAACGACGATATTTAAACTATATATTAATCATGTATAGATTTTTGGAAATTATTTTGAGTCAAATTTACTTTTGTTGACTTTTGCATATTAGTCTCGAGCATTAGGATTGTGGTACACTATGACTTGACCTAATTTGTTAGACAAATATTGACCAACACATAAATATATATAATTAATTTAGGTTCATGAATTCGAGGCCAACCTTGCACTTGTTCAATGACGTTATATGTATTTTTACTACGAAATACAGTATGGTGAGTTTCATTTGCCTTTTTACCCTTTATATTTTTGGGACTGAGAATACATGCGCTTTTATAAATGTTTGACGAAATAGACACAAGTAATTGAAACTACATTCTATGGTTGAATTATCAAAATCGAATATGCCCTTTTTTATTAAAGTCTGGTAATCTAAGAATTAGGGAACACACACCCTAATTGACGCGAATCCTAAAGATAGATCTATTGGGCCTAACAAACCCCATCCAAAGTACCGGATGCTTTAGTACTTCGAAATTTATATCATGTCCGAAGGAGGATCCCGGAATGATAGGGGATATTCTTATATGTATCTAGTTAATGTCGGTTACCAGGTGTTCACCATATGAATGATTATTTTTGTCTCTATGCATGGGACGTATATTTATGAGAACTGGAAATGAAATTCTTGTGGTCTATTAAAATGATGGAAATAAATCATTGTGATAAACTAATGAACTCACCAACCTTTTGGTTGACACTTTAAAGCATGTTTATTCTCAGGTGTTAAAGAAATCATCCGCTGTGCATTTGCTCATTTTAAAGATGTTACTTGGAGTCTTTCATAGCATATTTCGAAGAACGTTGCATTCGAGTCATTGAGTTCATCAAAGATTATTATTAAATCAATTTATAGTTGGATAGTGGATATTATGAAATGGTATGCATACCTGTCAATTTTCGATGTAAAGAAAGTTTGTCTTTTAAAAACGAATGCAATGTTTGTAAAATGTATCATATAGAGGTCAAATACCTCGCAATGTAATCAACTATTGTGAATCGTTTATAATGTATATGAACGGGTCCTTTCAGTTGGTATCAGAGCGGTGGTCTTAGCGAACCAGGTCTGCATTAGTGTGTCTAACTGATAAGTCGATAGGATGCATTAGTGAGTCTGGACTTCGACCGTGTATGCATGTCAAAAGTTTTGCTTATCATTTTGTGTCGAAAATTAACTACTTATCATCCTCAGGAAATTACCTGCTTATCATTTTTAGTCTAAGACATGTCTTGCTGCATTGATTGCATGAATAGTGTATAGACAAAAATTCATATCTTAGCATATCTGCTAAATCATATCTTATCGTATCTGTTACTTTAAACTTTGCCCTGACATATCCCGCAAAGTCCTCCGTAATCTACGAAATCTTTTGATATATATATATATATATATATATATATATATATATATATATATATATATATATATATATATATATATATATATATATTCTATGTAATTAGAATACCATCCGTTAGCCAAAATCATTTCATATCGAAAAAAAAAATCCTTTATCCAATCGTACGAAATGGAATTCGTCATCAGTTCAAGTCACTCAGATTCCGAAATGGAATCCCATTCAAGCTCCGAAAGCAGTGTGATCAGAATAGATCAACCAATCAGTCATCACATATTCTGGATGAATTGGGGATGGGTTCGTAGCCTCCTCAATCATTGGAGACAAGAAGAAGGTGATCCCTTCCATCCACCACATTGCCCTCTTGACGAAGAACCTGAAGCTCTTACCGGCGAACCTGTCCGAAACACCATTTTCTCGCTCATTTTCAGAGTATCTCATCACGATTATATATTACATCAAATTTTAGATTTTATTTATCCGCTCGTCCGAACCGACAATCACCCCGGTGTAATAGAAGAAGTCAGCGAGCTTCGCGCTCGGGTAGTGGCTTTGGAGAATATGGTGCTGAGATTACAAACACCAGCAGCAGCATCAGCAGCATAACCAGTACCACTATCATCAACGTCAACAGTACCATTACCACCTCCAACCACAACCGCGTCGTAAACCTCAACTTCACAATATGTCCCATGAGCATCAACGTCATACGCACCATAGATACCAAGGAGTACCAACAACAATAACTGACGAAGTATTAATTCATAACTTCATTGGAGAAACATTCCGCGGCGATTATGTAATCTCTAAAGTCTTAGAGATTATCTAATCTAGCCCTAACCATAAATCAGTTAAGCGAACCAAAATGATAGAAGGAAGAGTAGAAACCCTGACAAAAATGGTGTGTGATTAACAAGCTAAACTTGCTTTACCAACAACATCAACAGTACCGTCAGCGTTACCAGCATCATCAGTACAGTCAACATCCGAATCAACAACACAGATAACATCACAAACTCCGTCAGTTCAAGAATCACTGTGGACATCATTACGAATCAATAACGTGTATATTGTATCAACGAGTTATGAAGAATTAACTCATTCCCTCTGAAGAAATTATATATATATATATATATATATATATATATATATATATATATATATATATATATATATATATATATATATATATATATATATATATATATATATATATATTGAAATAAATCTTTCCGTGCTAAGCTATTGTGTGTGAATCTTAACTACTCGGTTAATTCATATTACAAATATGCAATAATGTACGTCCTTCGGCCGTAACTTAACCAGCGTTAACTACAATCTCTGTCGCAATTCAACAAATTCCAATTCATAATAAATCAAGTATATATTTGATTTTACACTTTCATCATCGATGTACCCGAAACTTTTCAGATAACATCATTCGTACTTTGCGAAATTCACAAGAATTCCACGAACCGAACATCATACATCAACAAATAACGAAGTATTGATTCATAATTTCAATGTCATTAAAGAAATACTGCGTAAAAGTTATGTACTTTTTAAAGCCTTTAGGGATTATTCAATTCTAGTTTCAACCGTAAATCAAATAAGTTTAATTTAACATTAACTCATTAAATCTATGTTACATCTGAAGAAAATATACATATATATATTTTCATAAAGACTGTAATAAAATTCTTTTGTACAAAATATTAATTGTGAAATTTTTTTTAACGGGTAGGTAATACCCGAGAGATATATAAATTCACAATTAATATGTTACATTCTTCGAATCTGATTCAGCAAATCATCCATTATACTCCCTACTTTCACAACAATATACATTCTTTTATAGAAATCAAAACAACCATACTCATTCAAAATTTAATTACATATTCTGATTTTGAAATCTCAAAATTCAACTTGAGATATGACCAAAATCATCACTCTTAGATCCTTACATCTTTTACAAGCTATATTTTGACTTCAAAACTGTGTTAGAACATCAAATGTATGTTAACGATTACAATCTGTGTTCAAACCCTTCGAAAATTTCTGAAGACACTTCGAATGATGAGCAATCGAGATGATGATCCAACCACATGTTACCCACAGTTATGTACCCGAAAAACTCTTGAAACCAAAGTAAAAGTTTAAACAACGTATCCGCGTCAGATTCTTTGGCATTTATTAGCAAAAATAACTTTGCGACTCCTATTCAAAGTAGCCAGTTTTGTTACAGCTCCAGCAAGTCAACTTCGACTTTTCAGTCAGACTAACCTTATTATAACCTTGAGATATACACCATCGTTACCAGGGAACCTTTTATATTCTACCACATTATTAGCAGATGTAACAACAACTTCATTACTCTTTGACTTTAGCCTCTCCAAAAAGTCATTATATTTATTCATTGAAACCCCATCATTTACTCATTCGCATCTTGTAATGAGAATTGTCATACGAATCATTGGGAATTAGCAATCAGTATTTTGAAATCTCACAACATGTCTACGCCAACAGTTATATGTGTATATATAACGTCTATCTTCTGGACTTAATTTGAATGTGAAGTTTCTGAAAAACACTCCGAACTACGAATTGGTTCTCCGAAAAAAAAATGCTGATGAAGCAGCAAAAACTATAAACGACTTTAAACGGCAAAAGCTGGATGATAATGATGAAGTGTGCTGGCAAAGCGGAGAAAAAGAGAAGTTTTGGAACTGGAAAACGGATTGAGCAAAGTAGGAAGGAGGCTGTGGACAAATTACAAAGACTGAACCTGACTTTAAAGGATCCAAATGATTCAGTACCTGCTGAAGTCATTAATGAATACCTTGCTCCTGACTCTAAACCCCTGCGGATAATATTCTTCATCATCCTCTATTATTAGAAATTCTAAAATATCATCATATCTTTCATTATAAATATCCTCCATATTTCTGAAGATATTTTCTTAATTTTTCTTATTTGAAATCATTTACCTCTTCGCGCTATCTGTATTACATCATAAAAGAAACTATTTTAGTTTCTAAATTCTGAAACATTCAAGTTTAAAATAGGAATATTTTGAAGTAGTGTTGGGAACTGAAGTATGAATTAGTATAATATAATGACACTTGATCAATGTGATTATATTACAGTAAGTCATGCTGAGTTTCTAAATGGAACGTGATGATTCACAGATCATAACATCATCATGTGCCATGTTATACGACTCTTGTATTCTATTTAACCTCTAAAATATCAAGAAAATATTTCTTGATGATTCGGCCTTTTCCAAGGTATTCTAGTAATTTGACAAGTCAAGATCGTGCCATCACAATTTCCTTCCTAGAACATTAACAATGTTCATTCCGAAATTCATATCTGTGAATTCTGGACCATTACAAGCGGTGCTTAATCGCAAGAAGAAGAAACAAAAGGACAAAACTCCGAAATAGAAATTGGGGTATAAATTGCAACAAATAAAAGAGAGCATTAACTGTGAATGATAATGATTATAGAAGACAGAAGTAGAGACTTTGAAATATAAGGGAACATATAAAGCCCAACGACAAACCAGAAATTATAAATCATATATATGGATGCATATAGCAATATAAAGACACGGGAGAACTAGAAACACTATAAACCCAAGAGTATAGTAGAAGTAAATAGATTCTTCTGGCGGTAGATGAAAAAGAAGAATGATCGATATGAAAGTTAGAAGTATATCGAGAATCAGAACTGGATGGAGCATATTGATGAATACTTTAAAATATGAGTTGAGGGGGAAAGAATAGAAGGTGATGAAACATGACTAGGAACTTAGAAATCAACAGATTTAACTCACACAATGGCGGAATAAGTGAATCAAACCCTCTAGTGAATAGGTTAAGTTTTTTTTTTTATTAATTTAGTCAAACCACAACTAAATCAAGTGTGATTAGATCAACACCTAGAGCTATTATTCACCACCTGGGTGATTTGGACTTAGAGAGAATCGGAGAAGCTCACTAGATCTGAGTGTGTGTAACAAATGAGAGGCTTAACCTAAAATGAAGAACATAAGACTTTATATACCCCTGCTGTTGACTCACCCATACGATTCATTCATCACACGTACGAGTTAGCTTCATCAGTCGTACGGGTGATCACTCACTCGTGTCTTCTCATTTAGGTTGTAATTGTGACTTAGCTCAGCATCAACCGTGCGTATGAGCCTGTCAGCCGTACTAGTGAGGCTTCACTCGTACGTCTGACTAAGTCTAACATAGTCAAACATCTAAATCTCATTCCTGCAGTTCCTGTAACCACATACAAACACGGATATGATAATAACGAGCAATCATGGTGGCCTGTAAATTGTTGTACCTGCAATGGACGTGGGTAGATGTCTAGGGACTTGCATAAAATGCATCAACAGAAGGTGTGAGTTGTAAGGAAACGAAGGAGGTGAATTTATAAGAAAATCTTCCACAGAACAATTAAAATGGACGATCGCATTTAAAGCGGATCCTAATTCCCTTGATTACCAGAGAGTCAAATCTTATTAAGAAGATTTTCTTCAAATCCCTTGAAATCTGGGAATCAATCATATCTACGTCAAATGATAAGATGAATCTACACTTACTCATTTCACTCTTCTATGTTAGCTTCATTCGTACTCTTCATATAAATGGATTGTTTATCCAAATTATTCGCTGATGATAAAACTCTAATTTTCAGCCCGTATGCATCATGAAAACATACTTATTATCATTCACAACCTTTCCACTCAAATTTCGGGACGAAATTTCTTTAACGGGTAGGTACTGTGACAACCCGAAAATTTCCAACCAAATTTAAACTTTAATCTTTATATGTTTTGGACACGATAAGCAATATTTGTTAAGTTAAATTTCAAGAATTTTAAACTATGTTCATACATTCATTCAACCTCGATCAAGTTCCAACGATTCGCGAACCATTAAACGAATATGATTATATATGTATATGTGTATATATATTATAACTTGAAACATAAACAAAATATTAGATTAAATACTTTATATGATTGTATCCGTTTCAAAATATTTATCAATGGAATTAGAAGATAAGATCAAATGATTGAATTATCAGATATATTGAATTATGATTACAAGTCTCTGTTGAAAGGCCCACGTTGATATGAGAAATCTTTTCATTTTAACAATATTCGGAAAATGGTAAAGTGATTTATAAATAAGAACAAATTGTCAATCATTGAGAACTAGACAAAGGATAGTGGAAGATTGAATCTCATAAAGACTCGATTGATCTATTTAGTTTCAAACGTACAAAAACGTTTTCAGTTTAAAAAGAACTTTATTATTAAAACGTATATAACTTTTATAAATATCTAGAACCACTTTTGACAACTCATTACTTAACTAGTATGATAAAGATAACGATATTTATATTTTATTTTATTAAATATATATAACGATTTAAATTAATATTATATATATTTATACGCGTATTATACGTACATAGTTTTATACTTTTTCTATACTTAAACTTTACCTTTACTTTATTTTTACTTTACTTTAACTTTAATAATTCACTTTAATAATTCATACTTTAATAATTCACTTTAATAATTCATACTTTAATAATTCACTTTAATAATTCATACTTTAATAATTCACTTTAATAATTCAAAAATCTATTATAAATAGAATTCAATAGGTTTCATTATTTCATAGAAACTTGAAAATATTTTTCTCTAAACTCTCTCAATCGATTTACATATATATATTTACTCCGTATTATTTCAAGATATTATTAGTATACATAAAATATTACGACGGAGTGCTGTCCGAGTGGTTTCGAAATTGTTTTTCGAGTAGGATAGGATTAAGGAAATTATGGGTTATAGCTATGGAGGTGATTGAGTATGGTTCATGGGTATGCTCGTGAGGTCAATATAGTGTTTATCATTTTCGTTGCGTCTACGTACCTTTCCTGCAATATTGAATCTCAATATTGATACGTGAGTACTCATAATTTAACTTTTACATACTAATAGTGTATCCCTAACTAGTGCTCGAGTATTTAGGATTATGCATGCTTGTACTTTTGATATTGCCCTTAGACAGGTTAGGTTGAATCTTGAATTAGTTACACTTGAGGTTGAGATAAGGTATAAGATATGCATGTCCTTGGAAAGCTAGCGAAAAATTAAGAACTTTTCCTTTAGATATCGAATGGTTTCGATGAATCGGATTAGAAGTTATAATCAATTGAATTTTCAATATTTTCATTAAAAATGATTATTATTATCGTCGTTTTTATCGTCGTTCTAGTTTTATCTTATTATTATGATTATTATTATCTTTATCAATAAAAGGGATTTATCATTAAAAATTGTTATTTTTTTATTATTACTATCGTTATTATCGTTAAAGTTATAATTAGTATTTTTATTATTATCATCCAACTATTATTATTATTATTATTAGTATTATTATTATTATTATTATTATTATTATTATCATTATTAATATATATATCATTATTTAAAAATGGTTATTGTTATTGTTATTATTATTATTACTATATTATCATTAAGATAATTATTAGTATTATCGTTAATAATGTTATAGTAACTATCATTATTAATATTAGTGTAATTAAAACAAATATTTGTAACACCTAATTATTTTGATTACTATTATTATCATTATTATGAACACGATATAAAAGACGATTAAAAGCTATTAAATGAAACGATTAGGAAATAATGAGTAAGAGTATCATGATGAAATTAAAATATTATAAGATATTGATTTAGATAAAATTATCGTTCTTATTATTTTTATCATTACTATTATTATTAAAAGTATCGTTAGTATTAAAACTATCATTTTAACAAAAATTATCATTTTAATAGAAATGTCATTGTTACTATAAAATATCATTATTATTATTATTTTAAATATAATTATTATTTTAAAGATAATATTAAAAATTATCGTAAATATTAAAGTTATCATAATTAGAGTTATCGTTTTATCATAATGTCATCTTAGTAATTATAAATATTGATATTTTTATAATAATAATTATTATTATAAAATAATACAACTTTTACTTACTATCATTATAGATATTATTTTATCAAATAAATATGTGATACAAATATATTTTACTACGTGTAATAACTTACTTTAATAATACCTATCATATTATCTTTATGATATTAAATGAACCCTATAAATTTTATTACTTAATATATATAAAAGTATATTTTATTATATAAATTTAATATAAAATTTTATTTATTAATAAATAAATTATATTATTTACTCTAATAAATCTTTTAAAAATATTTAAAAATATAAAACGACGATATTTAAACTATATATTAATCATGTATAGATTTTTGGAAATTATTTTGAGTCAAATTTACTTTTGTTGACTTTTGCATATTAGTCTCGAGCATTAGGATTGTGGTACACTATGACTTGACCTAATTTGTTAGACAAATATTGACCAACACATAAATATATATAATTAATTTAGGTTCGTGAATTCGAGGCCAACCTTGCACTTGTTCAATGACGTTATATGTATTTTTACTACGAAATACAGTATGGTGAGTTTCATTTGCCTTTTTACCCTTTATATTTTTGGGACTGAGAATACATGCGCTTTTATAAATGTTTGACGAAATAGACACAAGTAATTGAAACTACATTCTATGGTTGAATTATCGAAATCGAATATGCCCTTTTTTATTAAAGTCTGGTAATCTAAGAATTAGGGAACACACACCCTAATTGACGCGAATCCTAAAGATAGATCTATTGGGCCTAACAAACCCCATCCAAAGTACCGGATGCTTTAGTACTTCGAAATTTATATCATGTCCGAAGGAGGATCCCGGAATGATAGGGGATATTCTTATATGTATCTAGTTAATGTCGGTTACCAGGTGTTCACCATATGAATGATTATTTTTGTCTCTATGCATGGGACGTATATTTATGAGAACTGGAAATGAAATTCTTGTGGTCTATTAAAATGATGGTAATAAATCATTGTGATAAACTAATGAACTCACCAACCTTTTGGTTGACACTTTAAAGCATGTTTATTCTCAGGTGTTAAAGAAATCTTCCGCTGTGCATTTGCTCATTTTAAAGATGTTACTTGGAGTCTTTCATAGCATATTTCGAAGAACGTTGCATTCGAGTCATTGAGTTCATCAAAGATTATTATTAAATCAATTTATAGTTGGATAGTGGATATTATGAAATGGTATGCATGCCTGTCAATTTTCGATGTAAAGAAAGTTTGTCTTTTAAAAACGAATGCAATGTTTGTAAAATGTATCATATAGAGGTCAAATACCTCGCAATGTAATCAACTATTGTGAATCGTTTATAATGTATATGAACGGGTCCTTTCATTAATCCTTCTAACTTGACTTTTAAAATCAACTAAACACATGTTCTATATCTATATGATATGCTAACTTAATGATTTAAAACCTGAAAACACGAAAAACACCGTAAAACCGGATTTACGCCGTCGTAGTAACACCGCGGGTTGTTTTGGGTTTGTTAATTAAAACCTATGATAAACTTTGATTTAAAATTTGTTATTCTAAGAAAATAATTTTTATTATGAACATGAAACTATATCCAAAAATTATGGTTAAACTCAAAGTGGAAGTATGTTTTCTAAAATGGTCATCTAGACGTCGTTCTTTCGACTGAAATGACTACCTTTACAAAAATGACTTGTAACTTATTTTTCCAACTATAAATCTATACTTTTTCTGTTTAGATTCATAAAATAGAGTTCAATATGAAACCATAGCAATTTGATTCACTCAAAACGGATTTAAAATGAAGAAGTTATGGGTAAAACAAGATTGGATAATTTTTCTCATTTTAGCTACGTGAAAATTGGTAACAAATCTATTCCAACCATAACTTAATCAACTTGTATTGTATATTATGTAATTTTGAGATACCATAGACACGTATACAATGTTTCGACCTATCATGTCGACACATCTATATATATTTCGGAACAACCATAGACAATCTATATGTGAATGTTGGAGTTAGCTATACAGGGTTGAGGTTGATTCCAAAATATATATAGTTTGAGTTGTGATCAATACTGAGATACGTATACACTGGGTCGTGGATTGATTCAAGATAATATTTATTGATTTATTTCTGTACATCTAACCGTGGACAACTAGTTGTAGGTTACTAACGAGGACAGCTGACTTAATAAACTTAAAACATCAAAATATATTAAAAGTGTTGTAAATATATTTTGAACATACTTTGATATATATGTATATATTGTTATATGTTCGTGAATCAACCAGTGGCCAAGTCTTACTTCCCGACGAAGTAAAAATCTGTGAAAGTGAGTTTCATTAATCCCCTTTTAAATGCTTTTGCAATATATATTTTTGGGACTGAGAATACATGCGCTGTTTTTATAACTGTTTTACGAAATAGACACAAGTAATTGAAACAACATTCTATGGTTGGATTATCTAATCGAATATGCCCCTTTTTATTAAGTCTGGTAATCTAAGAATTAGGGAACAGACACCCTAATTGACGCGAACTCTAAAGATAGATCTATTGGGCATAACAAACCCCATCCAAAGTACTGGATGCTTTAGTACTTCGAAATTTATATTATATCCGAAGGGTGTCCCGGAATGATGGGGATATTCTTATATATGAATCTTGTTAATGTCGGTTACCAGGTGTTCACCATATGAATGACTTTTATCTCTATGTATGGGATGTGTATTGAAATATGAAATCTTGTGGTCTATTATTATGATTTGATATATATAGGTTAAACCTATAACTCACCAACATTTTTGTTGACGTTTTAAGCATGTTTATTCTCAGGTGATTATTAAGAGCTTCCGCTGTCGCATACTTAAAATAAGGACGAGATTTGGAGTCCATGCTTGTATGATATTGTGTAAAAACTGCATTCAAGAAACTTATTTTGTTGTAACATATTTGTATTGTAAACCGTTATGTAATGGTCGTGTGTAAACAGGATATTTTAGATTATCATTATTTGATAATCTACGTAAAGCTTTTTAAACCTTTATTGATGAAATAAAGGTTATGGTTTGTTTTAAAATGAATGCAGTCTTTGAAAAACGTCTCATATAGAGGTCAAAACCTCGCAACGAAATCAATTAATATGGAACGTTTTTAATCAATAAGAACGGGACATTTCAGTTGGTATCAGAGCGTTGGTCTTAGAGAACCAGAATTTTGCATTAGTGTGTCTTATCGAGTTTGTTAGAATGCATTAGTGAGTCTGGATTTCGACCGTGTTTACTTGAAAAATGATTGCTTAACAAATTTTGTTGGAAACTATATATTTTTAACATGTGAATATTATGTGATATATTAATCTCTTAACGCGTTTGATATTATGTGATAGATGTCTACCTCTAGAACAAGTCCCATTGACTCACCTAATAATAATGAAGAGTCAAATGTAAATTGGAATGATTCGTGGACTGATTCACAAGTTCCCGAAGAGGAACCGGAAGAAGAGTCGGAACCGGAAGAAGAATCGGAACCGGATGAAGAAATAGAACCGGTGGGGGAAATAATAAAACGGTTAAGTAAAAGAAAATCCTCAACCAACCGACCAAGGTTAATTATGGTCAATGGTGTTTCCGCCAAGGAAGCAAAATATTGGGAGGATTACCAATTCTCCGATGAATCGGATTCCGACGAGAATTCCGATGATGTTATAGAAATTACCCCAACTGAATTTAAAAAGGCAAAAGAAAATAATAAGAGAAAGAGCATAAAAATAGAGAAATCTAATTCCAACCCCGATGAACTTTATATGTATCGTCAACCCCCGAAGTCCTTAAGTTGTAACAATGACCCGAGAACCTCTAAACCACCAGGTTTTTCTAAACCAATGTGGAAAACGACGGGTCGTATTAGGGGAACATCATATATCCCTAGAAACTTGACAAAACGAACCAAAACTGAAGAAGAAGAAACAAGTGAGTCGGAATAAGATAGTTGTATTCGTGTGGTGTAATATATGTAATATAGTGTGCTTATGCTTTATGATATATGTAAAAATTGCTTGTATTAATAAGTATTTTTTTTATGAATCTAACTCTTGTCTATTTTACAGTATAAAAACACAAAATGGATAGACAACCCAATATTTAAAGAGACCTACCTGGAGACATGATTGATGAAATCTTGTCTAGAGTCGTAAAGAATTCTTCGGCACAACTATTTACGGCGAAATCAGTTTGTAAGACATTCGAAGAACGTTCCAAGAATGTCATGGTTTATAAGAGACTTTCGTTTGAAAGATGGGGGATATCACATTGGGAAACCCATAAGTTACGATGTGTTTACTTTGACGCATATGTTGCGGGGAACCCAAATGCTATTTTACGCAACGGGTTAAGAAATTATTTTGACTCAATGTATCCGAATATAGGACTTCATGATTTAGAAAAAGCGGCTAACATGCAACATAAAGAAGCATGCTATGCTTACGGGTTAATAATGTTCGCTTCTCACCAAAGTGAGAAAAAGAACATCGGGCTACAACTATTAAACAAAACATTCCCACAAGTGACGAAGTCGGTAATTGGGGTAAGAAATGAGGTTTTTAGGTTATTACGAGACTGTTGGTCATTACGTAACCCTCGTCCCTTTGACGACGTTACAACACGCTGTCTTATCAATGGCCATAACGGTTATGTTCCACAAGACCAAGGATGGGAAGTAGTCCTAGTAAAACCAGAATGCATGACTTGTTTCTGGACGTATGAATTACGTGTCTTTATTACCTTTGCTGAACGACTTGTGTACTAGCTAGAATTATCTTCACAACTATCTTGTATCAAAGTTATTGTGTGCTATATTTCATGCTTTATGTAAAATAAGCGGTATTGTAAGTTTGTAAAATATTGTATAAAAGTTTGAACGCGAAATATTATTATAATCAGTTTTTCATATAGAATTGTAGTAGTTGAATTGTATATTAGCTACTAAGTATGAACTTAACAGGTAGTTACTACCCGAATTTAAACTTATAAAACGCTAATATGAAGAAAAAGCTTTTATAAATGAGTTCATATTATGCTACGAAATACTATTAACTACTCTTAATATTCTGTATGATTAACTTGTTCCATTTGACTATTTTGAAGGAAATGGCACCGACTACTCGACACACCGTGAATATAAATGAAGAGGAATTCCGTACTTTTCTAGCTTCAAACATAGCCGCAGTACAGGCTGCGCTACATACCAACAATAACCTTGGATCTAGCAGTACAGGAAATCGTGTAGGATGTACCTACAAAGAATTCACTGCCTGCAAACCTTTGGAATTTGATGGAACCGAAGGACCGATCGGATTGAAACGGTGGACCGAGAAGGTCGAATCGGTGTTTGCCATAAGTAAGTGTACTGAAGAGGACAAAGTGAAGTACGCTATGCATACCTTCACAGGTTTTGCGTTAACATGGTGGAATACCTATCTAGAGCAAGTGGGACAAGATAATGTGTACGCACTACCGTGGTCAGCATTCAAGCACTTGATGCACGAGAAGTACCGTCCCAGAACCGAGGTCAATAAGCTCAAGACAGAACTTAGAGGATTACGAACCCAAGGATTTGATATTACCACGTACGAAAGACGATTCACAGAATTGTGCCTATTATGTTCGGGAGCGTCCGAAGATGAGGAAGAGAAGATCGACGCGTTTGTGAAAGGATTACCGGAAAGAATCCAAGAAGATATAAGTTCACACGAGCCCGCCTCCATACAACAGGCATGTAGAATGGCTCACAAACTAGTGAACCAGATTGAGGAAAGAATTAAAGAACAGACGGCTGAAGAGGCCAATGTGAAGCAAGTCAAAAGAAAGTGGGAGGAAAACGGTGATAAGAATCACCAATACAACAACAACAGCAATTACAATAATAATTGCAACAATTATCCCAACAATCGCAACATCAATCGCAACTACAACAAACGGCCCAACAACAACAACAACAACAACAACAACAACAACAACAACAACAACAACAACAACAACAACAACAACAACAACAACAACAACAAAAACAACAACAACAACAACAGCAACTACAACAATCATCCCAACAACAATAACAACCGCAACAACAACAACAACAATAATCAGAAGCAGCTATGCCAAAGGTGTGAAAAGTATCACTCGGGGTTCTGCACCAAATTTTGCAACAAGTGTAAAAGAAATGGTCATAGCGCGGCGAAGTGTGAGGTCTACGGACCAGGGGTTAACAGAACGAAAGGAACAAATGGTGTCGGAACGAGTAATGGCGGAGCAAGTAGTGTCGGAGCAAGTTATGCCAATGTAGTTTGTTATAAATGTGGAAAACCGGGCCACATTATTAGAAATTGCCCAAACTAGGAGAACACGAATGGACAAGGCCGCGGAAGAGTTTTCAATATTAATGCGGCAGAGGCACAGGAAGACCCGGAGCTTGTTACGGGTACGTTTCTTATTGACAATAAATCTGCTTACGTTTTATTTGATTCGGGTGCGGATAGAAGCTATATGAGTAGAGATTTTTGTGCTAAATTAAGTTGTCCATTGTCGCCATTGGATAGTAAATTTTTACTCGAATTAGCAAACGGTAAATTAATTTCAGCAGATAATATATGCCGGAATCGAGAAATTAAACTTAGTAGCGAAATATTTAAGATTGATTTGATACCAGTAGAGTTAGGGAGTTTTGATGTAATAGTTGGCATGGACTGGCTGAAGAAGGTGAAAGCAGAGATCGTATGTTATAAAAATACAATTCGCATTGTACGAGAAGAAGGAGAACCCTTAATGGTGTACGGAGAAAAGGGCAACATAAAGCTACATCTTATTAGTAATTTGAAGGCACAAAAACTAATAAGAAAAGGTTGCTATGCTATTCTAGCATACGTCGAGAAAGTACAAACTGAAGAAAAGAGCATCAATGATGTTCCCGTCGCAAAAGAATTTCCCGATGTATTTCCGAAAGAATTACCGGGACTACCTCCACATCGATCTGTTGAATTTCAAATAGATCTTGTACCAGGAGCTGCACCAATAGCTCGTGCTCCTTATAGACTCGCACCCAGCGAGATGAAAGAACTGCAAAGCCAACTGCAAGAACTATTAGAACGTGGTTTCATTCGACCAAGCACATCACCATGGGGAGCTCCTGTTTTGTTTGTCAAAAAGAAGGATGGTACATTTAGGTTGTGTATTGACTACAGAGAGTTGAACAAACTTACCATCAAAAATCGTTATCCACTGCCGAGAATTGATGACTTATTTGATCAACTACAAGGCTCGTCGGTTTATTCGAAGATCGATTTACGTTCTGGATATCATCAAATGCGAGTAAAGGAGGATTATATTCCAAAAACTGCTTTTAGGACGCGTTGTGGTCATTACGAGTTTATGGTTATGCCGTTTGGATTGACTAACGCACCAGCTGTGTTCATGGACCTTATGAACCGAGTGTGTGGGCCATATCTTGACAAGTTTGTCATTTTTTTCATCGATGACATACTTATTTACTCAAAGAATGATCAAGAGCACGAAGAACATTTGAGAAAAGTGCTAGAAGTATTGAGGAAAGAAAAACTGTACGCTAAGTTTTCAAAGTGTGCATTTTGGTTGGAAGAAGTTCAATTCCTCGGTCACATAGTGAACAAAGAAGGTATCCAGGTGGACCCGGCAAAGATCGAAACCGTTGAAAAGTGGGAAACCCCAAAAACTCTGAAGCATATACGTCAATTTTTAGGACTAGCTGGTACTAAAGAAGTTTCATCCAAGACTTTTCCAGAATAGCAAAACCCTTGACTGCATTAACGCATAAAGGGAAGAAATTTGAATGGAATGATGAACAAGAGAAAGCGTTTCAGTTATTGAAGAAAAAGCTAACTACGGTACCTATATTGTCATTGCCTGAAGGGAATGATGATTTTGTGATTTATTGTGACGCATCAAAGCAAGGTCTCGGTTGTGTATTAATGCAACGAACGAAGGTAATTGCTTATGCGTCTAGACAATTGAAGATTCACGAACAAAATTATACGACGCATGATTTAGAATTAGGCGCGGTTGTTTTTGCATTAAAGACTTGGAGGCACTACTTATATGGGGTCAAAAGTATTATATATACCGACCACAAAAGTCTTCAACACATATTTAATCAGAAACAACTGAATATGAGGCAGCGTAGGTGGATCGAATTATTGAATGATTACGACTTTGAGATTCGTTACCATCCGGGGAAGGCAAATGTGGTAGCCGATGCCTTGAGCAGGAAGGACAGAGAACCCATTCGAGTAAAATCTATGAATATAATGATTCATAATAACCTTACTACTCAAATAAAGGAGGTGCAACAAGGAGTTTTAAAAGAGGGAAATTTAAAGGATGAAATACCCAAAGGATCGGAGAAGCATCTTAATATTCGAGAAGACGGAACCCGGTATAGGGCTGAAAGGATTTGGGTACCAAAATTTGGAGATATGAGAGAAATGGTACTTAGAGAAGCTCATAAAACCAGATACTCAATACATCCTGGAACGGGGAAGATGTACAAGGATCTCAAGAAACATTTTTGGTGGCCGGGTATGAAAGCCGATGTTGCTAAATACGTAGGAGAATGTTTGACTTGTTCTAAGGTCAAAGCTGAGCATCAGAAACCATCAGGTCTACTTCAACAACCCGAAATCCCGGAATGAAAATGGGAAAACATTACCATGGATTTCATCACTAAATTGCCAAGGACTGCAAGTGGTTTTGATACTATTTAGGTAATAGTTGATCGTCTCACCAAATCAGCACACTTCCTGCCAATATGAGAAGATGACAAGATGGAGAAGTTAGCACGACTGTATTTGAAGGAAGTCGTCTCCAGACATGGAATACCAATCTCTATTATCTCTGATAGGGATGGCAGATTTATTTCAAGATTCTGGCAGACATTACAGCAAGCATTAGGAACTCGTCTAGACATGAGTACTGCCTATCATCCACAAACTGATGGGCAGAGCGAAAGGACAATACAAACGCTTGAAGACATGCTACGAGCATGTGTTATTGATTTCGGAAACAGTTGGGATCGACATCTACCATTCGCAGAATTTTCCTACAACAACAGCTACCATTCAAGCATTGAGATGGCGCCGTTTGAAGCACTTTATGGTAGAAAGTGCAGGTCTCCGATTTGTTGGAGTGAAGTGGGGGATAGACAGATTACGAGTCCGGAGATTATACAAGAAACTACCGAGAAGATCATCCAAATTCAACAACGGTTGAAAACCGCCCAAAGTCGACAAAAGAGCTACGCTGACATTAAAAGAAAAGATATAGAATTTTAAATTGGAGAGATGGTCATGCTTAAAGTTGCACCTTGGAAAGGCGTTGTTCGATTTGGTAAACGAGGGAAATTAAATCCAAGGTATATTGGACCATTCAAGATTATTGATCGTGTCGGACCAGTAGCTTACCGACTTGAGTTACCTCAACAACTCGTGGCTGTACATAACACTTTCCACGTCTCGAATTTGAAGAAATGTTTTGCTAAAGAAGATCTCACTATTCCGTTAGATGAAATCCAAATCAACGAAAAACTTCAATTCATCGAAGAACCCGTCGAAATAATGGATCGTGAGGTTAAAAGACTTAAGCAAAACAAGATACCAATTGTTAAGGTTCGATGGAATGCTCGCAGAGGACCCGAGTTCACCTGGGAGTGTGAAGATCAGATGAAGAAGAAATACCCGCATCTATTTCCAGAAGATTCGTCAATACCCGCATCTATTTCCAGAAATACCCGAGTTCATCTGTAGTGACCCGAACTTTTCCATATCTATATATATTAATTGAGATTGATATTTACATGATTAAATGTTTCCAACATGTTAAGCAATCAAACTTGTTAAGACTTGATTAATTGAAATATGTTTCATATAGACAATTGACCACCCAAGTTGACCGGTGATTCACGAATGTTAAAACTTGTAAAAACTATATGATGACATATATATGGATATATATATAGTTAACATGATACTATGATAAGTAAACATATCATTAAGTATATTAACAATGAACTACATATGTAAAAACAAGACTACTAACTTAATGATTTTTAAACGAGACATATATGTAACGATTATCGTTGTAAAGACATTTAATGTATATATATATCATATTAAGAGATATTCATACATGATAATATCATGATAATATAATAATTTAAAATCTCATTTGATATTATAAACATTGGGTTAACAACATTTAACAAGATCGTTAACCTAAAGGTTTCAAAACAACACTTACATGTAACGACTAACGATGACTTAACGACTCAGTTAAAATGTATATACATGTAGTGTTTTAATATGTATTTATACACTTTTGAAAGACTTCAATACACTTAACAAAATACTTCTACTTAACAAAAATGCTTACAATTACATCCTCATTCAGTTTCATCAACAATTCTACTCGTATGCACCCGTATTCGTACTCGTACAATACACAGCTTTTAGATGTATGTACTATTGGTATATACACTCCAATGATCAGCTCTTAGCAGCCCATGTGAGTCACCTAACACATGTGGTAACCATCATTTGGCAACTAGCATGAAATATCTCATAAAATTACAAAAATATGAGTAATCATTCATGACTTATTTACATGAAAACAAAATTACATATCCTTTATATCTAATCCATACACCAACGACCAAAAACACCTACAAACACTTTCATTCTTCAATTTTCTTCATATAATTGATCTCTCTCAAGTTCTATCATCAAGTTCTAAGTGTTCTTCATAGATTCTACAAGTTCTAGTTACATAAAATCAAGAATACTTTCAAGTTTGCTAGCTCACTTCCAATCTTGTAAGGTGATCATCCAACCTCAAGAAATCTTTGTTTCTTACAGTAGGTTATCATTCTAATATAAGGTAATAATCATATTCAAACTTTGGTTCAATTTCTATAACTATAACAATCTTATTTCAAGTGATGATCTTACTTGAACTTGTTTTCGTGTCATGATTCTGCTTCAAGAACTTCGAGCCATCTAAGAATCCGTTGAAGCTAGATCCATTTTTCTCTTTTCCAGTAGGTTTATCCAAGGAACTTAAGATAGTAATGATGTTCATAACATCATTCAATTCATATATATAAAGCTATCTTATTCGAAGGTTTAAACTTGTAATCACTAGAACATAGTTTAGTTAATTCTAAACTTGTTCGCAAACAAAAGTTAATCCTTCTAACTTGACTTTTAAAATCAACTAAACACATGTTCTATATCTATATGATATGCTAACTTAATGATTTAAAACCTGAAAACACGAAAAATACCGTAAAACCGGATTTACGCCGTCGTAGTAACACCGCGAGCTGTTTTGGGTTAGTTAATTAAAAACTATGATAAACTTTGATTTAAAAGTTGTTATTCTGAGAAAATGATATTTATTATGAACATGAAACTATATCCAAAAATTATGCTTAAACTCAAAGTGGAAGTATGTTTTCTAAAATGGTCATCTAGACGTCGTTCTTTCGACTGAAATGACTACCTTTACAAAAATGACTTGTAACTTATTTTTCCAACTATAAACCTATAATTTTTCTGTTTAGATTCATAAAATAGAGTTCAATATGAAATCATAGCAATTTGATTCACTCAAAACGGATTTAAAATGAAGAAGTTATGGGTAAAACAAGATTGGATAATTTTTCTCATTTTAGCTACGTGAAAATTGGTAACAAATCTATTCCAACCATAACTTAATCAACTTGTATTGTATATTATGTAATCTTGAGATACCATAGACACGTATACAATGTTTCGACCTATCATGTCGACACATCTATATATATTTCGGAACAACCATAGACACTCTATATGTGAATGTTGGAGTTAGCTATATAGGGTTGAGGTTGATTCCAAAATATATATAGTTTGAGTTGTGATCAATACTGAGATACGTATATATTGGGTCGTGGATTGATTCAAGATAATATTTATCGATTTATTTCTGTACATCTAACTGTGGACAACTAGTTGTAGGTTACTAACGAGGACAGCTGACTTAATAAACTTAAAACATCAAAATATATTAAAAGTGTTGTAAATATATTTTGAACATACTTTGATATATATGTATATATTGTTATAGGTTCGTGAATCAACTAGTGGCCAAGTCTTACTTCCCGACGAAGTAAAAATCTGTGAAAGTGAGTTTCATTAATCCCTTTTTAAATGCTTTTGCAATATATATTTTTGGGACTGAGAATACATGCGCTGTTTTTATAACTGTTTTACGAAATAGACACAAGTAATTGAAACTACATTCTATGGTTGGATTATCTAATCGAATATGCCCCTTTTTATTAAGTCAGGTAATCTAAGAATTAGGGAACAGACACCCTAATTGACGCGAACTCTAAAGATAGATCTATTGGGCCTAACAAACCCCATCCAAAGTACCGGATGCTTTAGTACTTCGAAATTTATATCATATCCGAAGGGTGTCCCGGAATGATGGGGATATTCTTATATATGCATCTTGTTAATGTCGGTTACCAGGTGTTCACCATATGAATGACTTTTATCTCAATGTACGGGATGTGTATTAAAATATGAAATCTTGTGGTCTATTATTATGATTTGATATATATAGGTTAAACCTATAACTCACCAACATTTTTGTTGACGTTTTAAGCATGTTTATTCTCAGGTGATTATTAAGAGCTTCCGCTGTCGCATACTTAAATAAGGACGAGATTTGGAGTCCATGCTTGTATGATATTGTGTAAAAACTGCATTCAAGAAACTTATTTTGTTGTAACATATTTGTATTGTAAACCATTATGTAATGGTCGTGTGTAAACAGGATATTTTAGATTATCATTATTTGATAATCTACGTAAAGCTTTTTAAACCTTTATTGATGAAATAAAGGTTATGGTTTGTTTTAAAATGAATGCAGTCTTTAAAAAACGTCTCATATAGAGGTCAAAACCTTGCAACGAAATCAATTAATATGGAACGTTTTTAATTAATAAGAACGGGACATTTCATTGTAGCGGGTTGATATTGAACGGTAGGAAGATAGACGAAAATTTTGATACGCATGGTGTATGGAGTCAAATGACTAGCCATCACCGATTCAAAGGGGGAAATTACTCTTATTTGGATATAGAGAGAGCAGAGTTAAGAGTAATTCATAGGTTTTTAGCTAATTCGATTACACAAAGAGGTAAGAATAAGGAAAAGGTAAATGAACATGATTTGTTTTACCATATGTGTATTCAAGACCACAAAGCGCTGTAAGTATACCTTATTGTGTGGGTTATTATTTATCAGCTATGGTTAGGCGGATGAGACCGCATAGCATAATAGGAGGTGGTATATTTATTACTTTGATTGCTGAATATCTCGGTGTGGATATAAGTCGGGGGATTACTAATCGAAGAACCAGAACCCCGAGATACAATAGGTTTAAATGTATACCATGGTGCGAAAGTTTTGAAGAGGCGAAATAACGCCGCAGTACAATATAATGGTAGACATCCACAGGTTGAGAGAAACCAACAGCAAGGTAATGTAGGAGGGGGAAATGAAATGGCAGAAATGCAAAGGTTTATAGCTTCACAAGAGTATGAAAATGCTAGACATAGAGCATTTGAAGATTGGCAAGTTCATCAAAACCAAATCATAGCTTATTGCCAACATATAGGTAGAAACTATATTCCTACTCCATCGCCCATATTCCCTCCCTGGTCTATAGAGATCCAACCACCGTATCCTACGTATAACCCAGCCGAAGCATTTTATAGCACATATGGTTATGCATGGAACCCCTTCCGGTATCAGTATCATCCCTAGTCTACTTAGTTTTTTATTTATTTTATTATTTGTAATGTTAATACATTTAATACTTATGTTGGATTTGTAATAGTTTTATAATTTTCTAAATTTTATTATTAGATTTTAATAATTTTTGAATGTGGGGTAATATACCAAACTTCAAAAATATGTATATATGTTTGCAGTTTATCTTATGTACACAACAGGGTAAAACAACGCATTTTCAAAGACTAGCATTAAGTTCAGCAAAAGCAACTAATTTTGACGACAAGATGCAAAATATATGTGAAATAACAACAAGACGGAATGAACAAATGATATGCACCATTTATCATTCAGCAAGCAAACACAAATATGTTTGGAAACTTTGGTAAAATTTAATCATTTCTACGCTAATCACCCTCAATAATTTAAATTGTTACTGATTTCTTGCAAATGAGGGCATTGCAAGATCTTAAGTGTGGGAAGGGGTTAAATTCTTTCGGATTTTAAAATTTTTATCTTAAACACTTGGTTACAATTAAAAATACTAGTAAAGCAGTAGTTGTATTAGAATCTAGTGCTCTCTGATAATAAAGAACAGCCCTAGTCTTATATACTGACTACCCAATTCTAGTAAAATTTTTCAAAATTTTCAATTAAATAAACTCAAAATCATGTTTATACATATTTATGAATGATAAAACTAGGTTTTAACACCGAAATTATTGTTACCTCTGAAAGGACATAAATTGAGAAATAAACCAAAATGTTAAAATTCATTTAAAATGGAATAGAGGACAATAAAAAGGAAAATAAAAGCCAAGTGTGGGAAAATTTACCAAGATATTTTAAACATATGTCACATATTTCTGTAACAAATAACTGAAAATACTTTTGCTTTGGACTAAACTAAACTGTTTTACCCGATGAAAGAAAAGAAGAGATGGATCTACACGATGAATCAATTCCATCATTAAAAGGAAGTAAAGTCTTCCAAAAAAGAAACGCGCTTCTTGATTTAGGTCAGGAAGTTGTCGTCCAGACCAGCTGTAGGTTGACGAAAAATCTAGAAAAGTCATCACTAAAATCAGCAGGAAATCCACGGACCTCAGCATCAAACAGGCTCGCCAGGTGGTCAGATTTATCCTAACCATGAGAAGGATTTATCTCGTACAATGGGGGGGCACCATGCAAATTAGCTTGATAAGACTAATAAATCAGATCCCCAGAAAGGATAATCTCCTTAAAAGATCAAAAATCAGCTTTTAAGCCTGATATTACTCAATCCTTGAGATTGACCTTAAAGATTGAGAATTACAAACTCATGGAATTCAATGATATCTAAACTCGAGCCTGAACGAGAAAATATTTTGATCAAAATTACAAACCGATTTGTTTTCTAAAAACCCATTTTCAATGCGTTCATTACCATTGAACGTAAAATCCTAGGAATTCACCTGGAATTCATTAGGTCACCTGAACCAAATCGGGTATCAACCGTAAGAACGGTGGTTGCATAGCATGGTCAAAGACAGGACATTGTGCCAGACCGACAAATTAAAAGGGTGAGCTTTACTATTACTCCTACAAAGGATAGTAATTGCGTCTGACACGTTATAGACCATAATTAAAAGCATGTCAGGGGACATTGCCTTAACAGTTGCTTGTTCAACGCTTTCCTTTACAACCAGACGGTAGTTTACCGAAAGGTAATATACGGGACAAGTAAACTGGACGTGTTGCTTTCCTAATATAAGGTTAGCAAGTGGGTGACACAAAACCGCAAGTTTTGAGCTAAAATTTTCAAATCTGAAACCCACCAAACCCACAAAAATAATTTGCAAACACCGGTGAAGGGTTATTCCGGAAAACTTATCTAGGGTAAAAACTAGATTTAATTTTCAAAAGATCAAATGTTTTCATAAAGATCCAATTTCCTTAATGGATCTAAATTTTTATAGTCATGTGGGACTGTAAACCATATCGTTACTACCATTGTTTATACCGCCGTATAGAAATCACTGATGTACAAAGTGTGAAGAATAAAGAAGTGATTCTAGTATTTCAAGACTATATTGCTTGAGGACAAGCAACGCTCAAGTGTGAGAATATTTGATAATGCTAAAAACGAACATATATTTCATAGCATTATTCCCCAAGAAAGACAAGCTTTTAGTTGCAATTGTTCTATTTACAAGTGATATTCGTTTAAATATTAAAAGGTGAAGACAAAAGACAGATTCGACGAATTGAAGACGCAAATGACCAAAAAGCTCAAAAGTACAAAATACAATCAAAGAGGTTCCAATTATTGATAAGAAACGTCTCAAAATTCCAAGAGTACAAGATTCAAAACGCAAAGTACAAGATATTAAATTGCACGCAAGGACGTTCGAAAATCCGGAACCGGGACCAGAGTCAACTCTCAACGCTCGACGCAACGGACCGAAAGTTATAAATTAATTATGTATATAAATATAATATAATATATAATTAATTATATAAATTATATATTTATATTATATTTATATATTAAATTCCGTCGGCAGATTAAAAGACAAAGATGTGTGAGCTGGAAATACGATCTCCGCGACTTGCGGAGTTTGAAGAAGAAAAGGGCCGCGAGTCGCGGAGCCCCAAATTTTGAAACTGCCTATAAAGCTCGCGCATTCTGATCGTAAAAATAATCAATATATCCATCCATCTATCTATACGTAATATTTATATTTATAATTTATATTTTAATTTTAATTTTAAATCCTAATAATAAGGGTATGTTAGCGAATGTTGTAAGGGTGTAAATCGAAATTCTGTCCGTGTAATGCTACGCTATTTTTAATCATTGTAAGTTATGTTCAACCTTTTTAATTTAATGTCTCGTAGCTAAGTTATTATTATGCTTATTTAAAACGAAGAAATCATGATATTGGGCTAATTACTAAAATTGGGTAATTGGGCTTTGCACCATAATTGGGGTTTGGACAAAAGAACGACACTTGTGGAAATTAGACTATGGGCTATTAATGGGATTTATATTTGTTTAACTAAATGATAGTTTGTTAATTTTAATATAAAGATTTACAATTGGACGTCCCTATAAATAACCATATACACTCGCTCGGACACGATGGGCGGGATATTTATATGTACGAATAATCGTTCATTTAACCGGACACGGGAATGGATTAATAGCCACTAGAATTATTAAAACAGGGGTGAAATTATGTACAAAGACACTTGGCATAATTGTTAACAAAGTATTAAAACCTTGGGTTACACTCAGTCGACATCCTGGTGTAATTATTAAACAAAGTATTAAAATCTTGTTACAGTTTAAGTCCCCAATTAGTTGGAATATTTAACTTCGGGTATAAGGATAATTTGACGAGGACACTCGCACTTTATATTTATGACTGATGGACTGTTATGGACAAAAACCAGACGGACATATTAAATAATCCAGGACAAAGGACAATTAATCCATGGGCATAAAACTAAAATCAACACGTCAAACATCATGATTACGGAAGTTTAAATAAGCATAATTCTTTTATTTCATATTTAATTTCCTTTATTTTATATTTAATTGCACTTCTAATTATCACATTTTTATTGTTATTGTATTTAATTGCACTTTTAATTATCGTACTTTTTAATTATCGCAAGTTTATTTTATCGCACTTTTATTATTCGCAATTTCATTATCGTTATTTACTTTACGCTTTAAATTAAGTCTTGTATTTATTTATTATTTTACATTTGGTTTTAACTGCGACTAAAGTTTTAAAATCGACAAACCGGTCATTAAACGGTAAAAATCCCCCTTTATAATAATAATATTACTTATATATATATTTGTATTTTTATAAAAGTAAACAAATATAGCGTTAAGCTTTGTTTAAAGATTTTCCCTGTGGAACGAACCGGACTTACTAAAAACTACACTACTGTACGATTAGGTACACTGCCTATAGTGTTGTAGCAAGGTTTAAGTATATCTATTCTATAAATAAATAAATATCTTGTGTAAAATTGTATCGTATTTAATAGTATTTCCTTGTAAAATTTAATAGTATTTTATACCCCTTAGCTTTAACATCAACGACGTTACAACACGCTGTCTTATCAACGGCCATAACGGTTATGTTCCACAAGACCAAGGATGGGAAGTAGTCCTAGTAAAACCAGAATGCATGACTTGTTTCTGGACGTATGAATTACGTGTCTTTATTGCCTTTGCTGAACGACTTGTGTACTAGCTATATTTATCTTCACAACTATCTTGTATCAAAATTATTGTGTGCTATATTTCATGCTTTATGTAAAATAAGCGGTATTGTAAGTTTGTAAAATATTGTATAAAAGTTTGAACGCGAAATATTATTATAATCATTTTTTCATATAGAATTGTCGTAGTTGAATTGTATATTAGCTATTAAGTATGAACTTAACGGGTAGGTACTACCCGAATTTAAACTTATAAAACGCTAATATGAAGAAAAAGCTTTTATAAATGAGTTCATATTATGCTATGAAATACTATTAACTACTCTTAATATTCTGTATGATTAACTTGTTCCATTTGACTATTTTGAAGGAAATGGCACCGACTACTCGACACACCGTGAATATGAATGAAGAGGAATTCCGTACTTTTCTAGCTTTAAACATAGCCGCAGTACAGGCTGCGCTACATACCAACAATAACCTTGGATCTAGCAGTACAGGAAATCGTGTAGGATGCACCTACAAAGAATTCACTGCCTGCAAACCTTTGGAATTTGATGGAACCGAAGGACCGATCGGATTGAAACAGTGGACCGAGAAGGTCGAATCGGTGTTTGCCATAAGTAAGTGTACTGAAGAGGACAAAGTGAAGTACGCTACGCATACCTTAACTGGTTCTGCGTTAACATGGTGGAATACCTATCTAGAGCAAGTGGGACAAGATGATGCGTACGCACTACCGTGGTCAGCATTCAAGCACTTGATGAACGAGAAGTACCGTCCCAGAACCGAGGTCAATAAGCTCAAGACAGAAATTAGAGGGTTACGAACCCAAGGATTTGATATTACCACGTACGAAAGACGATTCACAGAATTGTGCCTATTGTGTCCGGGAGCGTTCGAAGATGAGGAAGAGAATATCGACGCGTTTGTGAAAGGATTACCGGAAAGAATCCAAGAAGATATAAGTTCACACGAGCCCGCCTCCATACAACAGGCACGTAGAATGGCTCACAAACTAGTGAACCAGATTGAGGAAAGAATTAAAGAACAGACGGCTGAAGAGGCCAATGTGAAGCAAGTCAAAAGAAAGTGGGAGGAAAACGGTGATAAGAATCACCAATACAACAACAACAGCAATTACAATAATAATCGCAACAATTATCCCAACAATCGCAACATCAATCGCAACTACAACAACCGGCCCAACAACAACAACAACAACAACAACAACAACAACAGCAACTACAACAATCATCCCAACAACAATAACAACCGCAACAACAACAACAACAACAACAACAATCAGAAGCAGCTATGCCAAAGGTGTGAAAAGTATCACTCGGGGTTCTGCACCAAATTTTGCAACAAGTGTAAAAGAAATGGTCATAGCGCAGCGAAGTGTGAGGTCTACGGACCAGGGGTTAACAGAACGAAAGGAACAAATGGTGTCGGAACGAGTAATGGCGGAGCAAGTAGTGTCGGAGCAAGTTATGCCAATGTATTTTGTTATAAATGTGGAAAACCGAGCCACATTATTAGAAATTGCCCGAACCAGGAGAACACGAATGGACAAGGCCGCGGAAGAGTTTTCAATATTAACGCGGCAGAGGTACAGGAAGACCCGGAGCTTGTTACGGGTACGTTTCTTATTGACAATAAATCTGCTTACGCTTTATTTGATTCGGGTGCAGATAGAAGCTATATGAGTAGAGATTTTTGTGCTAAATTAAGTTGTCCATTGACGCCATTGGATAGTAAATTTTTACTCGAATTAGCAAACGGTAAATTAATTTCAGCAGATAATATATGCCGGAATCGAGAAATTAAACTGGGTAGCGAAATATTTAAGATTGATTTGATACCAGTAGAGTTAGGGAGTTTTGATGTAATAGTTGGCATGGACTGGCTGAAGAAGGTGAAAACAGAGATCGTATGTTATAAAAATGCAATTCGCATTGTACGAGAAGAAGGAGAACCCTTAATGGTGTACGGAGAAAAGGGCAACATTGTAGTGACCCGAACTTTTCCATGTTTATATATATTAATTGAGATTGATATTTACATGATTAAATGTTTCCAACATGTTAAGCAATCAAACTTGTTAAGACTTGATTAATTGAAATATGTTTCATATAGACAATTGACCACCCAAGTTGACCGGTGATTCACGAACGTTAAAACTTGTAAAAACTATATGATGACATATATATGGATATATATATAGTTAACATGATACTATGATAAGTAAACATATCATTAAGTATATTAACAATGAACTACATATGTAAAAACAAGACTACTAACTTAATGATTTTTAAACGAGACATATATGTAATGATTATCGTTGTAAAGACATTTAATGTATATATATCATATTAAGAGATATTCATACATGATAATATCATGATAATATAATAATTTAAAATCTCATTTGATATTATAAACATTGGGTTAACAACATTTAACAAGATCGTTAACCTAAAGGTTTAAAAACAACACTTACATGTAACGACTAACGATGACTTAACGACTCAGTCAAAATGTATATACATGTAGTGTTTAAATATGTATTTATACACTTTTGAAAGACTTAAATACACTTATCAAAATATTTCTACTTAACAAAAATGCTTACAATTACATCCTCGTTCAGTTTCATCAACAATTCTACTCGTATGCACCCGTATTCGTACTCGTACAATACACAGCTTTTAGATGTATGTACTATTGGTATATACACTCCAATGATCAGCTCTTAGCAGCCCATTTGAGTCACCTAACACATGTGGGAACCATCATTTGGCAACTAGCATGAAATATCTCATAAAATTACAAAAATATGAGTAATCATTCATGACTTATTTACATGAAAACAAAATTACATATCCTTTATATCTAATCCATACACCAACGACCAAAAACACCTACAAACACTTTCATTCTTCAATTTTCTTCATCTAATTGATCTCTCTCAAGTTCTATCTTCAAGTTCTAAGTGTTCTTCATAAATTCCAAAAGTTCTAGTTTCATAAAATCAAGAATACTTTCAAGTTTGCTAGCTCACTTCCAATCTTGTAAGGTGATCATCCAACCTCAAGAAATCTTTGTTTCTTACAGTAGGTTATCATTCTAATACAAGGTAATAATCATATTCAAACTTTGGTTCAATTTCTATAACTATAACAATCTTATTTCAAGTGATGATCTTACTTGAACTTGTTTTCGTGTCATGATTCTGTTTCAAGAACTTCGAGCCATCCAAGGATCCATTGAAGCTAGATCCATTTTTCTCTTTTCCAGTAGGTTTATCCAAGGAACTTAAGGTAGTAATGATGTTCATAACATCATTCGATTCATACATATAAAGCTATCTTATTCGAAGGTTTAAACTTGTAATCACTAGAACATAGTTTAGTTAATTCTAAACTTGTTCGCAAACAAAAGTTAATCCTTCTAACTTGACTTTTAAAATCAACTAAACACATGTTCTATATCTATATGATATGATAACTTAATGATTTAAAACCTGGAAACACGAAAAACACCGTAAAACCGGATTTACGCCGTCGTAGTAACACCGCGGGCTGTTTTGGGTTAGTTAATTAAAAACTATGATAAACTTTTATTTAAAAGTTGTTATTCTGAGAAAATGATTTTTATTATGAACATGAAACTATATCCAAAAATTATGGTTAAACTCAAAGTGGAAGTATGTTTTCTAAAATGGTCATCTAGACGTCGTTCTTTCGACTGAAATGACTACCTTTACAAAAACGACTTGTAACTTATTTTTTCGACTATAAACCTATACTTTTTCTATTTAGATTCATAAAATAGAGTTCAATATGAAACCATAGCAATTTGATTCACTCAAAACGGATTTAAAATGAAGAAGTTATGGGTAAAACAAGATTGGATAATTTTTCTCATTTTAGCTACGTGAAAATTGGTAACAAATCTATTCCTACCATAACTTAATCAACTTGTATTGTATATTATGTAATCTTGAGATACCATGGACACGTATACAATGTTTCGACCTATCATGTCGACACATCTATATATATTTCGGAACAACCATAGACACTCTATATGTGAATGTTGGAGTTAGCTATACAGGGTTGAGGTTGATTCCAAAATATATATAGTTTGAGTTGTGATCAATACTGAGATACGTATACACTGGGTCGTGGATTGATTCAAGATAATATTTATCGATTTATTTCTGTACATCTAACTGTGGACAACTAGTTGTAGGTTACTAACAAGGACAGCTGACTTAATAAACTTAAAACATCAAAATATATTAAAAGTGTTGTAAATATATTTTGAACATACTTTGATATATATGTATATATTGTTATAGGTTCGTGAATCAACCAGTGGCCAAGTCTTTCTTCCCGACGAAGTAAAAATCTGTGAAAGTGAGTTATAGTCCCACTTTTAAAATCTAATATTTTTGGGATGAGAATACATGCAGGTTTTATAAATGATTTACAAAATAGACACAAGTACGTGAAACTACATTCTATGGTTGAATTATCGAAATCGAATATGCCCCTTTTTATTAAGTCTGGTAATCTAAGAATTAGGGAACAGACACCCTAATTGACGCGAATCCTAAAGATAGATCTATCGGGCCCAACAAGCCCCATCCAAAGTACCGGATGCTTTAGTATTTCGAAATTTATATCATATCCGAAGGGTGTCCCGGAATGATGGGGATATTCTTATATATGCATCTTGTTAATGTCGGTTACCAGGTGTTCACCATATGAATGATTTTTATCTCTATGTATGGGATGTCTATTGAAATATGAAATCTTGTGGTCTATTATTATGATTTAATATATATAGGTTAAACCTATAACTCACCAACATTTTTGTTGACGTTTTAAGCATGTTTATTCTCAGGTGATTATTAAGAGCTTCCGCTGTCGCATACTTAAATAAGGACGAGATTTGGAGTCCATGCTTGTATGATATTGTGTAAAAACTGCATTCAAGAAACTTATTTTGTTGTAACATATTTGTATTGTAAACCATTATGTAATGGTCGTGTGTAAACAGGATATTTTAGATTATCATTATTTGATAATCTACGTAAAGCTTTTTAAACCTTTTTTGATGAAATAAAGGTTATGGTTTGTTTTAAAATGAATGCAGTCTTTGAAAAACGTCTCATATAGAGGTCAAAACCTCGCAACGAAATCAATTAATATGGAACGTTTTTAATCAATAAGAACGGGACATTTCAGTTGGTATCCGAGCGTTGGTCTTAGAGAACCAGAATTTTGCATTAGTGTGTCTTATCGAGTTTGTTAGGATGCATTAGTGAGTCTGGACTTCGACCGTGTTTACTTGAAAAATGATTGCTTAACAAATTTTGTTGGAAACTATATATTTTTAACATGTGAATATTATGTGATAAATTAATCTCTTAACGCGTTTGATATTATGTGATAGATGTCTACCTCTAGAACAAGTCCCATTGACTCACCTAATAATAATGAAGAGTCAAATGTAAATTGGAATGATTCGTGGACTGATTCACAAGTTCCCGAAGAGGAACCGGAAGAAGAGTCGGAACCGGAAGAAGAATCGGAACCGGAAGAAGAAATGGAACCGGAAGAAGAATCAGAACCGGTGGGGGAAATAATAAAACGGTTAAGTAAAAGAAAATCCTCAACCAACCGACCAAGGTTAATTATGGTCAATGGTGTTTCCGCCAAGGAAGCAAAATATTGGGAGGATTACCAATTCTCCGACGAATCGGATTCCGACGAGAATTCCGATGATGTTATAGAAATTACCCCAACTGAATTTAAAAAGACAAAAGAAAATAATAAGGGAAAGGGCATAAAAATAGAGAAATCTAATTCCAACCCCGATGAACTTTATATGTATCGTCAACCCCCGAAGTCCTTAAGTTGTAACAATGACCCGGGAACCTCTAAACCACCAGGTTTTTCTAAACCAATGTGGAAAATTACGGCTCGTATTAGGGGAACATCATATATCCCTAGAAACTTGACAAAACGAACCAAAACCAAAGAAGAAGAAACAAGCGAATCGGAATAAGATAGTTGTATTCGTGTGGTGTAATATATGTAATATAGGGTGCTTATGCTTTATGATATATGTAAAAATTGCTTGTATTAATAAGTATTTTTTTTTATGAATCTAACTCTTGTCTATTTTACAGTATAAAAACACAAAATGGATAGACAACCCAATATTTTAAGAGACCTACCCGGAGACATGATTGATGAAATCTTGTCTAGAGTCGGTCAGAATTCTTCGGCACAACTATTTAAGGCGAGATCAGTTTGTAAGACATTCGAAGAACGTTCCAAGAATGCCTTGGTTTATAAAAGGCTTTCGTTCGAAAGATGGGGGATATCACATTGGGAAATCCATAAGTTACGATGTGTTTACTTTGACGCATATATTGCGGGGAACCCAAATGCTATTTTACGCAATGGGTTAAGAAATTATTTTGACTCAATATATCCGAATATTGGACTTCGTGATTTAGAAAAAGCGGCTAACATGCAACATAAAGAAGCATGTTATGCTTACGGATTAGTAATGTTCGCTTCTCACCAAAGTGAGAACAAGAACATCGGGCTACAACTATTAAACAAAACGTTCCCACAAGTGACGGAGCCAGTAATTGGGGTAAGAAATGAGGTTTTTAGATTGTTACGGGACTGTTGGACATTACGTAACCCTCGTCCCTTTGACGACGTTACAACACGCTGTCTTATCAACGGCCATAACGGTTATGTTCCACAAGACCAAGGATGGGAAGTAATCCTAGTAAAACCAGAATGCATGACTTGTTTCTGGATGTATGAATTACGTGTCGTTATTGCCTTTGCTGAACGACTTGTGTACTAGCTAGAATTATCTTCACAACCATCTTGTATCAAATTTATTGTGTGCTATATTTCATGCTATATGTAAAATAAGCGGTATTGTAAGTTTGTAAAATATTGTGTAAAAGTTTGAACGCGAAATATTATTATAATCAGTTTTTCATATAGAATTGTAGTAGTTGAATTGTATATTAGCTACTAAGTATGAACTTAACGGGTAGGTACTACCCGAATTTAAACTTATAAAACGCTAATATGAAGAAAAAGCTTTTATAAATGAGTTCATATTATGCTACGAAATACTATTAACTACTCTTAATATTCTGTATGATTAACTTGTTTCATTTGACTATTTTGAAGGAAATGGCACCGACTACTCGACACACCGTGAATATGAATGAAGAGGAATTCCGTACTTTTCTAGCTTCAAACATAGCCGCAGTACAGGCTGCGCTACATACCAACAATAACCTTGGATCTAGCAGTAAAGGAAATCGTGTAGGATGCACCTACAAAGAATTCACTGCCTGCAAACCTTTGGAATTTGATGGAACCGAAGGACCGATCGGATTGAAACGGTGGACCGAGAAGGTCGAATCGGTGTTTGCCATAAGTAAGTGTACTGAAGAGGACAAAGTGAAGTACGCTACGCATACCTTCACAGGTTCTGCGTTAACATGGTGGAATACCTATCTAGAGCAAGTGGGACAAAATGATGCTTACGCACTACCGTGGTCAGCATTCAAGCACTTGATGAACGAGAAGTACCGTCCCAGAACCGAGGTCAATAAGCTCAAGACAGAACTTAGAGGGTTACGAACCCAAGGATTTGATATTACCACGTACGAAAGACGATTCACAGAATTGTGCCTATTGTGTCCGGGAGCATTCGAAGATGAGGAAGAGAAGATCGACGCGTTTGTGAAAGGATTACTGTAATGACCCGCACTTTTTCGATCGTTCTATACTTATAAGATTAATATTTACATAAATTAAACCTTACCAACATGATAAGCAATCCAAATTGTTGAGACTTATGTTTTCGAAAAGAGTTTTACACAACGTTTGACCGTCTAGTTTGACCGATGATATCACGAACTATACAATATATGATAATTATACGTTTGTGTATATATATGTATATATACATATTTAACATGATCTAAGAATGTTTTAATATCTCATTTTGTATTAATAACAATAAGTTATAAGTATATTTTGAAACTACTAACTTAAGTTTTCAAAACGATAACCATACGTAACGTTATTTGACTTAAATACTTATGACCTATAATGTTTATACATATATCGTATAAGTAATGTATTTAATCACTTTTAAAGACTTAAATACATAAAACAATATAAGTATATTTACAAAAGATAGCTATATTTGAATCCTCGTTCCGTTTTCTCAAAGATTTCTATACGTATACCTAGGGTATATGTACCCGTATCATACGCAGCTTCTAGATGTATTTACTATTGGTATATACCAATAAAAATCTGCTCCTTAGCAGCCTTAAATGATTAAGAAACATGTGGAACCAACCATTTGTCAAGTAGCATGAATTATTTAGCAAGAAAACAAAGTTAGGTATTTTTTTTTCCTTTATAACCTAAAAACGTTTTTATGCATGCACACCATTTCTTCACCCCATTTTCTCATACTTACACTTCCATTTCTCTCTCAAAATACTCTTAACTTCATACTTGATCATCTCTAAGCATTTTCCCCATCATTTAGCTTCAAAAACAACACTTAAACCTCATAAGAAAACCTTACAAAAACACTTCAAGAAATCCTTCCAAGAACACAAACTTACTTCCAATCTTTCATTCAATTCCATCACCCTTTTGGTTCTAGATTTTTACTCCTCTTTTACAGCAACCTTGTCCAAGGAACTTGAGGTAGTAACTATGTTCATAACCTTATTCGATTCATATATATATAGCTATCTTATTTTGTGGTATAAAATTTTAACAACAAGAACATAGTTTGAATGTTTTCAAACTTGTTTGCAAACTAAATAGATTCTTATAACTTAACTTTTAAAATACTTCAAGACCTGTAATATAACTTAAAAATATGCTAATTTAACAAGGTATAACTTGGTTTTTCAAAGCACACCTTAAAAACTGTTTTTACGACGTCGGAGTGCAACCGGGGGCTGTTTTGGGTTGGATAATTAAAAACCATCTTAAACTTTGAATTGGAGGTTTATTTTCTGGAAAAATGATTTTTACTATGAATATGATAACACATAAAAATTTCATGATTTAACTCAAAGTATAAGTATTTTTAGAAAAATAATCATTTAAGGTTGTTTACATGATGGAAAATGATTAACTTCATAAGTTTCACTAAAGTTTGACCTATGACCTGTGATTTCGAATACAAACTAAGGTATTTACAGTTCATAGTCTTAAAGAGGGACTCGATCCAAGGAAGTGGCAAGTTGAATCAACGAAAACGGAGTTGTAACGAAGAAACTATGACCAAAACGAGATCGGATATCTAAGACTAGTTTGGCTACGAAAATAATTGGAGAAAATTAAATAAATCACATCTTTTTAAAATAACATGATATTTTATATATATGTACTCATAATTTAATTTTATATGGTTCAGGATCACCCGTAAACAATACGAGAAGATTAATCATAAGATCTCATGATTGTACGCAACACGTCATTTGACAACACCGGTACTTTATGTACGCAACACGTCATTTGACAACACCGGTACCATGGGTCAAGATTAATCTCGACCAATACATATACGATGGGGGTTTTTATTTATTTCATTGGGGGTTTATTAAACACCTAAAAATGAACCATTAAAATTGAATTACTAACATCGGACTGCTAACTACGGACTAAGAAATTATTAAAACTATTAAAAGTATAAAAAGTATATATATGTGACGATTGTTTAAAATAGAAATATATTGATAAACTATATATGGATAGGTTCGTGATATCAATCGGAGACCAAGTCGAAATTACATATCTTCAAGACGAAAGTGAGTATATAGTCCCACTTTTAAACTCTAAAGATTTCGGGATGAGAATACATGTATTTTATGTTTTACGTTATGGACACAAGTAACTGAAAAATATATTCTACGTTGAGTTGTACCACTGGCATACTTCCCTGTAGCTTGGTAACTAATATTTACAGCGGTATTGTAAACGCGAATCCTGTTGATAGATCTATCGGGCCTGACAACCCCAACCGGACTGGACGACCAGTATTCAACGGTTGCACAGTACTTCGTTTCGTGACTACACTTGGTACGGTGTAGTAAGATTTCATAATAAAGGGAATATGCGACGTGATTAAATGTTAAGTATGGTTACCAAGTGCTCAACCACTTAGAATATTTTATTAAACTGTTTATATATGAAATCTTGTGGTCTATATATATATTGCTGCCGGCACTAAACCTATATCTCACCAACTTTATGTTGACGTTTTAAACATGTTTATTCTCAGGTGATAATTAGAAGTTTCCGCTGCATTATGTTGAATTTGAGCAGGATCTTGCGTACGCATATTTGTGTCAAAAATAAGACTGCATATCCAAGAACTTGTGTTGTAAAATATGCTAGAAATCGTGTTGTTATCATCATTTGTAAAGTTTGTAAGTCGAAGATTATCGCTAAACGATAATCATCTTTATTTTGTCCAAAGCTTGTATCAAAAATAAGAATCATGGTTTGTAATGTATAATATATGCAGTTTTTCTTTTAAAAATGTCGCATATAGAGGTCAATACCTCGCAATGAAATCATACGTTATCTAACACGTTCTTACGGTTAAGGACGGGTTATGACATGTGGTATCAGAGCGGTGGTCTTAGCGAACCAGGTTTGCATTAGTGTGTCTAACTGATAAGTCGTTAGGATACATTAGTAAGTCTGGACTTTGACCGGGTCTGATTTAAAAACCATTGCTTATCATTGTTGGTTAAAATTTATATGTAAATATTATGTAGTACTAATGGGTTAGTTGTTGTGTGATAGATGTCGGGCTCAAAACTTGTTATCACATTCAGCGACTCCGAACCAGAATCTTCAGATGGTGTTCCAGTCATTAACCTATCCGATGACGAAAATAATATCTTTGGGGAAGACTCACAAATTCCGGATGAACCGACTATAGAGAACCCGGAAAGTGAACCCGAGGAGGAAAGTGAACCCGAGGAGGAAAGTGAACCCGAGGAGGAAAGTGAACCCGAGGAAGAAATACAGGAAATTACAAAAGAAGAGTTCGAACTAGGAAAGAAACGAAAGGCTAATGAATTAGAAAATTCAAATCCTGAGTTTAATAAGGATGATGTGGCACCAACTCCACTAGACACTACCACCCCTATTCCCGCTATTCCTATTCATTCTATCCCGGCATCCAGTTCCTCAGTCCCACAGCCAAAATATAGGCAGACAGCCAGGATAAGCGTTAAGCGATTCTCTGAACCTAAACGTCCTAGAAAATAGACCAAACGATGCGCTGCCGTATTAAACCATGGGATCATATAATGTTTTGTATAATATTATCAGTGTGGTTTGCTTAATGTTCGATGTAAGATAAGCATATGTAAAAATAGTGAAGTGTGAAATGCAATAATTTTCCATGGTTAAGTATTATTTAGATGGTAGTAATTGATTCTGTACTAAGCTATTAAGTATGGACATTAACGGGTAGGTACTACCCTAGATATAATTATAAAACGCTAATAAGAAGAAAAGGCTTTTATAATAATACCTGGTTCATATTATTAATAAGCTATAATGTACTGTAAATATACACTACATCTATAATATTCCATGTGAATAATTATTTTCTTTTCATTCTTATAGAAGAATATGGCGCGATTGAACCGAATGACGGAACAAGAAATCCAGGAACTCATCAATCAGCGAGTGAACGACAGAATGTTATGGGTCGAGGCTGCAAGAGGTGCTGCAGTTAACCCAAATCCTCGTGTGGGGTGCACTTACAAAACTTTTCAAGCTTGCAAGCCCTCATCATTCAGTGGAACAGAAGGACCGATCGGTTTAACCCGGTGGATAGAAAAGATGGAAACTGTGTTCAAAATCAGTGGTTGTGTTGAAAAGGACATGACCAAATACGCATCGTGCACTTTACAAGATAGTGCACTCACGTGGTGGAAAAATTATGTGAAGGCTGTAGGAGGAGATGTAGCTTATGATACTCCGTGGGAAGAATTCAAAACAATGTTAATCAACGAATATTGTCCAAGGAACGAGGTTAGGAAGTTGGAAGATGAGTTACGAAGTCTGAAGGTTATTGGTACTGAAATCACCAACTACAATCAGCGATTCATGGAATTAGTTTTGCTATGTCCTGAATTGGTTCCAACCGAAGAACGGAAGATTGAAATGTACAAAGATGGTTTGCCCAAAAAGGTCAAGGCAAATGTTACAGCATCGAAACCTAAGACAATTCATGAAGCTATAACCATGGCAAACGAGCTAATGGATCAGGTCATCATGGATAAGAAAGTATCCAATACTGATGTGAAGGTATCAGGTAACAAAAGAAAGTGGAATGGAAATTATGATCGAGGTAACCAACAACAATCTTTTAAGAAACAAGAAAACACGCAAGGTACGGGTAGTGGTTTAAGCTTTGGTTATAAAGGACAAAATCCTTTATGCAACCGATGCCACAAACATCACTCTGGTTACTGTAATGTGGTATGCAACAAATGTAATCGAAAGGGTCATCTTGCTGAAGATTGTAGGGCTTTCGTTACAAATACAAATGGTACCAAGACTCCTGCCACCAATGCAAATAGAACTGCTTTGGCTACCATTACTTGTTTTGGGTGTGGAAAACAAGGTCACTATAAGAGCCAGTGCCCGAATCCAGAAAAGAATATCGGACCTGCACGTGGAAGAGCATTTGTTATTAATGCTAAAGAGGCATGTGAAGACCCGGAGCTTGTTACGGGTACGTTTACCATTAATAACTTATCCGCATCTATTATATTTGATACTGGTGCTGATAGAAGTTACGTGTGTAGAGACTTTCACGCTAAATTGTATTGTTCATCATTACCTCTCGATGCTAAGTACATGATTGAGTTAGCTAATGGTAAACTAATTAAAGCCGATAAAATTTGCCGTGATTGTAAAATAAATTTAGCCGGAGAAACGTTTAAAATTGACTTGATACCCGTAGAATTAGGAAGTTTTGATGTAATAGTCGGCATGGACTGGATGTCCAAAATAGGAGCTGAAGTTGTGTGCGCCAAGAAGGCAATTCGCATTCCTCGTAAGGATAAAACGCCAGTAATGATTTATGGAGAGAAGGGTAACTCAAAGCTAAAACTCATTAGTTATTTGAAAGCTCAAAAGTGCTTGAAGAAAGGGTGCTATGCTATCTTAGCACATGTTAATAAAGTCGAAACAAAGGAAAAAGTGAAGAGTATCAATGACGTGCCTGTGGCAAGAGATTTTCCTGAAGTCTTTCCGGAAAAGTTGCCGGGATTACCTCCATTTAGATCTGTAGAATTTCAAATAGATTTAGTACCAGGAGCTGCACCAGTGGCTCGTGCTCCATATAGACTTGCACCGTCAGAGTTAAAAGAACTTCAGAGTCAGTTAAAAGAATTACTGGATCATGGATTCATACGACCAAGTACTTCACCGTGGGGAGCTCCGATTCTATTTGTTAAAAAGAAAGATGGATCTTTTAGGATGTGTATAGATTATCGTGAATTAAATAAGTTAACTATCAAGAATCGGTATCCACTACCGAGAATTGACGACTTATTTGATCAACTCCAAGGATCATGTGTGTACTCAAAAATTGACTTAAGGTCGGGCTATCATCAATTACGTGTCAAAGAAGAGGACATTCCGAAAACTGCTTTTCGGACACGTTATGGTCATTACGAATTTTTGGTCATGCCGTTTGGGTTGACAAATGCGCCAGCTGTATTCATGGACCTCATGAATCGAGTTTGTAGTCCATATTTAGATAAGTTTGTTATTGTTTTCATTGATGACATTCTTATCTATTCCAAGAGTGAGCAAGAGCATGAGCAGCATTTAAGTTTAATATTAGAGTTGTTGAGAAAAGAACAGCTATACGCTAAATTTTCTAAGTGTGCTTTCTGGTTGAAAGAAGTGCAATTTCTTGGCCACGTTGTTAGTAGCAAAGGAATTCAGGTTGATCCAGCAAAAATTGAAGCCATTGAAAAATGGGAGACTCCTAAGACACCAATGCAGATACGCCAATTTTTGGGTTTAGCCGGTTATTATAGAAGGTTTATTCAAGATTTTTCCCGAATAGCTAAGCCGTTAACAGCGTTAACGCAAAAAGGGAAGAAATATGAATGGACTTCTGAGCAGGAGAGTGCATTTCAATTACTAAAGAAGAAGTTAACTACGGTGCCTATTTTATCGTTACCAGAAGGGAACGATGATTTTGAAATATATTGTGACGCTTCGCGACAAGGTTTTGGTTGCGTTCTTATGCAACGAAAGAAAGGTATTGCATACGCATCCCGACAATTGAAGATTCACGAGCGGAATTATACGACGCATGATCTAGAACTGGGAGCAGTCGTGTTTGCATTGAAGATATGGAGACACTACTTGTATGGGGTTAAATGCACTGTGTTTACTGATCATAAAAGCCTTCAACATATTTTTGATCAGAAACAGCTGAACATGAGACAACGTAGGTGGGTCGAGTTAATAAACGACTATGATTGTGAAATTCGTTATCATCCCGGGAAGGCGAACGTGGTGGCCGATGCTTTAAGCAGAAAGGAACAAGAACCAATTCGAGTACGAGCGATGAACATAAAAATTCGCATGAATCTCAACTCACAAATCAAAGAAGTTCAACGAGAAGCACTTACTAAAGAAAATATAGGAAATGAAATAATGAAGAAGTATGAGAAGCAACTCGTTATGCGGGAAGATGGAATTCGATATTTTGCAAATCGTATTTGGGTACCGAAGTTGGGTGGATTAAGGAAGTTGATATTAAATGAGGCACATAAGACAAGATACTCGATACATCCTGGAGTTGGAAAGATGTACCAAGATCTTAAGACACATTATTGGTGGCCTAATTTAAAGACAGACGTTGCAACATATGTTGGGGAATGTTTAACTTGTTCCAAAGTCAAAGCTAAACACCAGAAGCCGTCAGGGTTACTTCAACAACCAGAAATCCCAGAATGGAAATGGGATGGTATTACCATGGATTTCATCACGAAGTTACCAAAGACTGCCTGGGGATACGACACCATTTGGGTGATTGTTGATCGTCTCACCAAGTCTGCACACTTCTTGCCTATAAAGGAAACAGATAGAATGGAGAAACTATTACGATTGTATATAAAGGAAGTTGTTTCAAGGCATGGAATACCTATTTCCATTATATCCGATCGTGATAGTAGATTTACATCAAAGTTCTGGCAATCACTACAGGAGGCCCTAGGAACTCGTTTGGATATGAGTACCGCGTATCATCCGCAAACCGACGGGCAGAGTGAAAGAACGATTCAGACTCTTGAAGACATGCTCAGGGCATGTGTGATCGATTTTGGAAACGGATGGGATAAATATCTACCATTAGCAGAATTCTCGTATAATAATAGTTATCATGCGAGCATTAAAGCTGCGCCATTCGAAGCATTGTACGGAAGGAAGTGTAGATCTCCTATTTGTTGGAATGAAGTAGGAGATCGACAATTAACTGGTCCCGAGATCATACACGAAATGACTGAGAAGATAGTACAAATCAAGGAGAGATTGAAAACAGCCCGTAGTCGCCAAAAGAGCTACGCCGATGTTCGAAGGAAACCATTAGAGTTTCAGATCGGTGACATGGTTATGTTAAAGGTGTCACCGTGGAAAGGTGTAATACGCTTCGGAAAAAGGGGTAAACTGAACCCAAGATATGTAGGCCCGTTCAAGATTATCGAACGCATTGGACCGGTAGCTTATCGACTCGAGTTACCACAACAACTCGCGGGAGTACATAATACCTTTCACGTCTCAAACCTTAAGAAGTGTCTTGCAAAGGAAGACCTCACCATTCCTCTTGAAGAAATCCATATCGACGAGAAACTACAATTCATCGAAGAACCAATCGAAATCATGGATCGTGAAGTTAAACGGCTCAAGCAGAGCAACATACCGATCGTTAAGGTTCGTTGGAATGCTCGAAGAGGTCCTGAGTTTACTTGGGAACGAGAGGATCAAATGAAACAAAAGTATCCACACTTGTTTCCCGATGACGCAAAATAGGTACAATTTTAAAATTTCGGGACGAAATTTATTTAACGGGTAGGTACTGTAATGACCCGCACTTTTTCGATCGTTCTATACTTATAAGATTAATATTTACATAAATTAAACCTTACCAACATGATAAGCAATCCAAATTGTTGAGACTTATGTTTTCGAAAAGAGTTTTACACAACGTTTGACCGTCTAGTTTGACCGATGATATCACGAACTATACAATATATGATAATTATATGTTTGTGTATATATATGTATATATATACATATTTAACATGATCTAAGAATGTTTTAATATCTCATTTTGTATTAATAACAATAAGTTATAAGTATATTTTGAAACTACTAACTTAAGTTTTCAAAACGATAACCATACGTAACGTTATTTGACTTAAATACTTATGACCTATAATGTTTATACATATATCGTATAAGTAATGTATTTAATCACTTTTAAAGACTTAAATACATAAAACAATATAAGTATATTTACAAAAGATAGCTATATTTGAATCCTCGTTCCGTTTTCTCAAAGATTTCTATACGTATACCTAGGGTATATGTACCCGTATCATACGCAGCTTCTAGATGTATTTACTATTGGTATATACCAATAAAAATCTGCTCCTTAGCAGCCTTAAATGATTAAGAAACATGTGGAACCAACCATTTGTCAAGTAGCATGAATTATTTAGCAAGAAAACAAAGTTAGGTATTTTTTTTCCTTTATAACCTAAAAATGTTTTTATGCATGCACACCATTTCTTCACCCCATTTTCTCATACTTACACTTCCATTTCTCTCTCAAAATACTCTTAACTTCATACTTGATCATCTCTAAGCATTTTCCCCATCATTTAGCTTCAAAAACAACACTTAAACCTCATAAGAAAACCTTACAAAAACACTTCAAGAAATCCTTCCAAGAACACAAACTTACTTCCAATCTTTCATTCAATTCCATCACCCTTTTGGTTCTAGCTTTTTACTCCTCTTTTACAGCAACCTTGTCCAAGGAACTTGAGGTAGTAACTATGTTCATAACCTTATTCGATTCATATATATATAGCTATCTTATTTTGTGGTATAAAATTTTAACAACAAGAACATAGTTTGAATGTTTTCAAACTTGTTTGCAAACTAAATAGATTCTTATAACTTAACTTTTAAAATACTTCAAGACCTGTAATATAACTTAAAAATATGCTAATTTAACAAGGTATAACTTGGTTTTTCAAAGAACACCTTAAAAACTGTTTTTACGACGTCGGAGTGCAACCGGGGGCTGTTTTGGGTTGGATAATTAAAAACCATCTTAAACTTTGAATTGGAGGTTTATTTTCTGGAAAAATGATTTTTACTATGAATATGATAACACATAAAAATTTCATGATTTAACTCAAAGTTTAAGTATTTTTAGAAAAATAATCATTTAAGGTTGTTTACATGATGGAAAATGATTAACTTCATAAGTTTCACTAAAGTTTGACCTATGACCTGTGATTTCGAATACAAACTAAGGTATTTACAGTTCATAGTCTTAAAGAGGGACTCGATCCAAGGAAGTGGCAAGTTGAATCAACGAAAACGGAGTTGTAACGAAGAAACTATGACCAAAACGAGATCGGATATCTAAGACTAGTTTGGCTACGAAAATAATTGGAGAAAATTAAATAAATCACATCTTTTTAAAATAACATGATATTTTATATATATGTACTCATAATTTAATTTTATATGGTTCAGGATCACCCGTAAACAATACGAGAAGATTAATCATAAGATCCCATGATTGTACGCAACACGTCATTTGACAACACCGGTACTTTATGTACGCAACACGTCATTTGACAACACCGGTACCATGGGTCAAGATTAATCTCGACCAATACATATACGATGGGGGTTTTTATTTATTTCATTGGGGGTTTATTAAACACCTAAAAATGAACCATTAAAATTGAATTACTAACATCGGACTGCTAACTACGGACTAAGAAATTATTAAAACTATTAAAAGTATAAAAAGTATATATATGTGACGATTGTTTAAAATAGAAATATATTGATAAACTATATATGGATAGGTTCGTGATATCAATCGGAGACCAAGTCGAAATTACATATCTTCAAGACGAAAGTGAGTATATAGTCCCACTTTTAAACTCTAAATATTTCGGGATGAGAATACATGTATTTTATGTTTTACGTTATGGACACAAGTAACTGAAAAATATATTCTACGTTGAGTTGTACCACTGGCATACTTCCCTGTAGCTTGGTAACTAATATTTACAGCGGTATTGTAAACGCGAATCCTGTTGATAGATCTATCGGGCCTGACAACCCCAACCGGACTGGACGACCAGTATTCAACGGTTGCACAGTACTTCGTTTCGTGACTACACTTGGTACGGTGTAGTAAGATTTCATAATAAAGGGAATATGCGACGTGATTAAATGTTAAGTATGGTTACCAAGTGCTCAACCACTTAGAATATTTTATTAAACTGTTTATATATGAAATCTTGTGGTCTATATATATATTGCTGCCGGCACTAAACCTATATCTCACCAACTTTATGTTGACGTTTTAAACATGTTTATTCTCAGGTGATAATTAGAAGTTTCCGCTGCATTATGTTGAATTTGAGCAGGATCTTGCGTACGCATATTTGTGTCAAAAATAAGACTGCATATCCAAGAACTTGTGTTGTAAAATATGCTAGAAATCGTGTTGTTATCATCATTTGTAAAGTTTGTAAGTCGAAGATTATCGCTAAACGATAATCATCTTTATTTTGTCCAAAGCTTGTATCAAAAATAAGAATCATGGTTTGTAATGTATAATATATGCAGTTTTTCTTTTAAAAATGTCGCATATAGAGGTCAATACCTCGCAATGAAATCATACGTTATCTAACACGTTCTTACGGTTAAGGACGGGTTATGACAATTACCGGAAAGAATCCAAGAAGATATAAGTTCACACGAGCCCGCCTCCATACAACAGGCATGTAGAATGGCTCACAAACTAGTGAACCAGATTGAAGAAAGAATTAAAGAACAGACTGCTGAAGAGACCAATGTGAAGCAAGTCAAAAGAAAGTGGGAGGAAAACGGTGATAAGAATCACCAATACAACAACAACAGCAATTACAACAATAATCGCAACAATTATCCCAGCAATCGCAACATCAATCGCAACTACAACAAACGGCCCAACAATAACAACAACAACAACAACAACAACAACAGCAGCAACTACAACAATCATCCCAACAACAATAATAACCGTAACAACAACAACAATCAGAAGCAGCTATGCCAAAGGTGTGAAAAGTATCACTCGGGGTTCTGCACCAAATTTTGCAACAAGTGTAAAAGAAATGGTCATAGCGCGGCGAAGTGTGAGGTCTACGGACCAGGGGTTAATAGAACGAAAGGAACAAATGGTGTCGGAACGAGTAATGGCGGAGCAAGTAGTGTCGGAGCAAGTTATGCCAATGTAGTTTGTAATAAGTGTGGAAAACCGGGCCACATTATTAGAAATTGCCCGAACCAGGAGAACACGAATGGACAAGGCCGCGGAAGAGTTTTCAATATTAATGCGGCAGAGGCACAGGAAGACCCGGAGCTTGTTACGGGTACGTTTCTTATTGACAATAAATCTGCTTACGTTTTATTTGATTCGGGTGCGGATAGAAGCTATATGAGTAGAGATTTTTGTGCTAAATTAAGTTGTCCATTGACGCCTTTGGATAGTAAATTTTTACTCGAATTAGCAAATGGTAAATTAATTTCAGCAGATAATATATGTCGGAATCGAGAAATTAAACTGGTTAGCGAAACATTTAAGATTGACTTGATACCAGTAGAGTTAGGGAGTTTTGATGTGATAATTGGTATGGACTGGTTGAAAGAAGTGAAAGCAGAGATCGTTTGTTACAAAAATGCAATTCGCATTATACGAGAAAAAGGAAAACCCTTAATGGTGTACGGAGAAAAGGGCAACACGAAGCTACATCTTATTAGTAATTTGAAGGCACAAAAACTAATAAGAAAAGGTTGCTATGCTGTTCTAGCACACGTCGAGAAAGTACAAACTGAAGAAAAGAGCATCAATGATGTTCCCGTAGCAAAAGAATTTCCTGATGTATTTCCGAAAGAATTACCGGGATTACCCCCACATCGATCCGTTGAATTTCAAATAGATCTTGTACCAGGAGCTGCACCAATAGCTCGTGCTCCTTACAGACTCGCACCCAGCGAGATGAAAGAACTGCAAAGCCAATTACAAGAACTTTTAGAGCGTGGTTTCATTCGACCAAGCACATCACCGTGGGGAGCTCCTGTTTTGTTTGTCAAGAAGAAAGATGGTACATTCAGGTTGTGTATCGACTACCGAGAGTTGAACAAACTTACCATCAAGAACCGCTACCCACTACCGAGAATCGACGACTTATTTGATCAACTACAAGGCTCGTCTGTTTATTCAAAGATTGACTTATGTTCCGGGTATCATCAAATGCGGGTGAAAGAAGATGATATTCCAAAGACTGCTTTCAGAACACGTTACGGTCATTACGAGTTTATGGTCATGCCGTTTGGTTTAACTAATGCACCAGCTGTGTTCATGGACCTTATGAACCGAGTGTGTGGACCATACCTTGACAAGTTTGTCATTGTTTTCATTGATGACATACTTATTTACTCAAAGAATGACCAAGAACACGGTGAACATTTGAGAAAGGTGTTAGAAGTATTGAGGAAGGAAGAATTGTACGCTAAGTTTTCAAAGTGTGCATTTTGGTTGGAAGAAGTTCAATTCCTCGGTCACATAGTGAACAAAGAAGGTATTAAGGTGGATCCGGCAAAGATAGAAACTGTTGAAAAGTGGGAAACCCCGAAAACTCCGAAACACATACGCCAATTTTTGGGACTAGCTGGTTACTACAGAAGGTTCATCCAAGACTTTTCCAGAATAGCAAAACCCTTGACTGCATTAACGCATAAAGGGAAGAAATTTGAATGGAATGATGAACAAGAGAAAGCGTTTCAGTTATTGAAGAAAAAGCTAACTACGGCACCTATATTGTCATTGCCTGAAGGGAATGATGATTTTGTGATTTATTGTGACGCATCAAAGCAAGGTCTCGGTTGTGTATTAATGCAACGAATGAAGGTGATTGCTTATGCGTCTAGACAATTGAAGATTCACGAACAAAATTATACGACGCATGATTTGGAATTAGGCGCGGTTGTTTTTGCATTAAAGACTTGGAGGCACTACTTATATGGGGTCAAAAGTATTATATATACCGACCACAAAAGTCTTCAACACATATTTAATCAGAAACAACTGAATATGAGGCAGCGTAGGTGGATTGAATTATTGAATGATTATGACTTTGAGATTCGTTACCACCCAGGGAAGGCAAATGTGGTAGCCGATGCCTTGAGCAGGAAGGACAGAGAACCCATTCGAGTAAAATCTATGAATATAATGATTCATAATAACCTTACTACTCAAATAAAGGAGGCGCAACAAGGAGTTTTAAAAGAGGGAATTTTAAAGGATGAAATACCCAAAGGATCGGAGAAGCATCTTAATATTCGGGAAGACGGAACCCGGTATAGGGCTGAAAGGATTTGGGTACCAAAATTTGGAGATATGAGAGAAATGGTACTTAGAGAAGCTCATAAAACCAGATACTCAATACATCCTGGAACGGGGAAGATGTACAAGGATCTCAAGAAACATTTTTGGTGGCCGGGTATGAAAGCCGATGTTGCTAAATACGTAGGAGAATGTTTGATGTGTTCTAAGGTCAAAGCTGAGCATCAGAAACCATCAGGTCTACTTCAACAACCCGAAATCCCAGAATGGAAATGGGAAAACATTACCATGGATTTCATCACTAAATTGCCAAGGACTGCAAGTGGTTTTGATACTATTTGGGTAATAGTTGATCGTCTCACCAAATCAGCACACTTCCTGCCAATAAGAGAAGATGACAAGATGGAGAAGTTAGCACGACTGTATTTGAAGGAAGTCGTCTCCAGACATGGAATACCAATCTCTATTATCTCTGATAGGGATGGCAGATTTATTTCAAGATTCTGGCAGACATTACAGCAAGCATTAGGAACTCGTCTAGACATGAGTACTGCCTATCATCCACAAACTGATGGGCAGAGCGAAAGGACGATACAAACGCTTGAAGACATGCTACGAGCATGTGTTATTGATTTCGGAAACAGTTGGGATCGACATCTACCGTTAGCAGAATTTTCCTACAACAACAGCTACCATTCAAGCATTGAGATGGCGCCATTTGAAGCACTTTATGGTAGAAAGTGCAGGTCTCCGATTTGTTGGAGTGAAGTGGGGGATAGACAGATTACGGGTCCGGAGATTATACAAGAAACTACCGAGAAGATCATCCAAATTCAACAACGGTTGAAAACCGCCCAAAGTCGACAAAAGAGCTACGCTGACATTAAAAGAAAAGATATAGAATTTGAAATTGGAGAGATGGTCATGCTTAAAGTTGCACCTTGGAAAGGCGTTGTTCGATTTGGTAAACGAGGGAAATTAAATCCAAGGTATATTGGACCATTCAAGATTATTGATCGTGTCGGACCAGTAGCTTACCGACTTGAGTTACCTCAACAACTCGCGGCTGTACATAACACTTTCCACGTCTTGAATTTGAAGAAATGTTTTGCTAAAGAAGATCTCACTATTCCGTTAGATGAAATCCAAATCAACGAAAAACTCCAATTCATCGAAGAACCCGTCGAAATAATGGATCGTGAGGTTAAAAGACTTAAGCAAAACAAGATACCAATTGTTAAGGTTCGATGGAATGCTCGTAGAGGACCCGAGTTTACCTGGGAGCGTGAAGATCAGATGAAGAAGAAATACCCGCATCTATTTCCAGAAGATTCGTCAACACCTTCAACAGCTTAAAATTTCGGGACGAAATTTATTTAACGGGTAGGTACTGTAGTGACCCGAACTTTTCCATGTTTATATATATTAATTGAGATTGATATTTACATGATTAAATGTTTCCAACATGTTAAGCAATCAAACTTGTTAAGACTTGATTAATTGAAATATGTTTCATATAGACAATTGACCACCCAAGTTGACCGGTGATTCACGAACGTTAAAACTTGTAAAAACTATATGATGACATATATATGGATATATATATAGTTAACATGATACTATGATAAGTAAACATATCATTAAGTATATTAACAATGAACTACATATGTAAAAACAAGACTACTAACTTAATGATTTTTAAACGAGACATATATGTAATGATTATCGTTGTAAAGACATTTAATGTATATATATCATATTAAGAGATATTCATACATGATAATATCATGATAATATAATAATTTAAAATCTCATTTGATATTATAAACATTGGGTTAACAACATTTAACAAGATCGTTAACCTAAAGGTTTAAAAACAACACTTACATGTAACGACTAACGATGACTTAACGACTCAGTTAAAATGTATATACATGTAGTGTTTAAATATGTATTTATACACTTTTGAAAGACTTAAATACACTTATCAAAATACTTCTACTTAACAAAAATGCTTACAATTACATCCTCGTTCAGTTTCATCAACAATTCTACTCGTATGCACCCGTATTCGTACTCGTACAATACACAGCTTTTAGATGTATGTACTATTGGTATATACACTCCAATGATCAGCTCTTAGCAGCCCATGTGAGTCACCTAACACATGTGGGAACCATCATTTGGCAACTAGCATGAAATATCTCATAAAATTACAAAAATATGAGTAATCATTCATGACTTATTTACATGAAAACAAAATTACATATCCTTTATATCTAATCCATACACCAACGACCAAAAACACCTACAAACACTTTCATTCTTTAATTTTCTTCATCTAATTGATCTCTCTCAAGTTCTATCTTCAAGTTCTAAGTGTTCTTCATAAATTCCAAAAGTTCTAGTTTCATAAAATCAAGAATACTTTCAAGTTTGCTAGCTCACTTCCAATCTTGTAAGGTGATCATCCAACCTCAAGAAATCTTTGTTTCTTACAGTAGGTTATCATTCTAATACAAGGTAATAATGATATTCAAACTTTGGTTCAATTTCTATAACTATAACAATCTTATTTCAAGTGATGATCTTACTTGAACTTGTTTTCGTGTCATGATTCTGCTTCAAGAACTTCGAGCCATCCAAGGATCCATTGAAGCTAGATCCATTTTTCTCTTTTCCAGTAGGTTTATCCAAGGAACTTAAGGTAGTAATGATGTTCATAACATCATTCGATTCATACATATAAAGCTATCTTATTCGAAGGTTTAAACTTGTAATCACTAGAACATAGTTTAGTTAATTCTAAACTTGTTCGCAAACAAAAGTTAATCCTTCTAACTTGACTTTTAAAATCAACTAAACACATGTTCTATATCTATATGATATGCTAACTTAATGATTTAAAACCTGGAAACACGAAAAACACCGTAAAACCGGATTTACGCCGTCGTAGTAACACCGCGGGCTGTTTTGGGTTAGTTAATTAAAAACTATGATAAACTTTGATTTAAAAGTTGTTATTCTGAGAAAATGATTTTTATTATGAACATGAAACTATATCCAAAAATTATGGTTAAACTCAAAGTGGAAGTATGTTTTCTAAAATGGTCATCTAGACGTCGTTCTTTCGACTGGAATGACTACCTTTACAAAAACGACTTGTAACTTATTTTTTCGACTATAAACCTATACTTTTTCTATTTAGATTCATAAAATAGAGTTCAATATGAAACCATAGCAATTTGATTCACTCAAAACGGATTTAAAATGAAGAAGTTATGGGTAAAACAAGATTGGATAATTTTTCTCATTTTAGCTACGTGAAAATTGGTAACAAATCTATTCCTACCATAACTTAATCAACTTGTATTGTATATTATGTAATCTTGAGATACCATGGACACGTATACAATGTTTCGACCTATCATGTCGACACATCTATATATATTTCGGAACAACCATAGACACTCTATATGTGAATGTTGGAGTTAGCTATACAGGGTTGAGGTTGATTCCAAAATATATATAGTTTGAGTTGTGATCAATACTGAGATACGTACACACTGGGTCGTGGATTGATTCAAGATAATATTTATCGATTTATTTCTGTACATCTAACTGTGGACAACTAGTTGTAGGTTACTAACAAGGACAGCTGACTTAATAAACTTAAAACATCAAAATATATTAAAAGTGTTGTAAATATATTTTGAACATACTTTGATATATATGTATATATTGTTATAGGTTCGTGAATCAACCAGTGGCCAAGTCTTACTTCCCGACGAAGTAAAAATCTGTGAAAGTGAGTTATAGTCCCACTTTTAAAATCTAATATTTTTGGGATGAGAATACATGCAGGTTTTATAAATGATTTACAAAATAGACACAAGTACGTGAAACTACATTCTATGGTTGAATTATCGAAATCGAATATGCCCCTTTTTATTAAGTCTGGTAATCTAAGAATTAGGGAACAGACACCCTAATTGACGCGAATCCTAAAGATAGATCTATCGGGCCCAACAAGCCCCATCCAAAGTACCGGATGCTTTAGTATTTCGAAATTTATATCATATCCGAAGGGTGTCCCGAAATGATGGGGATATTCTTATATATGCATCTTGTTAATGTCGGTTACTAGGTGTTCACCATATGAATGATTTTTATCTCTATGTATGGGATGTGTATTGAAATATGAAATCTTGTGGTCTATTATTATGATTTAATATATATAGGTTAAACCTATAACTCACCAACATTTTTGTTGACGTTTTAAGCATGTTTATTCTCAGGTGATTATTAAGAGCTTCCGCTGTCGCATACTTAAATAAGGACGAGATTTGGAGTCCATGCTTGTATGATATTGTGTAAAAACTGCATTCAAGAAACTTATTTTGTTGTAACATATTTGTATTGTAAACCATTATGTAATGGTCGTGTGTAAACAGGATATTTTAGATTATCATTATTTGATAATCTACGTAAAGCTTTTTAAACCTTTATTGATGAAATAAAGGTTATGGTTTGTTTTAAAATGAATGCAGTCTTTGAAAAACGTCTCATATAGAGGTCAAAACCTCGCAACGAAATCAATTAATATGGAACGTTTTTAATCAATAAGAACGGGACATTTCAAACATGAAGCTACATCTTATTAGTAATTTGAAGGCACAAAAACTAATAAGAAAAGGTTGCTATGCTGTTCTAGCACACGTCGAGAAAGTACAAACTGAAGAAAAGAGCATCAATGATGTTCCCATCGCAAAAGAATTTCCCAATGTATTTCCGAAATAATTACCAGGACTACCTCCACATCGATCTGTTGAATTTCAAATAGATCTTTTACCAGGAGCTGCTCCAATAGCTCATGCTCCTTATAGACTCGCACCCAGCGAGATGAAAGAACTGCAAAGCCAACTGCAAGAACTATTAGAACGTGGTTTCATTCGACTAAGCACATCACCATGGGGAGCTCCTGTTTTGTTTGTCAAGAAGAAGGATGGTACATTTAGGTTGTGTATTGACTACAGAGAGTTGAACAAACTTACCATCAAAAACCGTTATCCACTGCCGAGAATTGATGACTTATTTGATCAACTACAAGGCTCGTCGGTTTATTCGAAGATCGATTTACGTTCTGGAAATCATCAAATGCGGGTAAAGGAGGATGATATTCCAAAAACTGCTTTTAGGACGCGTTATGGTCATTACGAGTTTATGGTCATGCCGTTTGGATTGACTAACGCACCAGCTGTGTTCATGGACCTTATGAACCGAATGTGTGGGCCATATCTTGACAAGTTTGTCATTGTTTTCATCGATGACATACTTATTTACTCAAAGAATGATCAAGAGCACGAAGAACATTTGAGAAAAGTGCTAGAAGTATTGAGGAAAGAAAAAACTGTACGCTAAGTTTTCAAAGTGTGCATTGTGGTTGGAAGAAGTTCAATTCCTCGGTCACATAGTGAACAAAGAAGGTATCCAGGTGGACCTGGCAAAGATCGAAACCGTTGAAAAGTGGGAAACCCCAAAAACTCCGAAGCATATACGTCAATTTTTAGGACTAGCTGGTTACTACAGAAGGTTCATCTAAGACTTTTCCAGAATAGCAAAACCCTTGACTGTATTAACGCATAAAGGGAAGAAATTTGAATGGAAGGATGAACAAGAGAAAGCGTTTCAGTTATTGAAGAAAAAGCTAACTACGGCACCTATATTGTCATTGCCTGAAGGGAATGATGATTTTGTGATTTATTGTGACGCATCAAAGCAAGGTCTCGGTTGTGTATTAATGCAACGAACGAAGGTGATTGCTTATGCGTCTAGACAATTGAAGATTCACGAGCAAAATTATACGACGCATGATTTGGAATTAGGCACGGTTATTTTTGCATTAAAGACTTGGAGGCACTACTTATATGGGGTCAAAAGTATTATATATACCGACCACAAAAGTCTTCAACACATATTTAATCAGAAACAACTGAATATGAGGCAGCGTAGGTGGATTGAATTGTTGAATGATTACGACTTTGAGATTCGTTACCACCCGGGGAAGGAAAATGTGGTAGCCGACGCCTTGAGCAGAAAGGATAGAGAACCCATTCGAGTAAAATCTATGAATATAATGATTCACACTAACCTTACTACTCAAATAAAGGAGGCGCAACAAGGAGTTTTAAAAGAGGGAAATTTAAAGGATGAAATACCCAAAGGATCGGAGAAGCATCTTAATATTCGGGAAGACGGAACCCGGTATAGGGCTGAAAGAATTTGGGTACCAAAATTTGGAGATATGAGAGAAATGGTACTTAGAGAAGCTCATAAAACCAGATACTCAATACATCCTGGAACGGGGAAGATGTACAAGGATCTTAAGAAACATTTTTGGTGGCCAGGTATGAAAGCCGATATTGCTAAATATGTAGGAGAATGTTTGACGTGTTCTAAGGTCAAAGCTTAGCATCAGAAACCATCAGGTCTACTTCAACAACCTGAAATCCCGGAATGGAAATGGGAAAACATTACCATGGATTTCATTACTAAATTGCCAAGGACTGCAAGTGGTTATGATACTATTTGGGTAATAGTTGATCGTCTCACCAAGTCAGCACACTTCCTGCCAATAAGAGAAGATGACAAGATGGAGAAGTTAGCACGACTGTATTTGAAGGAAGTCGTCTCCAGACATGGAATACCAATCTCTATTATCTCTGATAGGGATGGCAGATTTATTTCAAGATTCTGGTAGACATTACAGCAAGCATTGGGAACTCGTCTAGACATGAGTACTGCCTATCATCCACAAACTGATGGGCAGAGCGAAAGGATGATACAAACACTTGAAGACATGCTACGAGCTTGTGTTATTGATTTCGGAAACAGTTGGGATCGACATCTACCGTTAGCAGAATTTTCCTACAACAACAGCTACCATTCAAGCATTGAGATGGCGCCGTTTGAAGTACTTTATGGTAGAAAGTACATGTCTCTGATTTTTTGGAGTGAAGTGGGGGATAGACAGATTATGGGTCCGGAGATAATACAAGAAACTACCGAGAAAATCATCCAAATTCAACAAAGATTGAAAACCGCCCAGAGTCGACAAAAGAGCTACGCGGACAGTAAAAGAAAAGATATAGAGTTTGAAATTGGAGAAATGGTCATGCTTAAGGTTTCACCTTGGAAAGGTGTTGTTCGATTTGGTAAACGGGGGAAACTAAATCCAAGGTACATTGGACCATTCAAGATTATAGATCGTGTCGGACCAGTAGCTTACCAACTGGAGCTACCTCAACAACTCGCAGCTGTACATAACACTTTCCACGTCTCAAATTTGAAGAAATGTTTTGCTAAAGAAGATCTCACTATTCCATTGGACGAAATCCAAATCAATGAAAAACTTCAATTCATTGAAGAACCCGTCGAAATAATGGATCGTGAGGTTAAGAGACTTAAACAAAACAAGATACCAATTGTTAAGGTTCGATGGAATGCTCGTAGAGGACTCGAGTTCACCTGGGAGCATGAAGATTAGATGAAGAAGAAATACCCGCATTTATTTCCAGAAGATACGTCAACACCTCCAACTGCTTAAAATTTCGGGACGAAATTTATTTAACGGGTAGGTACTGTAGTGACCCGAACTTTTCCATGTTTATATATATATTAAATGAAATTGTTATTTACATGATTAAGTGTTTTCAACATGTTAAGCAATCAAACTTGTTAAGACTTGATTAATTGAAATAGGTTTCATATAGACAATTGACCACCCAAGTTGACCGGTGATTCACGAACGTTAAAACCTGTAAAAACTATACGATGACATATATATGGTTATATATATAGTTAACATGATTTTATTATAAGTATGTATCTCATTAGGTATTTTAACAATGAGTTATATACATAAAAATGAGACTATTAATTTAAGAAACTCGAAAACGATATATATAACGATTATCGTTATAACAACGTCTTACTAGGTACATATGAATCATATTAAGATATTGATACACTTGGTTAATTATGTTAAATGATAAGTAAATATATTATTAAGTGTATTAACAATGAAATACATATGTAAAAATAAGACTACTAACTTAATGATTTCGAAACGAGACATATATGTAACGATTATCGTTGTAACGGCATTTAACTGTATATATATCATACTAAGATATATTATATATCATAATATAATGATAATATAACAATTTAACATCTCATTTGTTATAATAAACAATGGGTTAACAACATTCAACAAGATCGTTAACCTAAATGTTTCAAAACAACATTTACATGTAACGACTAACGATGACTTAACGACTCAGTTAAAATGTATATACATGTAGTGTTTTAATATGTATTCATACACTTTTGAAAGAATTCAAGACACTTATCAAAATACTTCTACTTAACAAAAATGCTTACAATTACATCCTCGTTCAGTTTCATCAACAATTCTACTCGTATGCACCCGTATTCGTACTCGTACAATACACAGATTTTAGATGTATGTACTATTGGTATATACACTCCAATGATCAGCTCTTAGCAGCCCATGTGAGTCACCTAACACATGTGGGAACCATCATTTGGCAACTAGCATGAAATATCTCATAAAATTACAAAAATATGAGTAATCATTCATGACTTATTTACATGAAAACAAAATTACATATCCTTTATATCTAATCCATACACCAACGACCAAAAACACCTACAAACACTTTCATTCTACAATTTTCTTCATCTAATTGATCTCTCTCAAGTTCTATCTTCAAGTTCTAAGTGTTCTTCATAAATTCTACAAGTTCTAGTTACATAAAATCAAGAATACTTTCAAGTTTGCTAGCTCACTTCCAATCTTGTAAGGTGATCATCCAACCTCAAGAAATCTTTGTTTCTTACAGTAGGTTATCATTCTAATACAAGGTAATAATCATATTCAAACTTTGGTTCAATTTCTATAACTATAACAATCTTATTTCAAGTGATGATCTTACTTGAACTTGTTTTCGTGTCATGATTCTGCTTCAAGAACTTCGAGCCATCCAAGGATCCGTTGAAGCTAGATCCATTTTTCTCTTTTCCAGTAGGTTTATCCAAGGAACTTAAGGTAGTAATGATATTCATAACATCATTCAATTCATACATATAAAGCTATCTTATTCGAAGGTTTAAACTTGTAATCACTAGAACATAGTTTAGTTAATTCTAAACTTGTTCGCGAACAAAAGTTAATCCTTCTAACTTGACTTTTAAAATCAACTAAACACATGTTCTATATCTATATGATATGCTAACTTAATGATTTAAAACCTGGAAACACGAAAAATACCGTAAAACCGGATTTACGCCGTCGTAGTAACACCGTGGGCTGTTTTGGGTTAGTTAATTAAAAACTATGATAAAATTTGATTTAAAAGTTGTTATTCTGAGAAAATGATTTTTATTATGAACATGAGACTATATCCAAAAATTATGGTTAAACTCAAAGTGAAAGTATGTTTTCTAAAATGGTCATCTAGACGTCGTTCTTTCGACTGAAATGACTACCTTTACAAAAACGACTTGTAACTTATTTTTCCGACTATAAACCTATACTTTTTCTGTTTAGATTCATAAAATAGTGTTCAATATGAAACCATAGCAATTTGATTCACTCAAAACGGATTTAAAATGAAGAAGTTATGGGTAAAACAAGATTGGATAATTTTTCTCATTTTAGCTACGTGAAAATTGGTAACAAATCTGTTCCAACCATAACTTAATCAACTTGTATTGTATATTATGTAATCTTGAGATACCATAGACACGTATACAATGTTTCAACCTATCATGTCGACACATCTATATATATTTCGGAACAACCATAGACACTCTATATGTGAATGGTGGAGTTAGCTGAGGTTAATTCCAAAAAATATATAGTTTGAGTTGTGATCAATACTGAGATACGTATACACTGGGTCGTGGATTGATTCAAGATAATATTTATTGATTTATTTCTGTACATCTAACTGTGGACAACTAGTTGTAGGTTACTAATGAGGACAGCTGACTTAATAAACTTAAAACATCAAAATATATTAAAAGTGTTGTAAATATATTTTGAACATACTTTGATATATATGTATATATTGTTATAGGTTCGTGAATCAACTAGTGGCCAAGTCTTACTTCCCGACGAAATAAAAATCTGTGAAAGTGAGTTATAGTCCCACTTTTAAAATCTAATATTTTTGGGATGAGAATACATGCAGGTTTTATAAATGATTTACAAAATAGACACAAGTACGTGAAACTACATTCTATGGTTGAATTATCGAAATCGAATATGCCCTTTTTTTATTAAGTCTGGTAATCTAAGAATTAGGGAACAGACACCCTAATTGACACGAATCCTAAAGATAGATCTATTGGGCCTAACAAACCCCATCCAAAGTACCGGATGCTTTAGTACTTCGAAATTTATATCATATCCGAAGGGTGTCCCGGAATGATGGGGATATTCTTATATATGCATCTTGTTAATGTCGGTTACCAGGTGTTCACCATATGAATGATTTTTATCTCTATGTATGGGATGTGTATTGAAATATGAAATCTTGTGGTCTATTGTTACGATTTGATATATATAGGTTAAACCTATAACTCACCAACATTTTTGTTGACGTTTAAAGCATGTTTATTCTCAGGTGAATACTAAGAGCTTCCGCTGTTGCATACTAAAATAAGGACACGATTTGGAGTCTATGTTTGTATGATATTGTGTAAAAACTGCATTCAAGAAACTGATTTCGATGTAACATATTTGTATTGTAAACCATTATGTAATGGTCGTGTGTAAACAGGATATTTTAGATTATCATTATTTGATAATCTACGTAAAGCTTTTTTAAACCTTTATTTATGAAATAAAGGTTATGGTTTGTTTTAAAAATGAATGCAGTCTTTGAAAAACGTCTCATATAGAGGTCAAAACCTCGCAACGAAATCAATTAATATGGAACGTTTTTAATCAATAAGAACGGGACATTTCACCCGACGCCTTGAATTACTCCTTTACCAATAAAGAGAGACATTCTCAAGTAACTCTAAATCATGCAAGCGAACAAGGTCAAGGTCTGGATCACCTCTACCACAAAAAAAGTAAAATGTAAAAGGGAGATGGAGTTGATCGTAATGATGATAATTCAAGTGAATGAGGATATAAGCGAAATCATGCTAAAGATGGTTGTATGGGTACAAAAAAGGAATGGGATGTAGACACCACTGGTATAAAGTCGTGAAAAAATGAAGATGACTATCAATCCTTAAAGTTAAAAGAGCTGACAGGGTACGAAAAAAGGAATGGATGTAGACACCAATGGTATGAAGATGATTATCAATCCTCAAAGTCGAAACAATGTGATATGGTACAGAAAATGGGAATGTATGTGGATACAACTCGTAAAAAGTTTGAAAGGGGTGGAGATACTATCAATCCTTAATGTCAAGTCAAAATAAGCTAACATGGTACAAAAAAGGAAGAGATGCAGACACCACCGGTAGAATGTCAGAAAGAGATGAAGATACCTATCAATTCTCAAAGTCAAAACAGGGTAACAGGGGTACATAGATTTCCTTTTTTTGGGCCCATATTAGCTTGTTTGACTTTGAGGATTGATAGTCATCTCCATCCTTTTCTAGACTTTCTACCAGTGGTATCTTCATCCCTTCCCTTTTCTACACCCCTGTCACCTTGTTTTAACTTTGAGGATTGATAGTCATCTTCATCCCTTCCAGTATCTACATCTCTTCCCTTTCAGTGTTAGCTTGTTTTCACTTTGAAAATTGATAGTCATCTCCATCCTTTCGTTACTTTCTAGCAATGGTGTCTACACCTTTTTCTTTTTTATACCCCAAGAAGCTTGTATTAACTTTGAGGATAATCATCTTCATCCCTTTTTGACTTTTTATCGAATGTGTCTACATCCCTTCCCTTTTATGTACATATGTCACTATCTTTAGCATGATATCTCTTATGTCCTCTTAAACTTGAATTATCATCCTTACGATCAACCCCATTTCACCTTAACCTTAAGTGATTCGAGACCTTAAGTGACTTAATGACTTTTTTGAGGATGGACTCTTGTAAGAAGTACGAGACCCCTCTACTCCGATAAGACTTGTATTAGAAGACGTTGGATTCCTAATGCCTAATAGAAGAACGTTTTGAATCACCACATGAAATTTTTAACTTAATTCCTAATATCCCTAATCAAAACATCAACATCTATACTGATACTGATAAACATTAAATCAAAATGAACATAAAATCAGTAACCATCAAAACATTAACTTCAAAATGCTTTAAGCAACTTCAAAAGGCTTAAGAAGTAACTTCACACATATAAAGGTTTTCAAATCATTAACTTAAAATCAGTAACTTCTAAAATCATTAACTTCAAAGGCTTTCAATAACTTCAAAAGTCTTCAAAATCAAAGTAACTTCATATTTATACTGATAAAGGCTTTCAAATCATTAAAATAAAATGCATATGAAAATGAAATAATGAGTCACGCCTTTTTCAAAGCATGACATTAAAAGAAACTAAAAATAAAGATTCGGTAACTTGCAATTTAAAGTTTGAAACAATGAGATCAACTTACTCAGTGACGACAACGGTGATTTTAGACCAAGGTATTGTAGGGTTTGTTGAGAATCATCTAGAAGGCCATTTTAAATTAGTCAATTAACCTCTAATTATTTTAAAGTTTATTACTATGATTTAGTTTCCATATCTTTGTAGTCTCCTTATATGGATAGGAGTTTTGTCCTATATAAAGAGCTTTGTATTATGTTTAAAGTGGAATGAAAACATACAACCTAACCTAAATTTACATGGTATCTAGAGCAAAAACCTGGTTACCGAACCTAAGATCTTTTTTGCCGTAAAATATGTCAGGAATCGGAACAAACACAAATACCATCATCGATATATCATCTCCTTACTTTCTCACACCTGAAGACCAGCCAAGACAAAACTTTGTTGAAGACAACCTTCTCAAAGATGACAACTACATTGATTGGAAAAGTGAGATGACGAATGCTTTATTCGCCAAAAACAAGTTTGGTTTTGTTGATGGAACAATCCCTATGCCAGCTGAAGTATCCAATGATTTAATAAATTGGAAAAGATGCTATGCGATGGTACGGGGATGACTCATAAGTTCCATGGACAGGGAGATCAAAAACAATGTAAAGTATGCGGTCACTTCACGAGACATCTGGTTGGATCTAGAAGAGCGATTCGGTAAAGAAAATGCTCCTAAAGCATATGAACTTCTAAGAACTATTACCATGACCCGACAAGAAAGCCAAACTGTTTCAGCCTATTAAACCAAGTTAAGAGGAATTTGAGATGAAATTCAGTCTGTAAATCCAATACCAATGTGCAAGTGTAACGGGTGCACATGTGATTTAGCAAAAGCCATTGGAACCATGCGAGATAAATAACGTTTGTATGAGTATTTGATTGGCTTGAATGAAGAGTGTGGAACTGTCAGGACACAAATTTTGAGCAGCGATCCACTTCCTACATTGGGTGTTGCTTTCCACCTGGTGAGTCAAGATGAACAACAGAGATTAATTGGTGTTAATTGAAACATCACAACAGATTCTTCCCCCGCTTTTCAAGCCTTTGGGAGAAATATGTCACAGCCTGTTGGAAAAGGCAGCAACCAAACACACTTTAGAAGAGATGATCGTGACACGAAATCCGAAATAAAGTGTACAAAATGTCAAAAAATAGGTCACACTGTAGATGGATGTTTCGAGTTAATTGGGTATCCAGAGTGGTGGACTAAGAAACCAACTAAAACTCAATTTAACAAGAATAAACCAAGAGCTGCTGCTATAAAAGAAGACAAGTCTGGAGTAACCAAGGAAGAGTATGATCAATTGATTCAACTGCTTCGGGCAACTAAAGGAAACAGCTTTCCCCCGTTAGAAGCAGTTTAGATTCCAAAAATGATATTTTACTATTTTTAAAGGTGAATTTTGCACTTTTATATCTTAGGATAATTAATACTTTTACATGTGAATTGTTGTGCCTGTTTAAATACTACTATGATATTTATTTTTATTTAATATTGTATTTAGGTACATCGAGAATCATGTTGGGGCTACTATCTCACCATTAGCTATAAAATGTTGCAGCTTTTATAACGTCTTTGTTTTATTGTTCGAGTATTTTTAGCCGCTTTTTTATTTCTCTAGATTCATAACCATATTTTTTATTTTTGTTTCTAAATTTCATATTAAATGCGAATATATGAGAGTGTAGTTTCGTTTTAATGATAATTAATGGCCGCAAAACACATATTTGAAGTCAATATATTCCTCACAAAATTGGGCAAAATTTTGTGGTGAATTTTTCGAAAAAATTTCAATTGCAGATTAGGCACATTTTGCAAAATAACAGGAAAAGGCGTTACGAGCAAGACTTCCTAAAGGCTTTCCCCCGTTCGAAGCAGTTTAGATTTCGAAAATGACATTTTACTATTTTTAAATGTGAATTTTCCACATTTAGATCTTAGGATAGGTATTACCTTCACATGTGAATTGTTGTGCCTGTCTAAATACTACTATGATACTTGTTTTTATTTAATATTGTATTTAGGTACATCGTGAATCATGTTGGGGCTACGATCTCACCATTAGCTACAAAATGTTGTTGCTTTTATAACGTCTTTGTTTTATTGTTCGAGTATTTTTAGCCGCATTTTTATTTCTCTAGATTCATAACCTTATTTTTTCTTTTGTTTCTAAATCATATTGAATGCCACTATATGAGAGTGTATTTTCGTTTTAATGATAATTAATGGTCGCAAAACACATATTTGAAGTCAGTACATTCCCCACAAAATCAGGAAATATTTTGTGGAGAATTTTCCGAAAAGTTTTCAATTGCAGATTAGGCCCATTTTCGCATGATAACTAGAAAACGGCGCTACGAGCAAGACTTCCTTAAGGCTTTCCACCGTTCGAAGCAGTTTAGATTCTGAAAATGATATTTTACTATTTTTAAATGTGAATTTTGCACTTTTATATCTTACGATAATTAATACTCTCACATGTAAATTGTTGTGCCTGTTTAAATACCACTATGATACTTGTTTTATTTGATACTGTATTTAGGTACATCGAGAATCATGTTGGGGCTACTATCTCACCACTAACTATAAAATGTTGCTACTTTTATAACGTCTTTGTTTTATTGTTCGAGTATTTTTAGCCGCTTTTTTATTTCTCTAGATTCATAAGCATATTTTTTATTTTTGTTTCTAAATTTCATATTGAATGTGAATATATGAGAGTGTAGTTTCGTTTTGATGATAATTAATGGCCGCAAAACACATATTTGAAGTCAATATATTCCTCACAAAATCGGGCAAAATTTTGTGGAGAATTTTCCGAAAAATTTTCAATTGCAGATTGGACCCATTTTTGCAAGATAACTAGAAAACGGCGCTACGAGCAAGACTTCCTTAAGGCTTTTCCCCGTTCAAAGCAATTTAGATTCTGAAAATAACATTTTACTATTTTTAAGGTGAATTTTTACACTTTTAGATCTTAGGATAAATAATACCTTCACATGTGAATTGTTGTGCCGGTTTAAATACCACTATAATACTTGTTTTTATTTAATATTGTATTTAGTTATGTCAAGAATCATCTTGGGGCTACTATCTTATCACTAGCTACAAAACATTGCTGCTATTATAACGTCTTGGTTTTGTTTTCGAGTATTTTTAGCCGCTTTTTTATTTTTCTAGATTCATAGCCTTATTTTTATTTTTGTTTCTAAATTTCATATTAAATGCATACGTATGAGAGTGTATTTTTATTTTGATGATAATTAATGGCCGCAAAACACATATTTGAAGTCACTACATTCCCACAAAATCGGGAAAAATTTTGGGGTGAATTTTTCGATAAATTTTCAATTGCAGATTAGGCTCATTTTTGAAAGATAACTAGAAAACGGCGCTACGAGCAAGACTTCTGTAAGGCTTTCCCCCTTTCGAAGCAGTTTCGATTCCGAAAATGATATTTTACAAATTTTAAAGGTGAATTTTGCACTTTATAGATCTTAGGATAAGTAATGAATTGTTGTATCTGTTTAAATACCATTATGACACTTATTTTTATTTAATATTGTATTTAGGTACATCGAGAATAATGTTGGGGCTACTATCTCACCACTTGCTACAACACGTTACTGCTTTTATAACGTCTTTGTTTTATTTTTCGAGTATTTTTAGCCGTTTTATATTTCTCTAGATTCATAGCCTTATTTTTATTTTTGTTTCTAAATTTCATATTGAATGTGAATATAAGAGAATGTAGTTTCATTTCGATGATAATTAATGACCGTGAAACATATATTTGAAGTCACTACATTCCCCACAAAATCGAGCAAAATTTTGTGCAGAATTTTTGGAAAAATTTTCGATTGCAGATTACGCCCATTTTCGCAAGATAACTTGAAAACGGCGCTACGATCAAGACTTCCTTAAGGCTTTCCCACGTACAAAAAAGTTTAAATACCAAAAATGACATTTTACTATTTTTAAAGGTGAATTTTGCACTTATAGATCTTAGGATAAGTAATACCTTCACATGTGAATTGTTGTGCCTGTTTAAATACCACTATAATACTTGTTTTTATTTATTATTGTATTTAGGTATATCGAGAATCATGTTGGGGCTACTATCTCACCACTAGCTACAAAACGTTGTTGCTTTTATAACGTCTTTGTTTTATTATTCGAGTATTTTTAGCCATTTTTTTTATTTCTCTAGATTCATTGCCTTATTTTTGTTTTTTTCTTCTAAATTTCATATTGAATGCGAACATATGAGAGTGTAGTTTCATTTTGATGATATTTAATGGCCGCAAAACATATATTTGAAGTCACTATATTCTCCACAAAATCGGGAAAATTTTGTGGGGAATTTTTTGATGAATTTTCAATTGCAGATTAGCCCTATTTTCGCAAGATAACTAGAAAACGGCGCTACAATCAAGACTTCTTTAAGGCTTTCCCCTGTACGAAGTAGTTTATATTTCGAAATTGACATTTACTGTTTTCAAAGGTGAATTTTGTACTTTTTGATCTTAGGATAAGTAATACCTTCACATGTGAATTGTTGTGCCTGTTTAAATACCACTATAATACTTGTTTTTATTTAATATTGTATTTAGATACATCGAGAATCATGTTAGGGCTACTATCTCACTACTAGCTACAAAAAGTTGCTGCTTTTATAACGTATTTGTTTTATTGTTTGAGTATTTTTAGCCCTTTTTTTATTTCTCTAGATTCATTGCCTTATTTTTGTTTTTGTTTCTAAATTTCATATTGAATGCGAACATATGAGAGTGTATTTTCGTTTTGATGATAATTAATGGCCGCAAAACACATATTTGAAGTCACTACATTTCTCACAAAATCGAACAAAATTTTGTGGGGAATTTTGTGATAAATTTTCAGTTGCAGATTAGGTTCATTTTTGCAAGATAACTAGAAAACAGCGCTACGAGCAAGACTTCTTTAAGACTTTCCCACATTCGAAGCAGTTTAGATTTCAAAAATGACATTTTACTATTTTTACAGGTGAATTTTGTACTTTTTGATCTTAGGAAAAGTAATACCATCACATGTGAATTATTGTGCCTGTTAAAATACCACTATGACACTTGTTTTTATTTAGTATTGTATTTATTTAATATTGAATGTGAATATATGAGAATGTAGTTTCTTTTTAATGATAATTAATGGCCGCAAAATGTGAAGACCCGTCCTAATCCACCTGGACGAAGTCTTCAATATTTGTTCCCATTGCGAGGTAATGACCTCTATATGATACGTTTTACAAACATTGCATTCGTTTTTAAAAGATAAACTTTCATTACAACGAAAGTTGACAGGTATGCATACCATATCATAATATATCCAAACTATAAATGACTTAATCTGTCATTTACTTAATAATAATCTTTTTGAACTCAACGACTCGAATGCAACGTCTTTTGAAATATGCCATGAATGACTCCAAGTAATATCTTTAAAATGAGCAAATGCACAGCGGAAGATTTCTTTCATACCTTAAAATAAACATGCTTAATAGTGTCAACCAAAAGGTTGGTAAGTTCATAGGTTTATCATAAACAATCATTTCAATGATTTTAATAGACTACAAGATTTCATTTTTCATAAACATCATACAGGCATTTCGCAAACTGCATAAAAAAATCATTCATATGGTGAACACCTGGTAACCGACCTTAACAAGATGCATATAGAATATCCCCATCATTCCGGGACTCTCATCGGACATGATAAAATCGAAGAACTAAATCATCCGTAACCCGGATGGGGCTTGTTGGGCCCAATAGATCTATCTTTAGGATTCGCGTCAATTAGGGACCATTTCCCTAATTCTTAGGCTACCAAGCTAAAAGGGGAGATATTCGGTCTAATAATCCAACCATAGAATGTAGTTTTGAGTACTTGTGTATATTTCGTCAAACATTTATAAAAGCAGCGCATGTATTCTCAGTCCCAAAAATATATATTGCAAAAGCATTTAAAAAGGGAGCAAATAAAACTCACGATACGATATTTTGTAGTAAAAATATGCATACGACGGAACTGAACAATGCAGGGTTGGCCTCGAATTCACGAACCTATATATATATATATATATATATATATATATATATATATATATATATATATATATATATATATATATATATATATATATATATATATATATATATATATATATATATATATATATATATTAACAGATATAATTGTAATCGAACAAATTTATATATTATTAGTGATATAATTTTTATTTTAATAAATTATATGTTTCATTAATAACTTAATTAGATATATTTATTTTTATATACTTTAAATAGATAATTAATATTTATTACAAAAATATTAATATAGTTATGTTTATGTCATAAATATATTTTTATATAAAAAATCTTTATTTGATATATTAATAATACTAATAATAATGATAAAAATAATACTAATTATGATAAAAATCACGATAATTCTAATAATAATAATAATAATGATAATTTTAATAATAAAAATGATAATTTTAATAAAAATGTTAATTTCAACAATAATACTAATTTTAATAAAAATGATAAATTTAAAAATAATTAATAATAATACTAATCATAATAATAATAATAATATTTAATGATCATTATAATATTAGTAGTGATGATAATACTAATAATAATTAAAATATTAATAATTTTTACTAATGATGATAATAATTCTATTAATAATAATAATAATAATAATAATAATAATAATAATAATAATAATAATAATAATAATAATAATAATAATAATAAAAGTCATAATAATAATAATAATAATAATAATAATAATAATAATAATAATAATAATAATAATAATAATAATAATAATATTATTATTATTATTATTATTATTATTATTATTATTATTATTATTATTATTATTATTATTATTATTATTATTATTATTATTATTATTATTATTATTATTATTATTATTATTAGTAATACTACCTTAATATATCAAGCCTTAAAAAAATTAACGTCCATGCCCGGGCTCGAACCCGCGACCTCACACTAACCCGAATCACCCCTTAACCATTCTTCCATTTATGTTTTTATGATATTATGCTAGCTTAAATTATATATATTCTGATTCTGTTTCATCTTTTTCAAAGTATCACTATCACCTTCACCCCATTTCACTTCATCACCAAATCCTTATTCATCGTTTTAACAGGAACCGAAATAGAAAACCTCCATCATCGTTTATTAGCAATTATCATCACACAATTGTTGTCTACAGAAAATAGAAACTCGACATAGCAGTAGAAGAAAGTCGACAAGCTTAACAGTTAGCCCAAGTGGATTCTTGGACCGATTTATTTTATTTTTTTAAGTGTATAATGGGCTTCGGTCCAGGCTGTATCAACAGCCCAATAGTTCAGTCTGACCCAAAGCAAATACAATGGTTTGATCTGTTGGGTTTTGAAAGGCATTGGAGTAAAAAAAATAGGGTTTTTGATTCTTCCTTGTTCCATCATCATAACGTCATTCTCCATTATCAAAATCAGACAGATTACCGACACTTTGATAATCATGCTTTGTATAATTAGATAAATAATTAAGTAGGGTCATCAGTATCATCTTCTTTTCTATTATAAGTTATCTTTTATCATCGTCATTTATCTCCTTCCTCAAAATATTCGAACAGTAGAAATTTGCAGGTTATTGTTTGGGCTGGGTGCATGAGGGTGACAAGAGGAAGCAGCAACAAACAATGGTGACAAAGGTGTTTAATCAGGAAGATAATGCAGCAGTGGGTGTTTGATCTTAATAGGGAACGGATGCAGCAAAAAGTTGCAAGTTTGATGATTTAATGGTGGACAGCAGTCGCAGTAATTTATATGGGTCTGATGGTGTTGAAAGGTGGTGGTTTTGTGAAAGTTTAAATCAGAAACAGATGAAATAAAAAATAGAAGTTGTAGCAATAGTGGGTGTCTCGATTGGGTGATGTTGGTGTTCGAGGAAAACAAAATGATAGTAGTTGTACGGTGATGAACATTAAGTAGAAAACAGAATAAAGGAGTTTGGTGATGGTTCAACAGGGAAAACAGCTCGAGCAGTAGTGGTAAGTAACCCGTAGCAGATGTGTAGTTTGATGGTGATCTTAGTGGTGGTTTACAGCAGTGAAAACGGCAACAATTTATGGTGGTTATTCGTGGTGCTTCTTGCATATCAAACAGAAAACAAAGTATTGGTGGTGATAGTGGTTGTTGATTTAATGGTGGCGGTTTGGTGTGGTGGAAGGTGATGAAGTGGTGGAAGTGATGGTGGCTGACAGTGGTGATAGAAGGTGGTGGAAGTTCGAACAAGAGGTGCTAAGTGGGTTTCGATATTGGGTTCTCGGATGTGCAGCAAATCACAAGTGGGTTTCCTTGTTTGATATCTAGACAATTGCTAGAGAGTATATTAGTATTAAGAATCTCACATAGATTACGCCATAAGTTGCTAGTCGGGACTCATACAACTGAGTTCATCGAATGATCATGAGCATGGAGGGCGTCCGGTATATGTTGTGTTGAGAAAGTATGGTCTTGTTTTTGGGGTACTTCTTTGGCTGCGGTTACTGATGAGATGACTTGTGTGTTGATTCGAACGAGTTTTAAGAACATAATTGGGCCATGTATTTTGGCTAGTTTGGCTAAGGATTTAGTGTGGTTGATCACTGAGTAAATGATGGCCTTGGAAAAATTAAAGTAATAAAAGGTGGCCACAAACTGAATGTATGTGATCAACATGTATATATTATACATATATATATATATATATATATATATATATATATATATATATATATATATATATATATATATATTAACTCTGTCAATTTAGTTTGTTAGTGGAGAAAGAACGAATCATTCACAGTACTCAATCAATATATCAATTATACACATTGAACAATAGTGAAGCAGCCGATGAATTGGATTCTTCTTATCGACATATATATATATATATATATATATATATATATATATATATATATATATATATATATATATATATTAATTATTTATATATTATATTATATTCTTGTGCATAGTTGACTTGTAATTTTTGCTCTGTTGACTTGTACGTTGATGCTTGGTTTATGTCTTGGTTTCGGTTTTTCGAAGGTGTTTTCATATGCTTTAATATCTTGTACTTTACATTTCGCAACTTATGTTTTTGTCAATATATAGACGTAATTCATTGATGAGTCATATTACTTGGAGTGTAACATGTACGTTTGAGTGTTTTGGATATTTACGTCTTCAAATCTCCGTTTCAGTCTTCCGTCTTTGTATTTAAATTTGTTTAATCACAATCGAATGTCAAACGAGTGTTACTGTCATTTACTAAATAAATTCGAAACTGTGTATATATATAATTAAATATGTTGATATTTTTTTAAATAATAATTATTATAATATCATATTTTATTTTATTTTACATAATAAATTCTAATAATTAAATCATATAATATTTCAAATTATTTTTCAAATTATTATTATATATTCATATATTTAAATATACATGTATCTATTTACAAATAGTTGTTCGTGAATCGTCGAATATCTTCAAAGGGCAACTGAATATATGAAAATATTTCAAAATTTTTGAGACTCAACCTAACAGACTTTGCTTATCGTGTCAAAATATTAAATCGTATCGAGAGTTTGATTTAAAATTAGTCGAAATTTTCCGGGTCATCACACAAAACATATATTTGAAGTCACTACATTCTCCACAAAATCGAACAAAATTTTGTGGGGAATTTTTCAAAATATTTTCAATTGCAGATTAGGCCCATTTTCGTAAGATAACTAGAAAACGGCGCTATAAGCAAAACTCCCTTAAGGCTTTCCCCCGTTCGAAGCAGTTTAGATTCCGAAAATGATATTTTACTATTTTTAAAGGTGAATTTTGCACTATATAGATCTTAGGATAAATAATACCTTCACATGTGAATTGTTGTATCTGTTTAAATACCACTATGACACTTGTTTTTATTTAATATTGTATTCAGGTACATCGAGAATCATGTTGGGGCTACTATCTCACCACTAGCTACAACACATTGCTGCTTTTATAACGTCTTTGTTTTATTTTTCGAGTATTTTTAGCCCTTTTTTTTATTTCTCTAAATTCATAGCCTTATTTTTGTTTTTGTTTCTAAATTTCGTATTGAATGTGAATATATGAGAGTGTAGTTTCGTTTTGATGATAATTAATGGCAGCAAAACATATATTTGAAGTCACTACATTCCCCACAAAATCGGAAAAAATTTTGTGGGAAATTTTTAGAAAAATTTTCAATTGCAGATTAGGCCTATTTTAGCAAGATAACTAGAAAAAGGCGCTACGTGCAAGACTTCCTTAAGGCTTTCCCCCGTTCGAAGCAGTTTAGATTCTGAAAATGACATTTTACTATTTTTAAAGGTGAATTTTGCACTTCATAGATCTTATGATAAGTAATACCTTCACATGTGAATTGTTGTACCTGTTTAAATACCACTATGACACTTGTTTTTATTTAATATTGTATTTAGGTACATCGAGAATCATGTTGGAGCTAATATCTCAACACTAGCTACAACACGTTGCTGCTTTTATAACGTCTTTGTTTTATTTTTCGTGTATATTTAGCCGTTTTTTGATTTCTCTAGATTCATAGCCTTATTTTTATTTTTGTTTTTAAATTTCATATTGAATGTGAATATACGAGTGTCTAGTTTCATTTTGATGATAATTAATGGCCGTGAAACATATATTTGAAATCACTACATTCCCCAAAAATTCGGTCAAAATTTTGTGGGTAATTTTTTGAAAAATTTTCAATTGCAGATTAGGCCCATTTTCGCAAGATAAATAAAAAACGGGGCTACGATCAAGATTTCCTTAAGGCTTTCCCCCGTACGAAGTTGTTTAAATTTCAAAAATGACATTTTACTATTTTTAAAGGTGAATTTTGCATTTTTAGATTTTAGGATAAGTAATACCTTCACATGTGAATTGTTGTGTCTGTTTAAATACCACTATAATACTTGTTTTTATTTAATATTGTATTTAGGTATATCAAGAATCATGTTGGGGCTAATGTCTCACCAATAGCTACAAAACGTTACTGCTTTCATAACGTCTTTGTTTTATTTTTCGAGTATTTTTAGCCATTTTTTAATTTCTCTAGATTCATAGCCTTGTTTTTGTTTTTGTTTCTAAATTTTGTATTGAATGCGAACATATGAAAGTATAGTTTCGTTTTAATGATAATTAATGGCCACAAAACACATATTTGAAATCACTACATTCCCCACAAAATCGGGCAAAATTTTGTGGGGAATATTTTGAAAAATTTTCAATTGCAGATTAGGCCATTTTTGAAAGATAACTAGATAACGGCGCTACAAGCAAGACTTCCTTAAGGCTTTCCCACGTTTAAAGCAGTTTAGATTTCCAAAATGGCATTTTACTATTTTTAAAGGTGAATTATGTACTTTTAGATCTTAGCATAAGTAATACCATCACATGTGAATTGTTGTGCCTGTTTAAATACCACTATGACACTTGTTTTTATTTATTATTATATTCAGGTACATCGAGAATCATGTTGGGGCTACTATTTCACCATTAACTACAAAACGTTGCTGCTTTTTATAACGTTTTTGTTTTATTGTTCGAGTATTTTTAGCGTTTTTTTTATTTCTCTAGAGTCATAGCCTTATTTTTGTTTTTGTTTAAGTTTCATATTGAATGTGAATATATGAGAATGTAGTTTCGTTTTAATGATAATTAATGGCCGCAAAACATATATTTAAAGTCCCTACATTCTCTACAAAATCGGACAAAATTTTGTGGGGAATATTTCGAAACATTTTCAATTACAGATTTTGCCCATTTTAGCAAGATAACTAGAAAACAGAACTACGAGCAAGACTTCCTTAAGGCTTTCCCCCGTTCGAAGCAGTTTAGATTCCGAAAATGACATTTTACTATTTTTAAAGGTGAATTTTGCACTTTTTAGATCTTAGGATAAGTAATACCTTCACATGTGAATTGTTGTACCTATTTAAATACCACTATGACACTTGTTTTTATTTAATATTGTATTTAGGTATATTGAGAATCATGTTAGGGCTACTATCTCACCACTAGCTACAACACGTTGCTGCTTTTATAACGTCTTTGTTTTATTGTTCGATTATGTTTAGCCGTTTTTTATTTCTCTAGATTCATACCTTATTTTTGTTTTTGTTTTTAAATTTCATATTGAATGCGAACATATGAGAGTGTAGTTTTGTTTTGATGATAATTAATGGCCGCAAAACACATATTTGAAGTCACTACATTCCCCATAAAATCGGGCAAAATTTTGTGAGGAATTTATTGAAAAATTTTCAATTGCAGATTAGGCCCATTTTTACAAGATAACTAGAAAACGGCACTACAAGCAAGACTTTCTTAAGGCTTTCCCACGTTAGAAGCAGTTTAGATTTCGAAAATGAAATTTTACTATTTTTAAAGGTGAATTTTGTACTGTTTGATCTTAGGATAAGTAATACCATAACATGTGAATTGTTGTGCCTGTTAAAATACCACTATGACACTTGTTTTTATTTAATATTGTATTTAGATACATCGAGAATCATGTTTGGGCTACTATCTCACCACTAACTACTAAACGTTGCTGCTTTTATTATGTCTTTGTTTTATTGTTCGAGTATTTTTAACCATTTTTTATTTCTCTAGATTCATAGCCTTATTTTTATTTTTGTTTCTAAATTTCATATTGAATGTGAATATATAAGTGAGTAGTTTCATTTTGATGATAATTAATGGCTGCAAAACATATATTTGAAATCACTACATTCCCCACAAAATTGGGCAAAATTTTGTTGAGAATTTTTTGAAAAATTATCAATTGCAGATTAGGCTCATTTTCGTAAGATAACTAGAAAACTGTGCTACGATCAAGACTTCCTTAAGGCTTTCCCCCGTTCGAAGCAGTTTATATTCCGAAAATGACATTTTACTATTTTTAAATGTGAAATTTGCACTTTATAGATCTTAGGATAAGTAATACCTTCACATGTGAATTGTTGTACCTGTTTAAATACCACTATGACACTGTTTTTATTTAATATTGTATTTAGGTACACGAGATTCATGTTGGGGCTACTATCTCAACACTAGCTACAACACGTTGCTACTTTTATAGCGTCTTTATTTTATTTTTCATGTATTTTTAGACGTTTTTTGATTTCTCTGGATTCATAGCCTTATTTTTATTTTTGTTTTTAAATTTTATATTGAATGTGAATATACGAGTGTCTAGTTTCATTTTGATGATAATTAATGGCCGTGAAACATACATTTGAAATCATTACATTCCCTCCAAATTAGGGCAAAATTTTGTGGGGAATTTTTTAAAAAATTTTTAATTGCAGATTAGGCCCATTTTCGCAAGATAAATAAAAAAGGGGCTACGATCAAGACTTCCTTAAGGCTTTCCCCCGTACGAAGCAGTTTAAATTTTGAAAATGACATTTTACTATTTTTAAAGGTGAATTTTGCACTTTTAGATCTTAGGATAAGTAATACCTTCACATGTGAATTGTTGTGCCTGTTTAAATACCACTATAATACTTGTTTTTATTTAATATTGTATTTAGGTATATCGAGAATCATGTTGGGGCTACTATCTCACCACTAGCTACAAAACGTTGCTGCTTTCATAACGTCTTTGTTTTATTGTTCGAGTATTTTTAGCCGTTTTTTTTATTTCTCTAGATTCATAGCCTTATTTTTGTTTTTGTTTCTAAATTTTATATTGAATACGTACATATGAGAGGGTAGTTTCGTTTTGATGATAATTAATGGCCGCAAAACACATATTTGAAGTCACTACATTCCCCACAAAATCGGGCAAAATTTGGTGGGGAATTTTTTGATAAATTTTCAATTACAGATTAGACCCATTTATGCAAGATAAGTAGAAAACAGCGTTACGAGCAAGACTTCTTTAAGGCTTTCTCACGTTCGAAGCAGTTTAGATTTCGAAAATGACATTTTACTATTTTTAAAGGTGAATTTTGTACTTTTTGATCTTAGGATAAGTAATACTATCACATGTGAATTGTTGGGCATGTTTAAATACCACTATGACACTTGTTTTTATTTAATATTGTATTTAGATACATCGAGAATCATGTTGGGGCTACTATCTCACCACTAACAACAAAACGTTGCTGCTTTTATAACGTCTTTTTTTATTGTTCGATTATTTTTAGCCGTTTTTTTATTTCTCTAGATTCATAGCCTTATTTTTGTTGTTGTTTCTAAATTTCATATTGAATGTGAATATAAGAGAATGTAGTTTCGTTTTAATGATAATTAATGGCCGCAAAACATATATTTGAAGTCACTACATTCTCCACAAAATCGGACAAATTTTGTGAGGAATTTTTCGAAACATTTTCAATTGAAGATTAGGCGCATTTCGCAAGATAACTAGAAAATGGCACTACGAGCAAGACTTCCTTAAGGATTTCCCCCGTTCGAAGCAGTTTAGATTCCGAAAATGATATTTTACTATTTTTAAAGGTGAATTTTGCACTTTATAGATCGTAGGATAAGTAATACATTCACATGTGAATTGTGGTATCTGTTTTAATACCACTATGACACTTGTTATTATTTAATATTGTATTTAGGTACATCGAGAATCATGTTGGGGCTACTATCTCACCACTAGCTACAACACGTTGCTGCTTTTATAACGTCTTTGTTTTATTTTTCGAGTATTTTCATTCATTTTTTTGATTTCTCTAGATTCATAGCCTTATTTTTGTTTTTGTTTCTAAATTTCATATTGAATGTGAATATATAAGTGTGTAGTTTCGTTTTGATGATAATTAATGGCCGTGAAACATATATTTGAAGTCACTACATTCCCCACAAAATCGGGCAAAATTTTGTGAAGAATTTTTGGAAAAATTTTTGATTGCAGGTTACGCCCATTTTCACAAGATAACTAGAAAACGATGCTACGATCAAGACTTCCTTAAGGCTTTCCTCCGTACGAAGCAGTTTAGATTTCGAAAATGACATTTTACTATTTTAAAGGTGAATTTTGCACTTTTAGATCTTAAGATAAGTAATACCTTCACATGTGAATTGTTGTGCCTGTTTAAATATCACTATAATACTTGTTTTTATTTAATATTGTATTTAGGTATATCGAGAATCATGTTTGGGCTACTATCTCGCCACTAGCTACAAAACGTTACTGCTTTTATAACGTCTTTGTTTCTCGGCCGTCTTTTTTTATTTCTCTAGATTCATAGCCTTATTTTTATTTTTGTTTCTAAATTTCATATTGAATGAGAATATATGAGTGTGTAGTTTCGTTTTGATGATAATTAATGGCTGCAAAACATATATTTGAAGTCACTTCATTCCCCACAAAATCGGGCAAGAATTTGTAGGGAATTTTTTGAAAAATTTTCAATTGCAGATTAGGCCCATTTTCGCAAGATAACTAGAAAAGGGTGCTACGATCAAGACTTCCTTAAGGCTTTCCCCCGTAAAAAGCAGTTTAGATTTCGAAAATGACATTTTACTATTTTTAAAGGTGAATTTAGCTATTTTAGATCTTAAGATAAGTAATACCTTCACATGTGAATTGTTGTGCCTGTTTAAATACCACTATAATACTTGTTTTTATTTAATATTGTATTTAGGTATATTGAAAATCATGTTGGGGCGACTATCTCACCACTAGCTACAAAACATTCCTGCTTTTATAACGTCTTTGTTTTATTGTTCGATTATGTTTAGCCATTTTTTATTTCTCTAGATTCATACCTTATTTTTGTTTTTGTTTCTAAATTTCATATTGAATGCGAATATATGAGATTATAGTTTCGTTTTGATGATAATTAATGGCCGCAAAACACATATTTGAAATCACTACATTCCTCACAAAATCGGGCAAAATTTTGTGAGGAATTTTTGAAAAATTTTCAATTGTAGATTAGTCCCATTTTTGCAAGATAACTAAAAAACGTCGCTACTAGCAAGACTTCCTTAAGGCTTTCCCATGTTAGAAGCAGTTTAGATTTCCAAAATGACATTTTACTATTTTTAAAAGTGAATTTTGTACTTCTAGATCTTAGGATAAGTAATACGATCACATGTGAATTGTTGTGCTTGTTTAAATACCACTATGACACTTGTTTTTATTTAATATTATATTTAGGTACATCGAGAATCATGTTGGGGGTACTATCTCACCACTAACTACAAAACGTTGCAGCTTTTATAACGTCTTGGTTTTATTGTTCGAGTATAATTAGCCACTTTTTTATTTCTCTAGATTCATAGCCTTATATTTGTTTTTGTTTCTAAATTTCATATGGAATGCGAATATATGAGAGTGTAGATTCATTTGATGATAATTAATGGCCACAAAACACATATTTGAAGTCACTACGTTCCCCACAAAATCGGGCAAAATTTTGTGGGGATTTTTTAAAAAAAATTTCATTTGCAGATTATGCCCATTTTCGCAAGATAACTAGAAAACGGCACTCTGAGCAAGACTCCTTAAGGCTTTCCCACGTTCGAAGTAGGTTAGATTTCCAAAATGACATTTTACTATTTTTAAAGATGAATTTTGTACTTTTAAATCTTAGGATAAGTAATACCTTCACATGTGAATTGTTGTGCCTGTTTAAATACCACTATAACACTTGTTTTTATTTAATATTGTAATTAGGTACATCGAGAATCATGTTGGGCTACTATCTCACCACTAGCTACAAAACATTGCTGCTTTTATAACATCTTTGTTTTATTGTTCGAGTATTTTTAGCCATTTTTTATTTCTCTAGATTCATAGCCTTATTTTTGTTTTTGTTTCTAAATTTCATATTGAATGCGAACATATGAAAGTGTAGTTTCATTTTGATAATAATTAATGGCCGCAAAACACATATTTGAAGTCACTACATTCCCCACAAAATCGGGAAAATATTTTGTGGGGAATTTTTCGAAAAATTTTCAATTGCAGATTAGGCCCATTTTCACAAGATAACTAGAAAACATCGCTATGATCAAGACTTCCTTAAGGCTTTCCCCCGTTCGAAGCAGTTTAGATTCCAAAAAAGATATCTTACTATTTTTAAATGTGAATTTTGCACTTTTAGATGTTAGGATAAGTAATACCTTCACATGTGATTTGTTTTATCTGTTTAAATATCACTATGGTACTTGTTTTTATTTAATATTATATTTAGGTATATCGAGAATGATGTTGGGGCTACTATCTCACCACTAGCTACAAAACGTTGATGCTTTTATAACGTCTTGGTTTTATTTTTCGAGTATTATTAGCCGCTTTTTTATTTCTCTAGATTCATTGCCTAATTTTTGTTTTTGTTTCTAAATTTCCTATTGATTTCGAATATGTGAGTGTAGTTTCATTTTGATGATAATTAATGGCCGCAAAACACATATTTGAAATCATTACATTCCCCACAAAATCGGACAAAATTTTGTGGGGAATTTTTGAAAAATTTTCAATTGCAGATTAGGCTCATTTTCGCAAGATAACTAGAAAACGGCGCTCTGAGCAAGACTCCTTAAGGCGTTCCCACGTTCGAAGCAGTTTAGATTTCCAAAATGACATTTCACTATTTTTAAAGGTGAATTTTGTACTTTTAGATCTTAGGATAAGTAATACTTTCACATGTGAATTGTTGTGCCTGTTTAAATGCCACTATGACACTTGTTTTTATTTAATATTGTATTTAGGTACATCGATAATCGTGTTGAGGGCTACTATCTCACCACTTGCTACAACATGTTGCTGCTTGTATAACGTCTTTGTTTTATTGTTCGAGTATTTTTAGTCATTTTTTTTTATTTCTCTAGATTAATAGCCTTATTTTTGTTTTTGTTTCCAAAATTCATATTGAATGTGAATATATGAGAATGGCCGTAAAATATATATTTGAAGTCACAACATTCCCCACAAAATCGGGCAAAATTTTGTGGGAATTTTTTTGAAAAATTTTTAATTGCAGATTCGGCCCATTTTCGCAAGATAACTAGAAAACGGCGCTACGATCAAGACTTATTTAAGGCTTACCCCCGTACGAAGTAGTTTAAATTTCGAAAATGATATTTTACTATTTTTAAAGGTGAATTTTGCACTTTTAGATCTTAGGATAAGTAATACCTTCACATGTGAATTGTTGTGCCTGTTTAAATACCACTATAATACTTGTTGTTATTTAATATTGTATTTAGGTATATCGAGAATTATGTTGGGGCTACTATCTCATCACTAGCTACAAAACGTTGCTGTTTTTCCTGCCTTGCGCCTCTCTAGGCTTCGCTATCACTCATGACCATCTTTCTTTTCTTCCCTTTCCCCATCCTTTCAAAGCCCGGTTGCCAGAAGCTACACGAAAATTTTCATTGGATCTCGGTTGTTCTTACACCCCTCCTGGCAAAGAAAGAAAGGCTGGTTCAGGCGATTGATCATCTTCGCGAAACTACTAAAGGGAAGGCTATTATTTTACCATTCTGTCCTTCCAAGAGGAGATGCTATCAATGAAACCGAAAGAAAGAAAAAACCAAGTGCCTTTCTTATAGACCAAAGCCTTTAGAGAATGATCTGACACCTTTTTGTGGGCCTAGGGGAGACTGAGTATATATAGTTAGCCTGTTCCGATTCTTCCTTCTATTGTCTTTGTTTTTGTTCGAATATTTTAGCCGTTTTTTTATTTCTCTAGAGCCTTATTTTTGTTTTTGTTTCTAAAATTCATATTGAATGTGAATATATGATAGTGTAGTTTCATTTTGATGATAATTAATGGACGCAAAACATATATTTGAAGTCACTACATTCCCCACAAAATCGAGCAAAATTTTGTGGGGAATTTTTTAAATAATTTTCAATTGCAGATTAGACCCATTTTAGCGAGATAACTAGAAAACGGCACTACGATCAAGACTTCCTTAAGGCTTACCCCCGTACGAAGCAATGTTTAGATTTCGAAAATGATATTTTACTATTTTTAAAGTTGAATTTTGCACTTTTAGATCTTAAGATAATTAATACCTTAACATGTGAATTGTTGTCCCTGTTTAAATACCACTACAATACTTGTTTTTGTTTAATATTGTATTTAGGTATATCAAGAATCATGTTGGGGCTATTATCTCACCACTAGCTATAAAACGTTGTTGTATTTATAACGTCTTTGTTTTATTGCTCGAGTATTTTTAGCCGTTTTTTATTTCTCTAGATTCATAGCCTTATTTTTGTTTTTGTTTCTAATATTCATATTGAATGTGAATATATGAGAGTGTAGTTTCGTTTTGATGATAATTAATGGCCCAAAATATATAATTGAAGTCACTACATTCCCCAAAAAATGGGCAAAATTTTGTGGGGAATTTTTTGAAAATTTTTCAGTTGTAGATTAGGCCTATTTTCGCAAGATAAATAGAAAACGATGCTACGATCAAGACTTCCTTAAGGCTTCCCCAGTACGAAGCAGTTTAGATTTCGAAAATGACATTTACTATTTTTAAAGGTGAATTTTGCACTTTTAAATCTTAGGATAAGTAATACCTTCACATGTGAATTGTTGTGTCTGTTTAAATACCACTATAATACTTGTTTTTATTTAATATCGAGAATCATGTTGGGGCTACTATCTCACCACTAGCTACAAAACGTTGCTGCTTTTATAACGTCTGTGTTTTATTGTTCAAGTATTTTTAGCCGTTTTTTATTTCTTTAGATTCATAGCTTCATTTTTTTTGTTTCTAAATTTCATATTGAATGCGAACATGTGAGAGTGTAGTTTTGTTTTGATGATAATTAATGGCCGCAAAACACATATTTGAAGTCACTACATTCCCCACAAAATCGGGCAAAATTTTGTGGGGAATTTTTTGATAAATTTTCAAATGCAGATTAGGCCCATTTTTGCAAAATAACTAGAAAACGGCGCTACGAGCAATTGTTCCTTAAGGCTTACCCCCGTACGAAGCAGTTTAGATTTCGAAAGTAACATTTTACTGTTTTTAAAGGTGAATTTTGCACTTTTTAGATCTTAGGATAAGTAATACCTTCACATGTGACTTGTTGTAATTGTTTAAAAACCACTATGACACTTGTTTTTATTTAATATTATGTTCAGGTACATCAAGAATCATGTTGGAGCTACTATCTCACCACTAGTTACAACACGTTGCTGCATTTATAACGTCTTTATTTTATTTTTCTAGCATTCTTAGCCTTTTTTTTATTTCTCTAGATTCATAGCCTTATTTTTTGTTTTTGTTTCTAAATTTCATATTGAATGTGAATATATGAGTGTGTAGTTTTGTTTTAATGATAATTAATGGCCGTAAAACATATATTTGAAGTCACTACATTCCCTATAAAATCGGGCAAAATTTTGTGGGAAATTTTTTTAAAAATTTTCAATTGCAGATTAGGCCTATTTTCGCAAGATAACTAGAAAACGGCGCTACGAGCAAAACTTTTTTAAGGCTTTCCCACGTTCGAAGCAGTTTAGATTTCGAAAATGACATTTTACTATTTTTAAAGGTGAATTTTGTACTTTTTGATCTTAGGATAAGTAATACCATCACATGTGAATTGTTGTGCATGTTTAAATACCTCTATCATACTTGTTTTTATTTAATATTGTATTTAGGTATATCGAGAATCATGTTGGGGCTACTATCTCACCATTAGCCACAAAACTTACTGCTTTTATAACGTCTTTTTTTACCGTTCGAGTATTTTTAGCCATTTTTTTATTTCTCTAGTTTCATAGCCTTAATTTTGTTTTTGTTTTTAAATTTTATATTGAATATGAATATATGAGAGTGTAGTTCCGTTTTAATGATAATTAATGGCCGCAAAACAAATATTTGAAGTCACTACATTCTCCAAAAAATCAGACAAAATTTTGTGGGGAATTTTTTGAAACGTTTTCACTTGCAGATTAGGTCCATTTTCGCAAGATAACTAGAAAATGGCACTACGAGCAAGACTTACTTAAGACTTTCCCCCGTTCGAAGCAGTTTAGATTCCGAAAATGACATTATACTATTTTTAAAGGTGAATTTTGCACTTTATAGATCTTAGGATAAGTAATACCTTTACATATGAATTGTTGTACCTGTTTAAATACCACTATGACACTTGTTTTTATTTAATATTGTATTTAGGTACATCGAGAATCATGTTGGGGCTACTATCTCACCACTAGCTGCAACACGTTGCTGCTTTTATAACGTCTTTATTTTATTGCTCGATCATGTTTAGTCATTTTTTTATTTCTCTAGATTCATAGCCATATTTTTATTTTTGTTTCTAAATTTCAAATTGAATGCGAATATATGAGAGTGTAGTTTTATTTTGATGACAATTAATGGCCGCAAAATACATATTTGAAGTCACTACATTCCCCACAAAATTGGGCAATATTTTGTGGGGAATTTTTCGAAATTTTCAATTGCAAATTAGGCCCTTTTTCGCAAGATAACTAGAAAATGGGAGCAAAACTTCCTTAAGGCTTTCCCCCGTTCGAAGCAGTTTAGATTCCGAAAATGATATTTTCCTATTTTTAAAGGTGAATTTTGCACTTTTAGATCTTAGAATAAGTAATATCTTCACATGTGAATTGTTGTGCATGTTTAAATATTAATATGATACTTGTTTTTATTTAATATTGTATTTATGTATATCGAGAATCATGTTGGGGCTACTATCTTACCACTAGCTACAAAACGTTGCTGCTTTTATAACGACTTTGTTTTATTGTTCGATTATTTTTAGCCGTACTTTTATTTCTCTAGATTCATAGCCTTATTTTGATTTTTTTTCTTTCTAAATTTCATATTGAATGCGAATATATGAGAGTGTAGTTTCGTTTTGATGATAATTAACTGCCGCAAAACACGTATTTGTAGTCACTACATTCCCCTCAAAATCGGGGAAAACATTTGTGGGAGATTTTACGAAAAATTTTCAGTTGCAGATTAGGCCCATTATCGTAAGATAACTAGAAAACAGTGCTACGAGCAAGACTTCCTTAAGACTTTCCCCCGTTCGAAGTAGTTTAGTTTCCGAAGATGACATTTTACTATTTTTAAAGGTGAATTTTGCATTTTTAGATTTTAGAATATGTAATACCTTCACATATGAATTGTTGTGCCTGTTTAAATACCACTATGATACTTGTTTTTATTTAATATAGTATTTAAGTATATCGAAAATCATGTTGGGGCTACTATCTCACAACTAGCTCCAAAACGTTGCTGCTTTTATAACGTTTTAGTTTTAAATTTCGAGTCTTTTTAGCCGCTTTTTTATTTCTCTTAATTCATAGCCTTATTTTTGTTTTTGTATCTAAATTTCTTATTGAATACGAATATATGAGAGTGTAGTTTTGTTTTGATGATAATTAATGGCCGCAAAACACATATTTGAAGTCACTACATTCCCCACAAAATCGGGCAAATTTTGTGGAGAATTTTTTGAAAATTTTTCAATTGCATATTAGGCCCATTTTAGCAAGATAACTGGAAAACGGCGCTGCAAGCAAGACTTCTTTAAGGCTTTCCCACATTCGAAGCAGTTTAGATTCCGAAAATAACATTTTACTATTTTTATAGGTGAATTTTGCACTTTAGATCTTAGAATAAGTAATACATTTACATGAGAATTGTTGTGTCTGTTTAAATACTACTATGATACTTGTTTTTATTTAATATTGTATTTAGGTATATCGAGAATAATGTTGGGCTACTATCTCACCACTAGCTACAAAACGTTGCTGCTTTTATAACGTTTTCGTTTTATTGTTCGAGTATTATTAGCCACTTTTTTATTTCTCTAGATTTATAACCTTTTTTTGTTTTTCTTTCTAAATTTCATATGGAAAGCGAATACATGAGAGTGTAGATTCGTTTTAATGATAATTAATGGCCCGAAAACACATATTTGAAGTCACTACGTTCCTCACAAAATCGGGCAAAATTTTGTGAGAAATTTTTAGAAAAATTTTCAATAGCAGATTAGGCCCATTTTCTCAAGATAACTAGAAAACGGCACTACGAGTAAGACTTTCTTAAGGATCTACCACGTTCGAAGCAGTTTAGATTTCCAAAATGACATTTTACTATTTTTAAATGTGAATTTTGAACTTTTAGATCTTAGGATAAATAATACCCTCACATGTGAATTGTTGTGCCTGTTTAAATACCACTATTTTAGTGACCCGAACTTTTCCATGTTTATATATATTAATTGAGATTGATATTTACATGATTAAATGTTTCCAATATGTTAAGCAATCAAACTTGTTAAGACTTGATTAATTGAAATATGTTTCATATAGACAATTGACCACCCAAGTTGACCGGTGATTCACGAACGTTAAAACTTGTAAAAACTATATGATGACATATATATGGATATATATATAGTTAACATGATACTATGATAAGTAAACATATCATTAAGTATATTAACAATGAACTACATATGTAAAAACAAGACTACTAACTTAATGATTTTTAAACGAGACATATATGTAACGATTATCGTTGTAAAGACATTTAATGTATATATATCATATTAAGAGATATTCATACATGATAATATCATGATAATATAATAATTTAAAATCTCATTTGATATTATAAACATTGGGTTAACAACATTTAACAAGACCGTTAACCTAAAGGTTTAAAAACAACACTTACATGTAACGACTAACGATGACTTAACGACTCAGTTAAAATGTATATACATGTAGTGTTTTAATATGTATTTATACACTTTTGAAAGACTTCAATACACTTATCAAAATACTTCTACTTAACAAAAATGCTTACAATTACATCCTCGTTCAGTTTCATCAACAATTCTACTCGTATGCACCCGTATTCGTACTCGTACAATACACAGCTTTTAGATGTATGTACTATTGGTATATACACTCCAATGATCAGCTCTTAGCAGCCCATGTGAGTCACCTAACACATGTGGGAACCATCATTTGGCAACTAGCATGAAATATCTCATAAAATTACAAAAATATGAGTAATCATTCATGACTTATTTACATGAAAACAAAATTACATATCCTTTATATCTAATCCATACACCAACGACCAAAAACACCTACAAACACTTTCATTCTTCAATTTTCTTCATCTAATTAATCTCTCTCAAGTTCTATCTTCAAGTTCTAAGTGTTCTTCATATATTCTACAAGTTCTAGTTACATAAAATCAAGAATACTTTCAAGTTTGCTAGCTCACTTCCAATCTTGTAAGGTGATCATCCAACCTCAAGAAATCTTTGTTTCTTACAGTAGGTTATCATTCTAATACAAGGTAATAATCATATTCAAACTTTGGTTCAATTTCTATAACTATAACAATCTTATTTCAAGTGATGATCTTACTTGAACTTGTTTTCGTGTCATGATTCTGCTTCAAGAACTTCGAGCCATCCAAGGATCCATTGAAGCTAGATCCATTTTTCTTTTTTCCAGTAGGTTTATCCAAGGAACTTAAGGTAGTAATGATGTTCATAACATCATTCGATTCATACATATAAAGCTATCTTATTCGAAGGTTTAAACTTGTAATCACTAGAACATAGTTTAGTTAATTCTAAACTTGTTCGCAAACAAAAGTTAATCCTTATAACTTGACTTTTAAAATCAACTAAACACATGTTCTATATCTATATGATATGCTAACTTAATGATTTAAAACCTGGAAACACGAAAAACACCGTAAAACCGGATTTACGCCGTCGTAGTAACACCGCGGGCTGTTTTGGGTTAGTTAATTAAAAACTATGATAAACTTTGATTTAAAAGTTGTTATTCTGAGAAAATGATTTTTATTATGAACATGAAACTATATCCAAAAATTATGGTTAAACTCAAAGTGGAAGTATGTTTTCTAAAATGGTCATCTAGACGTTGTTCTTTCGACTGAAATGACTACCTTTACAAAAACGACTTGTAACTTATTTTTCCGACTATAAACCTATACTTTTTCTGTTTATATTCATAAAATAGAGTTCAATATGAAACCATAGCAATTTGATTCACTCAAAACGGATTTAAAATGAAGAAGTTATGGGTAAAACAAGATTGGATAATTTTTCTCATTTTAGCTACGTGAAAATTGGTAACAAATCTATTCCAACCATAACTTAATCAACTTGTATTGTATATTATGTAATCTTGAGATACCATAGACACGTATACAATGTTTCGACCTATCATGTCGACACATCTATATATATTTCGGAACAACCATAGACACTCTATATGTGAATGTTGGAGTTAGCTATACAGGGTTGAGGTTGATTCCAAAATATATATAGTTTGAGTTGTGATCAATACTGAGATACGTATACACTGGGTCGTGGATTGATTCAAGATAATATTTATCGATTTATTTCTGTACATCTAACTGTGGACAACTAGTTGTAGGTTACTAACGAGGACAGCTGACTTAAGAAACTTAAAACATCAAAATATATTAAAAGTGTTGTAAATATATTTTGAACATACTTTGATATATATGTATATATTGTTATAGGTTCGTGAATCAACCAGTGGCCAAGTCTTACTTTCCGACGAAGTAAAAATCTGTGAAAGTGAGTTATAGTCCCACTTTTAAAATCTAATATTTTTGGGATGAGAATACATGCAGGTTTTATAAATGATTTACAAAATAGACACAAGTACGTGAAACTACATTCTATGGTTGAATTATCGAAATCGAATATGCCCCTTTTTATTAAGTCTGGTAATCTAAGAATTAGGGAACAGACACCCTAATTGACGCGAATCCTAAAGATAGATCTATTGGGCCTAACAAACCCCATCCAAAGTACCGGATGCTTTAGTACTTCGAAATTTATATCATATCCGAAGGGTGTCCCGGAATGATGGGGATATTCTTATATATGCATCTTGTTAATGTCGGTTACCAGGTGTTCACCATATGAATGATTTTTATCTCTATGTATGGGATGTGTATTGAAATATGAAATCTTGTGGTCTATTATTATGATTTGATATATATATAGGTTAAACCTATAACTCACCAACATTTTTGTTGACGTTTTAAGCATGTTTATTCTCAGGTGATTATTAAGAGCTTCCGCTGTCGCATACTTAAATAAGGACGAGATTTGGAGTCTATGCTTGTATGATATTGTGTAAAAACTGCATTCAAGAAACTTATTTTGTTGTAACATATTTGTATTGTAAACCATTATGTAATGGTCGTGTGTAAACAGGATATTTTAGATTATCATTATTTGATAATCTACGTAAAGCTTTTTAAAACCTTTATCTATGAAATAAAGGTTATGGTTTGTTTTAAAAATGAATGCAGTCTTTGAAAAATGTCTCATATAGAGGTCAAAACCTCGCAACGAAATCAATTAATATGGAACGTTTTTAATCAATAAGAACGGGACATTTCAGTTGGTATCCGAGCGTTGGTCTTAGAGAACCAGAATTTTGCATTAGTGTGTCTTATCGAGTTTGTTAGGATGCATTAGTGAGTCTGGACTTCGACCGTGTTTACTTGAAAATTGATTGCTTAACAAATTTTGTTGGAAACTATATATTTTTAACATGTGAATATTATGTGATATATTAATCTCTTAACGCGTTTGATATTATGTGATAGATGTCTACCTCTAGAACAAGTCCCATTGACTCACCTAATAATAATGAAGAGTCAAATGTAAATTGGAATGATTCGTGGACTGATTCACAAGTTCCCGAAGAGGAACCGGAAGAAGAGTCGGAACCGGAAGAAGAATCGGAACCGGAAGAAGAATCGGAACCGGATGAAGAAATAGAACCGGTGGGGGAAATAATAAAACGGTTAAGTAAAAGAAAATCCTCAACCAACCGACCAAGGTTAATTATGGTCAATGGTGTTTCCGCCAAGGAAGCAAAATATTGGGAGGATTACCAATTCTCCGATGAATCGGATTCCGACGAGAATTCCGATGATGTTATAGAAATTACCCCAACTGAATTTAAAAAGGCAAAAGAAAATAATAAGGGAAAGGGCATAAAAATAGAGAAATCTAATTCCAACCCCGATGAACTTTATATGTATCGTCAACCCCCGAAGTCCTTAAGTTGTAACAATGACCCGGGAACCTCTAAACCACCAGGTTTTTCTAAACCAATGTGGATAACGACGGCTCGTATTAGGGGAAAATCATATATCCCAAGAAACTTGGCAAAACGAACCAAAACCGAAGAAGAAGAAACAAGCGAGTCGGAATAAGATAGTTGTATTCATGTGGTGTAATATATGTAATGTAGTGTGCTTATGCTTTATGATATATGTAAAAATTGCTTGTATTAATAAGTATTTTTTTTATGAATCTAACTCTTGTCTATTTTACAGTATAAAAATGCAAAATGGATAGACAACCCAATATTTTAAGAGACCTACCCGGAGACATGATTGATGAAATCTTGTCTAGAGTCGGTCAGAATTCCTCGGCACAACTATTTAAGGCGAGATCAGTTTGTAAGACATTCGAAGAACGTTCCAAGAATGTCTTGGTTTATAAGAGACTTTCGTTTGAAAGATGGGGGATATCACATTGGGAAACCCATAAGTTACGATGTGTTTACTTTGACGCATATATTGCGGGGAACCCAAATGCTATTTTACGCAATGGGTTAAGAAATTATTTTGACTCAATATATCCGAATATTGGACTTCGTGATTTAGAAAAAGCGGCTAACATGCAACATAAAGAAGCATGTTATGCTTACGGATTAGTAATGTTCGCTTCTCACCAAAGTGAGAACAAGAACATCGGGCTACAACTATTAAACAAAACGTTCCCACAAGTGACGGAGTCGGTAATTGGGGTAAGAAATGAGGTTTTTAGATTGTTACGGGACTGTTGGACATTACGTAACCCTCGTCCGTTTGATGACGTTACAACACGCTGTCTTATCAACGGCCATAACGGTTATGTTGCACAAGACCAAGGATGGGAAGTAGTGTAACGACCCGGAAATTTCCGACCAAAATTAAACCCTAATCTCTATATGTCTCCGACACGACAAGCAAAATATGTTATATTGAGTCTAGAAAGTTGGAACCTATATTTAGGTAATCAATTACCTTTTGACCGTGCCTGACGATTCACGAACAATAGTTTTGTTATATATATATATATATGTGTATATATATATAAATATATAAGATTACTATTAATAATTATTATATTATAATAATGATAAAAAAATAAAAAAAGGGTTTATTATATATAATATGTATTACATAATAAATGAAGTGTAAGGCCAATATATTATATGTAATTACAAGTTAATGTATAAATGTCATAATATTATTATTTTCATTATAAGTAATTAAAATTATCATTATTGCTAGTACTAATATTATCATAATTTGTCATTATCTGTTTTTAATCATAAAATTATTATTAACAATATTATTATTAGTATTATTAATATTAATATTAATGGTATTAATATAATTATTCTAGTTAATATTCAAAATTTAAGAAATTGATATATATAAACAAATATATAAACCACATATATAAATACGGATATATATGTAGATATTTAAAAATTAGGTATAAATATATATATATATATATATATGTACGTTAATATTTATACAGATACAAATACTGTAAAGATTAATTAAATACGGTATATATAGATAAATATGGATATAGTAAGCTGATAATATATATAAAAAAAAAAAAAAAAAAGAAATCTAGTCAATATATATATCTGAAATTAGGCGTCCCTGGTAAACATTTTTCTGTATTTTTTTTTATCTTTTTCTGATCCATCTGTTAGGCCCGTGAACATATCAACATCCATCCAGCTGTAACGAATTTTTTTTTATCCTTTATATGATGCTAGTCATTGCCAAAAGAAAAAAAAAAGATATATTTCTTCCTTTGAACCGTCGACACCCTCTTTTCAATTCATTTTCGATTAACTTCTACGTTTCTGTCTAACAAGAAACTGAAAAATAGCAGCTATTTCTGCTGCTGTGTGCAGTCGTGAACCATCAAGGAACACCCCCATCACTTCACAGTTCCAAACGATCAACCACTGCAACCTTTATTTTTTTTATTTTTATTTTTTTTCTTTCCCTCTTTATTTCTCTCTTCTTCTTTCTTTCGAACTGCAGCCAAGGTTCCTGATTCGTTTATAAACCCAACCCAGAACCTACTATACTGTTGTTACAAGATCAAACAAACACTAAATTCTGTTTTGGTCAAGAATAAACCACAACACCTTTGATCACTATGAACTTGATGTACTGCTACTCTATTCTTTTCGTTCCTGCCACTCGTCTTTTCTGTTTTTTTTTTTTCCGGTGATAATAATGATGAAAAGGTAAAAAGGATTTCGGTAATGATGATGATGGCGATTGTAGTCGAATGATGATATGAAGAAGATGAATATAAATGTAAATGAAGAACGTGGTTGATGTATCTTCTTCTAATGGCCGACCAATACAATTATAGAGAACCCCACTTGTTGACTGTTAAAAAAAAAATATAAATAAAACATCGAAATTTTTAGGGTTGACGATTTAAATCTTGCGGCATAACTAACAGGACCGAGATAAATCAGAAATGGGTTGTTATGATTTTATTATACTTGTTGGGCTGAACTCATTGAATTTGTTTGGGCCGGAAGAAGCCCATGACGTTTAAAAGAGAAGGGGAAATACAGATAGTATCGAGTTATAAAGATTACAAGCAAAACTAAAACATAAAGACTAAGGTAGAGGAACGGTTAGGTTTATGTTGGATGTGGAAGTGGTCGCGGGTTCGACCCCGGGAGTGGGTGTTTGATTTGTTTTTGGAGTTTGTTTTAAAGGTAATTTATATTATTATTATCATTATTATTAATTAATATCATTGTTATGATAAAAATGATTATTACTAATATTTCTAATTTGATTATCATTAGTCATTAATATAATTCAAATTAATTCATTAGTATTTTTATTAGTAAAATTATTATTATTACTTTTAACATCATTAAAATTATTTTTATCATTCTTATTATTATTACTACTAAAATTTTCATTATTAATATTAATATAAGCACTAGTATTATTATTAACAATGTTAATATTATTACCATTATTGTTATTATTGTTATTATTAGTAAGACTACTAAAAATATTAAATTTTTCGTTTTTATCAAAGATTAATATTATTATTATCATTATTTTAGTATTATTATAACTATATAAATATTAATTATTTTAAATATATAGAATATATAACTTAAGATATAATATATGAATTAGTTCGATTACAAATATGTGAATTAATAAATATACAAATGGTAATGATATAGGTTCGTGAATCCGAGGCCAACCCTACATTTGTTCAATGATGTTATATGTATTTTTACTACAAAATACATTAGGTGAGTATATAGATCCCTTTTAAACTTTAAATATTTTTGGGCTGAGAATACATGCGCTATTTTTATAAATGATTTACGTTATGGACACAAGTGACTAAAATTACGTTCTACATGGGTTTGAATCAAAAATCCCCTAGCTTGGTAACTTTAACTATTGGTTTATGAACTGGTAGGCGCGAATCCTAAAGATAGATCTATCGGGTTTTACACCCCCACCCAGATGTTGTTCTAGTAAACTAGAAGAACGGGTGTTTAGTACTTCGAGGTTAACGGAACGCACTTGATTCGGTGCACATATTATTATAACTCAGGGGTACACACTCTTGTTAAGGCTAGTTACCGGGTGCCCACTGCGTGGAATGCTTTTCATATACTTGCGAGTGTATTATGTTTTTGAATATGAAATCTTGTGGTCCACTGTTATAACGCTGCTAGCATCAAACCTATATATCTCACCAACTTTATGTTGACCTTTTAAAGCATGTTATTCTCAGGTACAAATTAAGTCTTCCGCTGTGCAATAGCTCATATTAAGGACCTTACTTGGAGTCGATCATCGCAATGGAACCAACTGTTGAAGACTCCGTCCGGGAGGATTAGTTCGGGTTATCACAGTTGGTATCAGAGCGTTGGTCTTAGCGAACCAGGCCTTGCATTAGTGTGTCTAACTGGTAGTTGTTAGGATACATTAGTGAGTCTGGACTTTGACCGTGTCTACATGTCAAAAGTTTTGCTTATCATTTTTAGTCGGAAATCATCCGCTTATCATCCTTAGGAAATTGCCTGCCTATCATTCTCAAGTCTAGACACGTCCTACTGCATTTAGTGCATCGATAGTGTATAGACGAAATTCATATCCTAGCGTATCTGATAATACATATCTTAGCGCATCTGTAGATTTGCTTGTCATATGCCGTAAGATCCTCTGTAGGCTACAAAAGCTTTATTATTATAGATATTCTATGAAGGTAGAATATCATTCTATATTCGAAAATCATTTCACGTTAAAGAATCTTCTCAAATTGCCCTCCTAACGATGAACCTGAAAGCACTTACCGGCAAACCTGTTCGAGAAACCATTTACCCTATCATTTCCAAAGTATTCCGTCACGATTATATATTATCCTATATTTCGAATCTTACTCAACCACTCGTTTCAACTGTCAATCATTCCGTAGTACTAGAAGAAGTTAACGAACTACGCGCTCGTGTGACGACTTTGGAGAACCTGGTGTGAAGGTTACGAATACCAGCAGCAGCACCAGCAGCATAATCAGTACCACCATTATCGACGTCGACAGTACCCTTATTATCCCTAAACCATAACCGCGCCGTAACTCTCAACATCACAACCTATACCTCGAATATCAACATTTCACGCCTCAATATCACCATCTGTACTTCGAGTATGAACTTCGTTCTACACATCGCTCTACATTGATTATCTTCGATTTACGTACCATTTTACCTTATTACCTTCGTTCAATATGGCGACTAAGTAATCTCTAATGCTTTATAGGTTATGTAATCTAGTATTAACAATAAATCAAATGAGTTGAATATTTTATTGACTCATTAAATTCATAGTTACCTCCGAAGAAAATATATATGCAAATATATTTTCATAAAGATTGTAATTAAAAATTTCATTCGTACAAACTGTTAATGATGAAAATATTTTAACGGGTGGGTAGTACCCAAGGAATATTTAGAATTCACATTAACAAGTTACACTGTACATTCTTCGAATCTGATTCAACGATCATTTATTATCCTACTTACAATTACCGATATACGTATCCGTTCACCCCAGATTAACCATTTCCATTTAAATTTCATATTTGGATTTTTACCTATCCGAATCCAACAAGTGGCATAACGAAGAAAAACATTGGACAAAAATAAAAAGTGTTAGAAACAAACGAATTAACTAATTGGAATTGTGATAGGATTTCACGCTAACTGTTCCAGCTAACTGTTCCCAGCTAACTGATTAACATTTAATTTATCGCAATTTACATTCTCGCAATTTTATTTATCGTCATTTAATTTCTGTTATTTACTTTTACGCATTTTAAATAACTGGACATGTATGCAAGGTTTCGACTTATCATATCGACCCATCTATATATATATTTCGGAACAACCGTAGACACTCTATATGTGAAGGTGGGAGTTGGCTATACAGGGTCGGAGTTGATTCCAAAATATGTATATACTTTGAGTTGTGATCGACACCGAGACCGGTACACGGGTCACGATACGTATTATTTAATTCGAATATTATATATATTAAATTATATATGAATCATTGAACCATCGGACTATTGGACTGTTAACTTTGGACAATTAAAATGAATTAAATTAAAATATTGATTATAACATATGAAACTAAATAATTCTTCAAGCTTGCCACTTGATTTCATCTTAATCCTCATTTGTACCTCAACAATTACCATCCCGCGTTCAAATCTTTTCATGATTCTTGAAAACACCTCGATCGAGAAGTTGAACCAGCTGCACCTCGTCTATGAAAGAAAGATTCATGCATACAGTTATGCACCCGAAAAAAAAAAAAAAAAAAAAAAAAAACTCTCGAAACCAAATTCATAGTTTAACGCATACCGTGTTGAATCCTTTGCCATTTATTAGCAAAAACAATCCTACAATTCCTTTTCAAGAAGCTAATTTTGTCACAGCTCCACTTCGACTTTTCAGTGAGACTACTCTTATTATAACCTCGATATTTTTACCTTGTCCTTTCACCGTCGTTACCGGAGAACCTTTTATATTTCACAACATCATCAGCAGATGTACCAGCAACTCATTATTTTTCTGGTGAAATCCGCAACCAGTATTTTGAAAATCTCGTAGAAATTCTCCTGTCATACCTTCAACGTCTATCCCTAAGAGTTACATATTTCGAATGTTAAGTTTCTGAAAAACACCCTGAACTACGGATTAGTTCTTGAAATGCTGATGAAGCAGCAAAAACTGTAAATGACCTTAACAGTCAAAAGTCTACGATGAAGTAAAGTATGTTGGAAAAACTCAGAAAAAGAGAAGGGTTGAAATTGGAAAACGGATTGAGCAAAGTATGAAGGAAACCGTGAACAAATCATGAAAACTAAACTCGACTTCAAAGGATTCAAATGATTCAGTGCCTGCTGAAATCGTTAGTAAGAACCCTACTTCTTATTCTAAACCTTTTCGAATGATATTCTTCATCAAGATTTTATCTTAGAGATTATAAGATATTTCATATCTCCTGTTATGCATATTCTTCAAATTTCTGGAGATGTTATTCCCATCTAAAATCAATTATCACTTCGTAACATCCGCGTTACAATATAAAAGAAACTGCATTAGTTTCTAAATTCTGAAACCTTCGAGTTTAAAATATGAATGTTCTGAAGCAGTGTTGGGAACTGATGCATGAATTAATATAATATAATGAAATTTGATCAACTTCATTATATTATAGTAAGTCATGTTAAGTACCTAATGGAATGTGATGATTCACAATACCGTCATCATGTGCCATGTTACACGGCTCTTACATTCTATCCAATTTCCAAACGTATTAGGAACATATCGTCTTGATAGTTCTATCTTTTCCAGGGTATTCTGGTAAATTAACAAATCAAAATTGTGACAATACCCTTTCTTTCTCAGAAGCATTAGCTATGTTCATCTCAAATCTCATATCTACGACTTCCGGACCATTACAAAAAAATGCTTAGTTAAAGAGGAGAAAAAAAAAAAAAAAAAAAAGAATACTCTAAGGTATGAATTGAGGATAAAAGATGTGGGAAGTATGGAAGGGAAGGAGGTGGATTTATAGTGAAATATCTGACCAAGAAATCGAAACAGACCACATTAAATCAAAGGAGATTCTGTTTTCTAAATCGCCGAAGAACCAAATCTTATTACATAAGATTTTCTTTAAATCCCTTAAATTCCGGATATCAATTCTAATCACATCATCGGTTAAAACAATTCCATATCCACTCATTTCATTCTTTTGTGATAACTTCCCTCGTACGCTTCACATGATCGAATCGTTTTACCTATATCTCTCAATGATGGTAAAACTTCATTATTACCTTATATTTGTCATGAAAACATTCCTATTGTTATTTATGACAACCTCTACCAAATTTCGGGGACGAAATTTCTTTAACGAGTGGGTACTGTAACGACCCGGAAATTTCCGACCAAAATTAAACCCTAATCTCTATATGTCTCCGACACGACAAGCAAAATATGTTATATTGAGTCTAGAAAGTTGGAACCTATATTTAGGTAATCAATTACCTTTTGACCGTGCCTGACGATTCACGAACAATAGTTTTGTTATATATATATATATATGTGTATATATATATAAATATATAAGATTACTATTAATAATTATTATATTATAATAATGATAAAAAAATAAAAAAAGGGTTTATTATATATAATATGTATTACATAATAAATGAAGTGTAAGGCCAATATATTATATGTAATTACAAGTTAATGTATAAATGTCATAATATTATTATTTTCATTATAAGTAATTAAAATTATCATTATTGCTAGTACTAATATTATCATAATTTGTCATTATCTGTTTTTAATCATAAAATTATTATTAACAATATTATTATTAGTATTATTAATATTAATATTAATGGTATTAATATAATTATTCTAGTTAATATTCAAAATTTAAGAAATTGATATATATAAACAAATATATAAACCACATATATAAATACGGATATATATGTAGATATTTAAAAATTAGGTATAAATATATATATATATATATATATATATGTACGTTAATATTTATACAGATACAAATACTGTAAAGATTAATTAAATACGGTATATATAGATAAATATGGATATAGTAAGCTGATAATATATATATAAAAAAAAAAAAAAGAAATCTAGTCAATATATATATCTGAAATTAGGCGTCCCTGGTAAACATTTTTCTGTATTTTTTTTTATCTTTTTCTGATCCATCTGTTAGGCCCGTGAACATATCAACATCCATCCAGCTGTAACGAATTTTTTTTTATCCTTTATATGATGCTAGTCATTGCCAAAAGAAAAAAAAAAAAGATATATTTCTTCCTTTGAACCGTCGACACCCTCTTTTCAATTCATTTTCGATTAACTTCTATGTTTCTGTCTAACAAGAAACTGAAAAATAGCAGCTATTTCTGCTGCTGTGTGCAGTCGTGAACCATCAAGGAACACCCCCATCACTTCACAGTTCCAAACGATCAACCACTGCAACCTTTATTTTTTTTATTTTTATTTTTTTTCTTTCCCTCTTTATTTCTCTCTTCTTCTTTCTTTCGAACTGCAGCCAAGGTTCCTGATTCGTTTATAAACCCAACCCAGAACCTACTATACTGTTGTTACAAGATCAAACAAACACTAAATTCTGTTTTGGTCAAGAATAAACCACAACACCTTTGATCACTATGAACTTGATGTACTGCTACTCTATTCTTTTCGTTCCTGCCACTCGTCTTTTCTGTTTTTTTTTTTTCCGGTGATAATAATGATGAAAAGGTAAAAAGGATTTCGGTAATGATGATGATGGCGATTGTAGTCGAATGATGATATGAAGAAGATGAATATAAATGTAAATGAAGAACGTGGTTGATGTATCTTCTTCTAATGGCCGACCAATACAATTATAGAGAACCCCACTTGTTGACTGTTAAAAAAAAATATAAATAAAACATCGAAATTTTTAGGGTTGGCGATTTAAATCTTGCGGCATAACTAACAGGACCGAGATAAATCAGAAATGGGTTGTTATGATTTTATTATACTTGTTGGGCTGAACTCATTGAATTTGTTTGGGCCGGAAGAAGCCCATGACGTTTAAAAGAGAAGGGGAAATACAGATAGTATCGAGTTATAAAGATTACAAGCAAAACTAAAACATAAAGACTAAGGTAGAGGAACGGTTAGGTTTATGTTGGATGTGGAAGTGGTCGCGGGTTCGACCCCGGGAGTGGGTGTTTGATTTGTTTTTGGAGTTTGTTTTAAAGGTAATTTATATTATTATTATCATTATTATTAATTAATATCATTGTTATGATAAAAATGATTATTACTAATATTTCTAATTTGATTATCATTAGTCATTAATATAATTCAAATTAATTCATTAGTATTTTTATTAGTAAAATTATTATTATTACTTTTAACATCATTAAAATTATTTTTATCATTCTTATTATTATTACTACTAAAATTTTCATTATTAATATTAATATAAGCACTAGTATTATTATTAACAATGTTAATATTATTACCATTATTGTTATTATTGTTATTATTAGTAAGACTACTAAAAATATTAAATTTTTCGTTTTTATCAAAGATTAATATTATTATTATCATTATTTTAGTATTATTATAACTATATAAATATTAATTATTTTAAATATATAGAATATATAACTTAAGATATAATATATGAATTAGTTCGATTACAAATATGTGAATTAATAAATATACAAATGGTAATGATATAGGTTCGTGAATCCGAGGCCAACCCTACATTTGTTCAATGATGTTATATGTATTTTTACTACAAAATACATTAGGTGAGTATATAGATCCCTTTTAAACTTTAAATATTTTTGGGCTGAGAATACATGCGCTATTTTTATAAATGATTTACGTTATGGACACAAGTGACTAAAATTACGTTCTACATGGGTTTGAATCAAAAATCCCCTAGCTTGGTAACTTTAACTATTGGTTTATGAACTGGTAGGCGCGAATCCTAAAGATAGATCTATCGGGTTTTACACCCCCACCCAGATGTTGTTCTAGTAAACTAGAAGAACGGGTGTTTAGTACTTCGAGGTTAACGGAACGCACTTGATTCGGTGCACATATTATTATAACTCAGGGGTACACACTCTTGTTAAGGCTAGTTACCGGGTGCCCACTGCGTGGAATGCTTTTCATATACTTGCGAGTGTATTATGTTTTTGAATATGAAATCTTGTGGTCCACTGTTATAACGCTGCTAGCATCAAACCTATATATCTCACCAACTTTATGTTGACCTTTTAAAGCATGTTATTCTCAGGTACAAATTAAGTCTTCCGCTGTGCAATAGCTCATATTAAGGACCTTACTTGGAGTCGATCATCGCAATGGAACCAACTGTTGAAGACTCCGTCCGGGAGGATTAGTTCGGGTTATCACAAGTAGTCCTAGTAAAACCAGAATGCATGACTTGTTTCTGGACGTATGAATTACGTGTCTTTATTGCCTTTGCTGAACGACTTGTGTACTAGCTAGAATTATCTTCACAACTATCTTGTATCAAAGTTATTGTGTGCTATATTTCATGCTTTATGTAAAATAAGCGGTATTGTAAGTTTGTAAAATATTGTATAAAAGTTTGAACGCGAAATATTATTATAATCAGTTTTTCATATAGAATTGTAGTAGTTGAATTGTATATTAGCTACTAAGTATGAACTTAACGGGTAGGTACTACCCGAATTTAAACTTATAAAACGCTAATATGAAGAAAAAGCTTTTATAAATGAGTTCATATTATGCTACGAAATACTATTAACTACTCTTAATATTCTGTATGATTAACTTGTTCCATTTAACTATTTTGAAGGAAATGGCACCGACTACTCGACACACCGTGAATATGAATGAAGAGGAATTCCGTACTTTTCTAGCTTCAAACATAGCCGCAGTACAGGCTGCGCTACATACCAACAATAACCTTGGATCTAGCAGTACAGGAAATCGTGTAGGATGCACCTACAAAGAATTAACTGCCTGCAAACCTTTGGAATTTGATGGAACCGAAGGACCGATCGGATTGAAACGGTGGACCGAGAAGGTTGAATCGGTGTTTGCCATAAGTAAGTGTACTGAAGAGGACAAAGTGAAGTACGCTACGCATACCTTCACAGGTTCTGCGTTAACATGGTGGAATACCTATCTAGAGCAAGTGGGACAAGACGATGCGTACGCACTACCGTGGTCAGCATTCAAGCACTTGATGAACGAGAAGTACCGTCCCAGAACCGAGGTCAATAAGCTCAAGACAGAACTTAGAGGGTTACGAACCCAAGGATTTGATATTACCACGTACAAAAGACGATTCACAGAATTGTGCCTATTGTGTCCGGGAGCATTCGAAGATGAGGAAGAGAAGATCGACGCGTTTGTGAAAGGATTACCGGAAAGAATCCAAGAAGATATAAGTTCACACGAGCCCGCCTCCATACAACAGGCATGTAGAATGGCTCACAAACTAGTGAACCAGATTGAAGAAAGAATTAAAGAACAGACTGTTGAAGAGGCCAATGTGAAGCAAGTCAAAAGAAAGTGGGAGGAAAACGGTGATAAGAATCACCAATACAACAACAACAGCAATTATAACAATAATCGCAACAACTATCCTAACAATCGCAACATCAATCGCAACTACAACAAACGGCCCAACAACAACAACAACAACCACAACAATCATCCTAACAACAATAATAACCGCAACAACAACAACAATCAGAAGCAGCTATGCCAAAGGTGTGAAAAGTATCACTCGGGGTTCTGCACCAAATTTTGCAACAAGTGTAAAAGAAATGGTCATAGCGCGGCGAAGTGTGATGTCTACGGACCAGGGGTTAACAAAACGAAAGGAACAAATGGTGTCGGAACGAGTAATGGCGGAGCAAGTAGTGTCGGAGCAAGTTATGCCAATGTAGTTTGTTATAAATGTGGAAAACCGGGCCACATTATTAGAAATTGCCCGAACCAGGAGAACACGAATGGACAAGGCCGCGGAAGAGTTTTCAATATTAATGCGGCAGAGGCACAGGAAGACCCGGAGCTTGTTACGGGTACGTTTCTTATTGACAATAAATCTGCTTACGTTTTATTTGATTCGGGTGCGGATAGAAGCTATATGAGTAGAGATTTTTGTGCTAAATTAAGTTGTCCATTGACGCCTTTGGATAGTAAATTTTTACTCGAATTAGCAAATGGTAAATTAATTTCAGCAGATAATATATGTCGGAATCGAGAAATTAAACTGGTTAGCAAAACATTTAAGATTGATTTGATACCAGTAGAGTTAGGGAGTTTTGATGTGATAATCGGTATGGACTGGTTGAAAGAAGTGAAAGCAGAGATCGTTTGTTACAAAAATGCAATTCGCATTATACGAGAAAAAGGAAAACCCTTAATGGTGTACGGAGAAAAGGGCAACACGAAGCTACATCTTATTAGTAATTTGAAGGCACAAAAACTAATAAGAAAAGGTTGCTATGTTGTTCTAGCACACGTCGAGAAAGTACAAACTGAAGAAAAGAGCATCAATAATGTTCCCGTCGCAAAAGAATTTCCTGATGTATTTCTGAAAGAATTACCGGGATTACCCCCACATCGATCCGTTGAATTTCAAATAGATCTTGTACCAGGAGCTGCACCAATAGCTCGTGCTCCTTACAGACTCGCACCCAGCGAGATGAAAGAACTACAAAGCCAATTACAAGAACTTTTAGAGCGTGGTTTCATTCAACCAAGCACATCACCGTGGGGAGCTCCTGTTTTGTTTGTCAAGAAGAAAGATGGTACATTCAGGTTGTGTATCGACTACCGAGAGTTGAACAAACTTACCATCAAGAACCGCTACCCACTACCGAGAATCGATGACTTATTTGATCAACTACAAGGCTCGTCTGTTTATTCAAAGATTGACTTACGTTCCGGGTATCATCAAATGCGGGTGAAAGAAGATGATATTCCAAAGACTTCTTTCAGAACACGTTACGGTCATTACGAGTTTATGGTCATGCCGTTTGGTTTAACTAATGCACCAGCTGTGTTCATGGACCTTATGAACCGAGTGTGTGGACCATACCTTGACAAGTTTGTCATTGTTTTCATTGATGACATACTTATTTACTCAAAGAATGACCAAGAACACGGTGAACATTTGAGAAAGGTGTTAGAAGTATTGAGGAAGGAAGAATTGTACGCTAAGTTTTCAAAGTGTGCATTTTGGTTGGAAGAAGTTCAATTCCTCGGTCACATAGTGAACAAAGAAGGTATTAAGGTGGATCCGGCAAAGATAGAAACTGTTGAAAAGTGGGAAACACCGAAAACTCCGAAACACATACGCCAGTTTTTAGGACTAGCTGGTTACTACAGAAGGTTCATCCAAGACTTTTCCAGAATAGCAAAACCCTTGACTGCATTAACGCATAAAGGGAAGAAATTTGAATGGAATGATGAACAAGAGAAAGCGTTTCAGTTATTGAAGAAAAAGCTAACTACGGCACCTATATTGTCATTGCCTGAAGGGAATGATGATTTTGTGATTTATTGTGATGCATCAAAGCAAGGTCTCGGTTGTGTATTAATGCAACGAACGAAGGTGATTGCTTATGCGTCTAGACAATTGAAGATTCACGAACAAAATTATACGACGCATGATTTGGAATTAGGCGCGGTTGTTTTTGCATTAAAGACTTGGAGGCACTACTTATATGGGGTCAAAAGTATTATATATACCGACCACAAAAGTCTTCAACACATATTTAATCAGAAACAACTGAATATGAGGCAGCGTAGGTGGATTGAATTATTGAATGATTACGACTTTGAGATTCGTTACCACCCGGGGAAGGCAAATGTGGTAGCCGATGCCTTGAGCAGGAAGGACAGAGAACCCATTCGAGTAAAATCTATGAATATAATGATTCATAATAACATTACTACTCAAATAAAGGAGGCGCAACAAGGAGTTTTAAAAGAGGGAAATTTAAAGGATGAAATACCCAAAGGATCGGAGAAGCATCTTAATATTCGGGAACACGGAACCAGGTATAGGGCTGAAAGGATTTGGGTACCAAAATTTGGAGATATGAGAGAAATGGTACTTAGAGAAGCTCATAAAACCAGATACTCAATACATCCTGGAACGGGGAAGATGTACAAGGATCTCAAGAAACATTTTTGGTGGCCGGGTATGAAAGCCGATGTTGCTAAATACGTAGGAGAATGTTTGACGTGTTCTAAGGTCAAAGCTGAGCATCAAAAACCATCAGGTCTACTTCAACAACCCGAAATCCCGGAATGGAAATGGGAAAACATTACCATGGATTTCATCACTAAATTGCCAAGGACTACAAGTGGTTTTGATACTATTTGGGTAATAGTTGATCGTCTCACCAAATCAGCACACTTCCTGCCAATAAGAGAAGATGACAAGATGGAGAAGTTAGCACGACTGTATTTGAAGGAAGTCGTCTCCAGACATGGAATACCAATCTCTATTATCTCTGATAGGGATGGCAGATTTATTTCAAGATTCTGGCAGACATTACAGCAAGCATTAGGAACTCGGATAGACATGAGTACTGCCTATCATCCACAAACTGATGGGCAGAGTGAAAGGACGATACAAACGCTTGAAGACATGCTACGAGCATGTGTTATTGATTTCGGAAACAGTTGGGATCGATATCTACCGTTAGCAGAATTTTCCTACAACAACAGCTACCATTCAAGCATTGAGATGGCGCCGTTTGAAGCACTTTATGGTAGAAAGTGCAGGTCTCCGATTTGTTGGAGTGAAGTGGGGGATAGACAGATTACGGGTCCGGAGATTATACAAGAAACTACCGAGAAGATCATCCAAATTCAACAACGGTTGAAAACCGCCCAAAGTCGACAAAAGAGCTACGCTGACATTAAAAGAAAAGATATAGAATTTGAAATTGGAGAGATGGTCATGCTTAAAGTTTCACCTTGGAAAGGCGTTGTTCGATTTGGTAAACGAGGGAAATTAAATCCAAGGTATATTGGACCATTCAAGATTATTGATCGTGTCGGACCAGTAGCTTACCGACTAGAGTTACCTCAACAACTCGCGGCTGTACATAACACTTTCCACGTCTCGAATTTAAAGAAATGTTTTGCTAAAGAAGATCTCACTATTCCGTTAGATGAAATCCAAATCAACGAAAAACTTCAATTCATCGAAGAACCCGTCGAAATAATGGATCGTGAGGTTAAAAGACTTAAGCAAAACAAGATACCAATTGTTAAGGTTCGATGGAATGCTCGTAGAGGACCCGAGTTCACCTGGGAGCGTGAAGATCAGATGAAGAAGAAATACCCACATCTATTTCCAGAAGATTCGTCAACACCTTCAACACCTTAAAATTTCGGGACGAAATTTATTTAACGGGTAGGTACTGTAGTGACCCGAACTTTTCCATGTTTATATATATTAATTGAGATTGAAATTTACATGATTAAATGTTTCCAATATGTTAAGCAATCAAACTTGTTAAGACTTGATTAATTGAAATATGTTTCATATAGACAATTGACCACCCAAGTTGACCGGTGATTCACGAACGTTAAAACTTGTAAAAACTATATGATGACATATATATGGATATATATATAGTTAACATGATACTATGATAAGTAAACATATCATTAAGTATATTAACAATGAACTACATATGTAAAAACAAGACTACTAACTTAATGATTTTTAAACGAGACATATATGTAACGATTATCGTTGTAAAGACATTTAATGTATATATATCATATTAAGAGATATTCATACATGATAATATCATGATAATATAATAATTTAAAATCTCATTTGATATTATAAACATTGGGTTAACAACATTTAACAAGACCGTTAACCTAAAGGTTTAAAAACAACACTTACATGTAACGACTAACGATGACTTAACGACTCGGTTAAAATGTATATACATGTAGTGTTTTAATATGTATTTATACACTTTTGAAAGACTTCAATACACTTATCAAAATACTTCTACTTAACAAAAATGCTTACAATTACATCCTCGTTCAGTTTCATCAACAATTCTACTCGTATGCACCCGTATTCGTACTCGTACAATACACAGCTTTTAGATGTATGTACTATTGGTATATACACTCCAATGATCAGCTCTTAGTAGCCCATGTGAGTCACCTAACACATGTGGGAACCATCATTTGGCAACTAGCATGAAATATCTCATAAAATTACAAAAATATGAGTAATCATTCATGACTTATTTACATGAAAACAAAATTACATATCCTTTATATCTAATCCATACACCAACGACCAAAAACACCTACAAACACTTTCATTCTTCAATTTTCTTCATCTAATTAATCTCTCTCAAGTTCTATCTTCAAGTTCTAAGTGTTCTTCATATATTCTACAAGTTCTAGTTACATAAAATCAAGAATACTTTCAAGTTTGCTAGCTCACTTCCAATCTTGTAAGGTGATCATCCAACCTCAAGAAATCTTTGTTTCTTACAGTAGGTTATCATTCTAATACAAGGTAATAATCATATTCAAACTTTGGTTCAATTTCTATAACTATAACAATCTTATTTCAAGTGATGATCTTACTTGAACTTGTTTTCGTGTCATGATTCTGCTTCAAGAACTTCGAGCCATCCAAGGATCCATTGAAGCTAGATCCATTTTTCTCTTTTCCAGTAGGTTTATCCAAGGAACTTAAGGTAGTAATGATGTTCATAACATCATTCGATTCATACATATAAAGCTATCTTATTCGAAGGTTTAAACTTGTAATCACTAGAACATAGTTTAGTTAATTCTAAACTTGTTCGCAAACAAAAGTTAATCCTTCTAACTTGACTTTTAAAATCAACTAAACACATGTTCTATATTTATATGATATGCTAACTTAATGATTTAAAACCTGGAAACACGAAAAACACCGTAAAACCGGATTTACGCCGTCGTAGTAACACCGCGGGCTGTTTTGGGTTAGTTAATTAAAAACTATGATAAACTTTGATTTAAAAGTTGTTATTCTGAGAAAATGATTTTTATTATGAACATGAAACTATATCCAAAAATTATGGTTAAACTCAAAGTGGAAGTATGTTTTCTAAAATGGTCATCTAGACGTCGTTCTTTCGACTGAAATGACTACCTTTACAAAAACGACTTGTAACTTATTTTTCCGACTATAAACCTATACTTTTTCTGTTTATATTCATAAAATAGAGTTCAATATGAAACCATAGCAATTTGATTCACTCAAAACGGATTTAAAATGAAGAAGTTATGGGTAAAACAAGATTGGATAATTTTTCTCATTTTAGCTACGTGAAAATTGGTAACAAATCTATTCCAACCATAACTTAATCAACTTGTATTGTATATTATATAATCTTGAGATACCATAGACACGTATACAATGTTTCGACCTATCATGTCGACACATCTATATATATTTCGGAACAACCATAGACACTCTATATGTGAATGTTGGAGTTAGCTATACAGGGTTGAGGTTGATTCCAAAATATATATAGTTTGAGTTGTGATCAATACTGAGATACGTATACACTGGGTCGTGGATTGATTCAAGATAATATTTATCGATTTATTTCTGTACATCTAACTGTGGACAACTAGTTGTAGGTTACTAACGAGGACAGCTGACTTAAGAAACTTAAAACATCAAAATATATTAAAAGTGTTGTAAATATATTTTGAACATACTTTGATATATATGTATATATTGTTATAGGTTCGTGAATCAACCAGTGGCCAAGTCTTACTTTCCGACGAAGTAAAAATCTGTGAAAGTGAGTTATAGTCCCACTTTTAAAATCTAATATTTTTGGGATGAGAATACATGCAGGTTTTATAAATGATTTACAAAATAGACACAAGTACGTGAAACTACATTCTATGGTTGAATTATCGAAATCGAATATGCCCCTTTTTATTAAGTCTGGTAATCTAAGAATTAGGGAACAGACACCCTAATTGACGCGAATCCTAAAGATAGATCTATTGGGCCTAACAAACCCCATCCAAAGTACCGGATGCTTTAGTACTTCGAAATTTATATCATATCCGAAGGGTGTCCCGGAATGATGGGGATATTCTTATATATGCATCTTGTTAATGTCGGTTACCAGGTGTTCACCATATGAATGATTTTTATCTCTATGTATGGGATGTGTATTGAAATATGAAATCTTGTGGTCTATTATTATGATTTGATATATATATATAGGTTAAACCTATAACTCACCAACATTTTTGTTGACGTTTTAAGCATGTTTATTCTCAGGTGATTATTAAGAGCTTCCGCTGTCGCATACTTAAATAAGGACGAGATTTGGAGTCCATGCTTGTATGATATTGTGTAAAAACTGCATTCAAGAAACTTATTTTGTTGTAACATATTTGTATTGTAAACCATTATGTAATGGTCGTGTGTAAACAGGATATTTTAGATTATCATTATTTGATAATCTACGTAAAGCTTTTTAAAACCTTTATCTATGAAATAAAGGTTATGGTTTGTTTTAAAAATGAATGCAGTCTTTAAAAAATGTCTCATATAGAGGTCAAAACCTCGCAACGAAATCAATTAATATGGAACGTTTTTAATCAATAAGAACGGGACATTTCAACTATGACACTTGTTTTTATTTAATATTGTATTTAGGTACATCAAGAATCATGTTAGGGCTACTACCTCACCACTAGCTACAACATGTTGCTGCTTTTATAACGTCTTTGTTTTATTGTTCGAGTATTTTTAGCCGTTTTTTTATTTCTTTAGATTCATATCCTTAATTTTGTTTTTGTTTCTAAATTTCGTATTGAATGCGAATATATGAGAGTGTAGTTTGATTTTGATGATAATTAATTATTAATGGCAGCAAAACACATATTTGAAGTCACTACATTCCCTACAAAATCGGGCAAAATTTTGTGAGAAAGTTTTTGAAAAATTTTCAATTGCAGATTAGGCCCATTTTTGCAAGATAACTAGAAAATGGCGCTACGATCAAGACATCCTTAAGGCTTTCCCCCGTACGATACAGTTTAGATTTCGAAAATGACAATTTACTATTTTTAAAGGTGAATTTTGCAATTTTAGATCTTAGGATAAGTAATGCCTTCACATATGAATTGTTGTGCCTATTTAAATACCATTATAATACTGATTTTTATTTAATATTGTATTTAGATATATCGAGAATTATGTTGGGACTACTATTTCACCACTAGCTACAAAATGTTGCTGCTTTTATAACGTCTTTGTTTTATTGTTCGAGTATTTTTAGCCATTTTTTTATTTCTCTAGATTCATTGCCTTATTTTTGTTTTTGTTTTCTAAATTTCATATTGATTGCGAACAAATGAGAGTGTAGTTTCATTTTGATGATAATTAATGGCCGCAAAATACATATTTGAAGTCACTACATTCCCACAAAATTGGGGAAAAATTTTGTGGGGAATTTTTCGAAAAGTTTTCAATTGCAAATTAGGCCCATTTTCGCAGGATAACTAGAAAACGGCGCTACGAGCAAGACTTCCTTAAGGCTTTACCCGTTCGTAGCAGTTTAGATTCCGAAGAAGACATTTTACTATTTGTAAAGGTGAATTTTGCACTTTTAGATTTTAGGATAAGTAATACCTTCACACGTGAATTGTTGTACCTGTTTAAATATCACTATAATACTTTTTTTTGTTTAATATTATATTTTGATATGTCGAGAATGATATTGGGGCTACTATCTCACCACTAGCTACAAAACGTTGCTACTTTTATAACGTATTGGTTTTATTGTTCGAGTATTTTTATCCACTTTTTTTATTTCTCTAGATTCATAGCCTTATTTTTGTTTTTGTTTCTAAATTTCATATTAAATGCGAATATATGATAGTGTAGTTTCATTTTAATGATAATTAATGGTCCCAAAACACGTATTTGTAGTCACTACAGTCCCCTCAAAATCGGGGAAAAATTTTGTGGGAAATTTTCGAAAAATTATCAGTTGCAGATTAGGCCCATTATCACAAGATAACTAGAAAATGGTGCTACGAGCAAGACTTTCTTAAGGCTTTCCCCCGTTCGAAGTAGTTTAGATTCCGAAGATGACATTTTACTATTTTTAAAGGTGAATTATTCACTTTTAGATTTTAGGATAAGTAATACCTTCACATGTCAATTGTTGTGCCTGTTTAAATATCACTATGATACTTGTTTTTATTTAATATAGTATTTACATATATCGAGAATCATGTTGGGGTTACTATCTCACAACTAGCTCAAAAACGTTGCAGCTTTTATAACGTCTTTGTTTTATTGTTCGAGTATTTTTAGCCATTTTTTATTTCTTTAGATTCATATGATTTTTTTTGTTTTTGTTTCTAAATTTCATATTGAATGTGAATATATGAGAGTGTAGTTTCATTTTGATGATAATTAATGGCCGAAAAACACATAGTTGAAGTCACTACATTCCTCACAAAATTGGGCAAAATTTTGTGAGAAATTTTTTGAAAAATTTTCAATTGCAGATTAGGCTCATTTTTGCAAGATAACTATAAAACGGCACTACGATCAAGACTTTCTTAAGGCTTTCTCCCATACGATGCAGGTTAGATTTCGAAAATGACATTTTACTATTTTTAAAGGTGAATTTTGCACTTTTAGATCTTAGGATAAGTAATACCTTCATATATGAACTGTTGTGCCAATTTAAATACCACTATATTACTTATTTTGATTTAATATTTTTTTTAGGTATAATGAGATTCATGTTGGGACTACTATCTCAACACTAGCTACAAAACGTTGCTGTTTTTATAACGTCTTTGTTTATTGTTCGAGTATTTTTAGCCGTTTTTTATTTCTATATATTCATAGCCTTATTTTTGTTTTTATTTCTAAATTTCATATTGATTGCGAACAAATGAGAGTGTAGTTTCATTTTGATGATAATTAATGGCCGTAAAACACATATTTGAAGTCACTACATTACCCACAAAATCGGGCAATATTTTGTGGGAAAATTTATGATAAATTTTCAGTTGCAGATTAGGCCCATTTATGCAAGATAACTAGAAAATGTCGCTACGAGCAAGACTTCTTTAAGGCTTTCCCACGTTCGAAGCAGTTTAGATTACAAAAATGACATTTTACTATTTTTAAAGTTGAATTTTGTACTTTTTGATCTTAGGATAAGTAATATCATCACATGTGAATTGTTGTGCATGTTTAAATACCACTATGACACTTGTTTTTATTTAATATTGTATTTAGATACATCGAGAATCATGTTGGGGCTACTATCTCACCACTAACTACAAACCATTGCTGCTTTTATAACATCTTTTTTTTATTGTTCGAGTATTTTTAGTCGTTTTTTATTTCTCTAGATTCATAGCCTTATTTTTGTTTTTGTTTCTAAATTTCATATTGAATGTGAATATATGAGATTGTATTTTCGTTTTAATGATAATTAATGGCCGCAAAACATATATTTGAAGTCACTACATTCTCCACAAAATCGGACCAAATTTTGTGAAGAATTTTTCGAAACATTTTCAATTGCAGATTATGCCCATTTTCGCAAGATAACTAGAAAACAGCATTACGAGCAAGACTTCCTTAAGGCTTTCCCCCATTCGAAGCAGTTTAGATTCCGAAAATGATATTTTACTATTTTAAAAGTGAATTTTGCACTTTATAGATCTTAGGATAAGTAATACCTTCACATGTGAATTGTTGTATCTGTTTAAATACCACTATGACACTTTTTTTTATTTAATATTGTATTTAGGTATATCGAGAATCATGTTGGGGCTACTATCTCACCACTAGCTACAACACGTTGCTGCTTTTATAACGTCTTTTTTTATTTTTCGAGTATTTTCAGCCGTTTGTTTAATTTCTCTCTATTCATAGCCTTATTTTTGTTTTTGTTATATAAATTTCATATTGAATGTGAATATATGAGTGTGTAGTTTCGTTTTTATGATAATTAATTTCCGTGAAACATATATTTGAAGTCACTACATTCCCAACAAAATAGGGCAAAATTTTGGGGGAATTTTTAAAAAAAATTTCAATTGCAGATTAGGATCATTTTTACAAGATAACTAGAAAACGGCGCTACAATCAAGACTTCCTAAAGGTTTTACCCCGTACGAAACAGTTTAATTTTTGAAAATGACATTTTACTATTTTTAAAGGTGAATTTTGCAGTTTTAGATCTTAGGATAAGTAATACCTTCACATGTGAATTGTTGTGCCTATTTAAATACCACTATAATACTTATTTTTATTTAATTTTGTATTTAAGTATATCGAGAATCATGTTGGGGCTAATATCTAACCACTAGCTACAAAACGTTGCTGCTTTTATAACTTCTTTATTTTATTGTTCGAGTATTTTTAGCCGTTTTTTTATTTTTCTAGATTCATAGCGTTATTTTTATTTTTGTTTCTAAATTTCATATTGAATGTGAATATATGAGATTGTAGTTTCGTTTTAATGATAATTAATGACCGCAAAACATATATTTGAAGTCACTACATTCTCCACAAAATCGGACAAAATTTTGTGGAGAATTTTTCAAAACATTTTCAATTGCAGATAATGCCCATTTTCGCAAGATAACTAGAAAACGGCGCTACGAGCAAGACTTCCTTAAGGCTTTCCCCCGTTCGAAGCAGTTTAGATTCCGAAAATGATATTTTACTATTTTTAAAGGTGAATTTTGCACTTTATATATCTTAAGATAAGTAATACCTTCACATGTGAATTGTTGTATCTGCTTAAATACCACTATGACACTTTTTATTATTTAATATTGTATTTAGGTATATCGAGAATCATGTTGGGGCTACTATCTCACCACTAGCTACAACACGTTGCTGCTTTTATAACGTCTTTTTTTTTATTTTTCGAGTATTTTCAGCCGTTTGTTTAATTTCTCTATATTCAATGCCTAATTTTTGTTTTTGTTTATAAATTTCATATTGAATGTGAATATATGAGTGTGTAGTTTCGTTTTGATGATAATTAATTTCCGTGAAATATATATTTGAAGTCACTACATTCCCCACAAAATGGGGCAAAATTTTGTGGGGAATTTTTTGAAAAATTTTCAATTGCAGATTAGGCTCATTTTCTGAATATAACTAGAAAACGGCGCTACGTTCAAGACTTCCTAAAAGTTTTACCTCGTACGAAACAGTTTAATTTTAGAAAATGACATTTAACTATTTTTAAAGGTGAATTTTGCAGTTTTAGATCTTAGGATAAGTAACACCATCACATGTGAATTGTTGTCCCTGTTTAAATACCACTAAAATACTTATTTTTATTTAATATTGTATTTAGGTATATCGAGAATCATGTTGGGGCTACTATCTAAACACTAGCTACAAAACGTTGCTGCTTTTATAACTTCTTTGTTTTATTGTTCGAGTATTTTTAGCCATTTTTTTATTTTTCTAGATTCATAGCGTCATTTTTATTTTTGTTTCTAAATTTCATATTCAATGTGAATGTATGAGAGTGTAGTTTCGTTTTAATAATAATTAATGGCCACAAAACATATATTTGAAGTCACTACGTTCTCCAAAAAATCAGACAAAATTTTGTGGGGAATTTTTTGAAACTTTTTCAATTGCAGATTAGGCTCATTTTCGTAAGATAACTAGAAAACGACGCTACGAGCAAGACTTCCTTAAGGCTTTCCCCCTTTCGAAGCAGTTTAGATTTTGAAAATGACATTTTATTATTTTTAAAGGTGAATTTTGCACTTTATAGATCTTAGGATAAGTAATACCTTCACATGTGAATTGTTGTACCTGTTTAAATACCACTATGACACTTGTTTTTATTTAATATTGTATTTAGGTACATTGAGAATCATGTTGGGGCTAATATCTCAACACTAGCTACAACACATTGCTGCTTTTATAACGTCTTTGTTTTATTTTTCGTGTATATTTAGCCGTTTTTTGATTTCTCTATATTCATAGCCTTATTTTTATTTTTGTTTCTAAATTTCATATTGAATGTGAATATACGAGTGTCTAGTTTCATTTTGATGATAATTAATGGCCGTGAAACATATATTTGAAATCACTACATTCCCTACAAATTCGGGCAAAATTTTGTGGGGAATTTTTTGAAAAATTTTCAATTGCAGATTAGACCCATTTTCGCAAGATAAATAAAAAACGGGGCTACGATCAAGACTTCCTTAAGGCTTTCCCTGTGACGACCCGGGAATTTCCGACCAAATTTAAACTTAAATCTAATATGATTTCGACAAGATGAGCAAAGTCTGTAATGTTGGGTTACAAGATTCTGAAACTATTTCATGATAACATTTGACCTTCGACCATTCTCGACGATTCACGGACAATTGTTGTAGATAAATATGTATATATATAAATATAAATATAAATATAAATATAAATATAAATATAAATGTAAATATAAATATAAATGTATATTATAAATTTAAATAATAAAATACAAATTAATCATTTCGATTAAAAAGGTAAAATAATATATATAATAATTAAATTGTTATTAAAATAAATATATCTATGATTTCTATTTATTGTAATATTAAACATTCAATGTATGTTATTATATATAATACTTAATTAATAATATATAATGTTAATATTATAAGAGTAATTATAGTTGCTATGGTAATATTATTATGACATTCAATATTAATATCTATATTAGTATTATTAAAATTATTATTTTGAATATATGACATATATATATGAAGATGAATATATATAAAATGTCATAATATTTTTATTAATATTACTAATATCATTATAATTGATATTATTATTAGTATCATTATTATTTTTACTATTATTATTAAGAATTATCATTATTATTATAGATATCAATATTATTATTATATTTATAAAACTAATAATACAAATTATTATGGTTATCATTAATATTAGTATTACTTTTATTAGTATTATTAATATTAATATTATTTTTTTATTATTATTAATAATATAACATTAATAGTATTATTATTATAAATCTAATTATTTATTAAATATTAAAACTAAATATAAAATATATATAAAAATCAGATAATGGTACACAATTAGTTATATGTCTATATCTGTATTTTATTTTTCCACCTACTCGTTATCTTTTGTCTACTCCAATCATTTAAATACATTTGAGATCATCACAATTCATTCTTAATAACAGTCAAAACACAAGTCCTAAATTGACTCTTAACTTGATCGATTACAACCACTTATTTAAAAACAAATAAATAAAAACCTCAAGTATCATTCATCTCAATTATTCAATTCATCACTAAAACCTCCATCAATTATTCAATACTGCTGCAGCTAATTGTTTAAGATCAACCAGCAGCTACTGCTGCACTACTAGTCGAATTCGGTTGTTGATAGTCGAACTCCAGGAACATAAACTTGTTATCACTTCGATGCCACTATGTTACATCACACTAATTCTAATTCTAACTATTCGAAGAGATAACCAGGCTGCTGCTACTCGTTCTTGTGTTTGAACCAAAGATAAACAAGAACCCTCAAAACCAATCACCACAGCCGTAAACCCTTGCCATTATCCAAGAATCCATCACCACTTCATTCTCAGTTGTTGCTTCAACAAACTACAACCACTATTTACAGCATCTGTTCCTGCTTCTATAAGATTGAAAACAACTCGAATCCACCATCAATATCACTACAACAAAACCTCAAACCCAACTCATTTGGATGCTTGTTACCTGCTACTACTACTATCAAATATGTTTCTGTTAAACCTGTAACATAACCGAAAACATTTAAACTATTATGAAACGTTTTCAGTTTTGATTGGATTAAAACATCAAACCACCTCAAAACACTGTCATCTATATATATATCATCATTAACAATAACAAACAAGAACTAAATCATAGTAATCACCTTCAATTTGTAACTAACTAATATTATTCGTATTTGAACCGGATCGAATGAGGATGAATTAAGACCATCGTGGTGTTACACTAAATCGAAAACCATCAAGGACCCAATCTATTACAGTTTAGATTTGATCTTTTTAAATAAAAAAATACAGAAATTATAGAAAAAATTAAATAAATTTAGGAAATATATAAACCAATTACCTATTTCACCAAGTAAGGAACAGATTATTGATCGTTGGATGAAGGTCGATGTTCAACGATGACGACGAAGACTGATGACGATGTCGAACGAGGATAATGACAAATCAATAACCTACGAATCATTGATGGATGTTACAGGATCGATCTGCTGATGATGAAGATGATTATGGAATTGATTCTGTGATGATGAATTTTTTTTCTTTCTCTCTACGAATGACTCTTGACCTCGATCTGAATTGGGGAAAAACCCAGCAAATAACGCGTATTTATTAAGTATAATTATAATTATTGTAATTATAATTATTATTATTATTAGATTATTCCAATTCTTATTATTATAATTATTATTACTTATTATTATTATTATTATTATTATTATTATTATTATTATTATTATTATTATTATTATTATTATTATTATGATTAAAAAATTTTATTATTATATATTCATTAATATTGTACTATTATTATTGTTATCTATATCAAAATCAATAAGAATATTTTATTAAAATTTTGGAATGTCGAGTATTAATAATATAGGAATTACTATTACACTTTTTATTATTTAATATTGTATTTAGGTATATCGAGAATCATGTTGGGGCTACTATCTCACCACTAGCTACAACACGTTGCTGCTTTTATAACGTCTTTTTTTTTATTTTTCGAGTATTTTCAGCCGTTTGTTTAATTTCTCTATATTCAATGCCTAATTTTTGTTTTTGTTTATAAATTTCATATTGAATGTGAATATATGAGTGTGTAGTTTCATTTTGATGATAATTAATTTCCGTGAAATATATATTTGAAGTCACTACATTCCCCACAAAATGGGGCAAAATTTTGTGGGGAATTTTTTGAAAAATTTTCAATTGCAGATTAGGCTCATTTTCTGAATATAACTAGAAAACGGCGCTACGTTCAAGACTTCCTAAAAGTTTTACCTCGTACGAAACAGTTTAATTTTAGAAAATGACATTTAACTATTTTTAAAGGTGAATTTTGCAGTTTTAGATCTTAGGATAAGTAACACCATCACATGTGAATTGTTGTCCCTGTTTAAATACCACTAAAATACTTATTTTTATTTAATATTGTATTTGGGTATATCGAGAATCATGTTGGAGCTACTATCTAAACACTAGCTACAAAACGTTGCTGCTTTTATAACTTCTTTGTTTTATTGTTCGAGTATTTTTAGCCATTTTTTTATTTTTCTAGATTCATAGCGTCATTTTTATTTTTGTTTCTAAATTTCATATTCAATGTGAATGTATGAGAGTGTAGTTTCGTTTTAATACTAATTAATGGCCACAAAACATATATTTGAAGTCACTACGTTCTCCAAAAAATCAGACAAAATTTTGTGGGGAATTTTTTGAAACTTTTTCAATTGCAGATTAGGCTCATTTTCGTAAGATAACTAGAAAACGACGCTACGAGCAAGACTTCCTTAAGGCTTTCCCCCTTTCGAAGCAGTTTAGATTTCGAAAATGACATTTTATTATTTTTAAAGGTAAATTTTGCACTTTATAGATCTTAGGATAAGTAATACCTTCACATGTGAATTGTTGTACCTGTTTAAATACCACTATGACACTTGTTTTTATTTAATATTGTATTTAGGTACATTGAGAATCATGTTGGGGCTAATATCTCAACACTAGCTACAACACATTGCTGCTTTTATAACGTCTTTGTTTTATTTTTCGTGTATATTTAGCCGTTTTTTGATTTCTCTAGATTCATAGCCTTATTTTTATTTTTGTTTCTAAATTTCATATTGAATGTGAATATACGAGTGTCTAGTTTCATTTTGATGATAATTAATGGCCGTGAAACATATATTTGAAATCACTACATTCCCTACAAATTCGGGCAAAATTTTGTGGGGAATTTTTTGAAAAATTTTCAATTGCAGATTAGACCCATTTTCGCAAGATAAATAAAAAACGGGGCTACGATCAAGACTTCCTTAAGGCTTTCCCTGTGACGACCCGGGAATTTCCGACCAAATTTAAACTTAAATCTAATATGATTTCGACAAGATGAGCAAAGTCTGTAATGTTGGGTTACAAGATTCTGAAACTATTTCATGATAACATTTGACCTTCGACCATTCTCGACGATTCACGGACAATTGTTGTATATAAATATGTATATATATAAATATAAATATAAATATAAATATAAATATAAATATAAATATAAATATAAATATAAATATAAATATAAATATAAATATAAATATAAATATAAATATAAATATAAATATAAATATAAATATAAATGTATATTATAAATTTAAATAATAAAATACAAATTAATCATTTCGATTAAAAAGGTAAAATAATATATATAATAATTAAATTGTTATTAAAATAAATATATCTATGATTTCTATTTATTGTAATATTAAACATTCAATGTATGTTATTATATATAATACTTAATTAATAATATATAATGTTAATATTATAAGTTAAATTATAGTTGCTATGGTAATATTATTATGACATTCAATATTAACATCTATATTAGTATTATTAAAATTATTATTTTGAATATATGACATATATATATGAAGATGAATATATATAAAATGTCATAATATTTTTATTAATATTACTAATATCATTATAATTGATATTATTATTAGTATCATTATTATTTTTACTATTATTATTAAGAATTATCATTATTATTATAGATATCAATATTATTATTATATTTATAAAACTAATAATACAAATTATTATGGTTATCATTAATATTAGTATTACTTTTATTAGTATTATTAATATTAATATTATTTTTTTATTATTATTAATAATATAACATTAATAGTATTATTATTATAAATCTAATTATTTATTAAATATTAAAACTAAATATAAAATATATATAAAAATCAGATAATGGTACACAATTAGTTATATGTCTATATCTGTATTTTATTTTTCCACCTACTCGTTATCTTTTGTCTACTCCAATCATTTAAATACATTTGAGATCATCACAATTCATTCTTAATAACAGTCAAAACACAAGTCCTAAATTGACTCTTAACTTGATCGATTACAACCACTTATTCAAAAACAAATAAATAAAAACCTCAAGTATCATTCATCTCAATTATTCAATTCATCACTAAAACCTCCATCAATTATTCAATACTGCTGTAGCTAATTGTTTAAGATCAACCAGCAGCTACTGCTGCACTACTAGTCGAATTCGGTTGTTGATAGTCGAACTCCAGGAACATAAACTTGTTATCACTTCGATGCCACTATGTTACATCACACTAATTCTAATTCTAACTATTCGAAGAGATAACCAGGCTGCTGCTACTCGTTCTTGTGTTTGAACCAAAGATAAACAAGAACCCTCAAAACCAATCACCACAGCCGTAAACCCTTGCCATTATCCAAGAATCCATCACCACTTCATTCTCAGTTATTGCTTCAACAAACTACAACCACTATTTACAGCATCTGTTCCTGCTTCTATAAGATTGAAAACAACTCGAATCCACCATCAATATCACTACAACAAAACCTCAAACCCAACTCATTTGGATGCTTGTTACCTGCTACTACTACTATCAAATATGTTTCTGTTAAACCTGTAACATAACCGAAAACATTTAAACTATTATGAAACGTTTTCAGTTTTGATTGGATTAAAACATCAAACCACCTCAAAACACTGTCATCTATATATATATCATCATTAACAATAACAAACAAGAACTAAATCATAGTAATCACCTTCAATTTGTAACTAACTAATATTATTCGTATTTGAACCGGATCGAATGAGGATGAATTAAGACCATCGTGGTGTTACACTAAATCGAAAACCATCAAGGACCCAATCTATTACAGTTTAGATTTGATCTTTTTAAATAAAAAAATACAGAAATTATAGAAAAAATTAAATAAATTTAGGAAATATATAAACCAATTACCTATTTCACCAAGTAAGGAACAGATTATTGATTGTTGGATGAAGGTCGATGTTCAACGATGACGACGAAGACTGATGACGATGTCGAACGAGGATAATGACAAATCAATAACCTACGAATCATTGATGGATGTTACAGGATCGATCTGCTGATGATGAAGATGATTATGGAATTGATTCTGTGATGATGAATTTTTTTTCTTTCTCTCTACGAATGACTCTTGACCTCGATCTGAATTGGGGAAAAACCCAGCAAATAACGCGTATTTATTAAGTATAATTATAATTATTGTAATTATAATTATTATTATTATTAGATTATTCCAATTCTTATTATTATAATTATTATTACTTATTATTATTATTATTATTATTATTATTATTATTATTATTATTATGATTAAAAAATTTTATTATTATATATTCATTAATATTGTACTATTATTATTGTTATCTATATCAAAATCAATAAGAATATTTTATTAAAATTTTGGAATGTCGAGTATTAATAATATAGGAATTACTATTAGTATGATTAAGATTAATATTATTATTACGAAAATAATACAAATTATTTTCATTAATATTAATACTTGTATCATTTTATAATTATTAATATTATTACTAGCATTAACATAGGTATTATTATTAGTATTATCATTATTATTATTATTATTATTATTATTATTAATATTACAAAGTATCATTAATAGATTTATCAGTTAAACAATAATATTAGTAATACTGTATGGGTACTGAAATTTCTATTAAAACTATTAAAAATTACTATTAATATTAAAAGTATTATTTTTACTAAAATTAGCAATATTATCGTTATTAGTATTATCTGTATCATTATTATTAAAATAATTACGATTATGGAAATAAAAGTTTTAATGACGTTATTAAGGTTATAAGTTTAAAAATAAAGATTATATATATAAATATATATTTAACACACATAACTTAATTATATTAATATATCTATAAATAAAAGGAAAATATATAATAAAACTTATTAATCTACTATATATATAAATTACATCACTATTAATAATATATTGGTTCGATTACAATTATGTGTATTAATATAGATATCAATGATATAGGTTCGTGAATCCAAGGCCAACCCTGCATTGTTCAGTTGTTCAATATCGTCATATGTATTTTTACTACAAAATACAGTATTGTGAGTTTCATTTGCTCCCTTTTTAAATGCTTTTGCAATATATATTTTTGGGACTGAGAATACATGCACTGCTTTTATAAATATTTTACGAAATAGACACAAGTAATCGAAACTACATTATATGGTTGAATGATCGAAGCCGAATATGCCCCTTTTTGCTTGGTAGCCTAAGAATTAGGGAACATCACTAATTTTGAGAATTAGTGCACGCCTAATTGACGCAAATCCTAAAGATAGATCGTTTGGGGCCTAACGAACCCCATCCAAAGTACCGGATGCTTTAGTAGTTCGATGTTGTTTTTATCATGTCCGAAGGATTTCCCGGAATGATAGGGGCTATTCTTATATGCATCTTGTTAATGTCGGTTACCAGGTGTTCACCATATGAATAATTTTTGTCTCTATGCATGGGACATATATTTATGAGAACTGAAAATGAAATTCTTGTGGTCTATTAAAATGATGAAAACGAATGTTTATGATAAACTAATGAACTCACCAACCTTTTGGTTGACACTTTAAAACATGTTTATTCTCAGGTATGAAAGAAATCTTCCGCTGTGCATTTGCTCATTAGAGATATTACTTGGAGTCACTCATGACATATTTCAAAAGACGTTGCATTCGAGTCGTCGAGTTCATTAAGATTATTATTAAGTCATTTATAGTTGGATATATTAGAAAATGATATGCATGCCGTCAACTATCGATGTAATGAAAGTTTGTCTTTTAAAAACGAATGCAATATTTGTAAAATGTATCATATAGAGGTCAAGTACCTCGCGATGTAACCAAATGTAATGTATTCATCCAGATGGATTAGGACGGGTCCCTTCATTCCCCCCGTACGAAGCAGTTTAAATTTCTAAAATGACATTTTATTATTTTTAAAGGTGAATTTTGCACTTTTAGATCTTAGGATAAGTAATACATTCACATGTGAATTGCTTGGCCTGTTTAAATACCACTATAATACTTGTTTTTATTTAATATTGTATTTAGGTATATCAAGAATCATGTGGGGGCTACTATCTCAACACTAGCTACAAAACAT